>NC_081411.1:404821055-405144388 GCF_030272615.1 Cryptomeria japonica
AATGCAGACCAAAAAAATCGAACACACGCTACCACATATGTTGACTAAACATCCTCAAACACAAAAACAATCATCAAAATCATTCCATGTAATCCTCATAAGGATTAACTACACAAGTCAGCCATATTGCACTATCAAACCAAAAACTGATACACAGAAGCTTCTAACTCACACACCAATTATTACCAGAGGCTAAAACTCTAGAATAAGGTAGTCCAGACATCCATCAACCTTTAATTAGATACGCAACACTAAATATTAACCTGAGAAGAAATACTAGCTAAAATATTGAACTATGTTAGATGCACTATTCTAAGCTTGTTGAACTTAAGCAATCACCAATCTGACTTTCAGTATGATCAAATGATGTAATGTCGATGGGACCACTAACTTGGATTGTCATCAATGACAATGCCTGATAACCTATGCAGTGTCTCTTGCCAACATAGACAACCACTTGAAAGGTATTCACCTAATGATTGGAGCTATATTTTTTCTTTGAATACTAATTTGGATGAACCTAGATATGTTGAAGATGCATAAGGTATGAATGATGTAGAATCCTGGAAGATTGCTATGGAAGAAGAAATGATAGCTTTGAAAAAGAATGATACAAGGGATCTTGTACCATTGCCTAAAAGATGAAAACATGTTGGTTGTAAATGGGTGTTCAAGAAAAAGATTGGTTTAGATGGAGGTATTGAGAAGTATAAAACAAGGTTGGTTGTGAAAAGATACTCTTAGGTTGAGGGTGTTGATTATGGTGAGATATTCTCTCTTGTTCTGAAAATGACATTCATTAGATTTTTTCTTTCTATTGTTGTTGCTTATGATTTAGAAGTTGAGCAATAAATGTGAAAACTACTTTCCTTCATGGTGATTTGCAAGAGGGTAAAGGGTAAAAGTCATCTAGTTTTTAAGTTGAAGAAGTTTTTTAATGGCCTCAAACATAGTCCTAGAATGTGGTACCAAAAATTTGATACATATGTGTTGAGTTTGAAATTTGAGCGTTCTAAATCAAATCACTATGTTTATTATAAATCTGATGGTGATTATTTCTTTTACATTGCACTATATTTTAATGATATGTTATTTATTAGTAAAGGTAATATATGATTTCTGAACTAAAGTCTCAACTTGCTACTAAGTTTGAAATGAAAGATCTTGGTGTAGTGAAACACATTCTTGGGCTGAAAATTAGAAGAGTAGATAGAACAAAAAACTATGGCTAGGCTAGAGTAAGTATGTGCATTCTGTTTTACAAAGGTTCAACATGCAAGACAGTAGACTACCTTGTGTTCCTTTTACAATTGGAACAAGGTTATCTATTTTAAATTGTCCTACATCCCCTTTGGAGATGGAAGACACGAATAGAGTACTTGACAAAACATTTCCCAAGCAATTGGAGGTCCTTCGATATATATGTCTAATCCTAGTAAATTTCATTGGGATGCAACTAAGAGAGTCTTTAGATATTTGACGAGTATCTTAGATTATACTTTGTTTTATCATGGTGATTTGGTAGAAACGAGTTTTCCCTTGATATTCATGGTTACATGGATTCAAACTCTCTTGGTGATGTTGATAGCAAAAAATCCATTAGTGCTTGCATGTTTACTTTATTTGGTGGTGCAATTAGTTGGATGAGTAAGAGGCGGGTTGTGGTTATTTTGTCCACTATTGAAGTAGAGTATATGGCAACTACTCATGCTTGTAAAGAAGTTATTTAGCTTAAGAGATTGTGAATATATTGGAATAAAACAAGGTACAGTGCAAGTTTATTATGTCAGTCAGAGTACAATATGCCTAGCCAAGAACTCGACATTTCGTGCTCGAACCAAGCACTTTGATGTTCAGTATCATTTTGTTAGAAATATGATAGATTATGGTAGGATGAAGCTGGTGAAGGTAGAGACTTTAATTAATGTTGCTGATTCTTTAACCAAGACTGTGAGCACAAAGAAGTTCAGATGGTGTGCAAAGTCTATGGGCCTTTTGGCCCATAGTGATTAAACGATGATGTTGGAACCCCTCTCATCGCTATTACAAGGTCAAGTGGGAGATCTATTAGAAAATAGTATCTCAACCTTGCAAAGATTAAAAGGTGTTGTTGATACTTGATGACATGGATTTGGGGGCAACAACCCAAAAAAAATTTAAGGTTAATTTATCATAATAAATCTTGACCATTTATCATTAGGTCATAGATCTAGCAGTAGATATTATGTATGTTTTGTTTCCCCTAGAAGGCAACCCTATATTATAAGGAAGTTGTATTACGACTACGTATTGTGATGTATTGGAAGAGTCTGATAATTGTTGAGTTGCCTTTGGATCTTTGTTTGTGATACTCTTTTAAGAAGCTTATTCTGCAAGTACATTGTAATCTATTGTTGATTTCTGAATAATATATTGGGTAGATTTTGGAGTGGGTTTTTTTTTTCCCGAAAGGGTTTTCCTCACATAAAGCATTTTGTTGAGGTATGCCTATTATCTATGTTTTTTTTTTTTTTAGTTTTTGTAATTGTTGTAAAGATCTGTAAAATTTTTGCATTACCCTCCTCTAAAGGTTAGTGTAAGAAGTTGTTTCACTACTTAACATTCTTACAAGAACAATGAGGTGATCACCATTAGCATCCTTCCACCAAGTGGTAACACCTTTACACCTCGAAAATGAACAATTTGTGGCCAAGTGACCAATAGAGAAGCAATGACAACATCGAAAGGGGAGGCCCTTGTAATCCAATGACTAAGACCATGGCCTATCTCCAATCATGAGAACCACATCCCTAAGAAGAGGCATGGAGATGTCAATATCAATCAGAATGCATGCAAAAGTAGAAAGACCCATGGTATTGTCTACCTTCAAGAAGTGGCCAATAGAGTTGCCAATGGCTTCAAAACAAGAAGCTTCCCAAAAATGAAGGGGAAGATTGGGAAGACAAACCACAAAAGACGCACAGTGGTTCAGTAAGAGGGTTAAAGGAGGTTGTCCATGATTTGGCCAAGAGAGAGTGGATACCCCAAGCCCACAACTTGCACTAAACCAAATTGTAGTCAACAACATAAACAAAATAAGCAATAAAAAAAAAACCCTTACAACAAGAGAAAATCTCAATGTTACAAAACTAGAGGCTTCCAAAGATCCATCACCCATCAATGAAGATCTAAGAGAGATGACCAAAGGCCAACAAATCTACACACTAGCCCGCAATGTTGGTTCAAGTCCACATTTTCCAACACATCTTGGCCACAAACCACAACAGGGGAGATCTTGGCAGAAGAAAGAGGACGAGATTTTCCCTTAGGAGGAAGGGCAACAGTAGATCTAGCAACATGAGAAAAGCTTTGTCTACCAGCAACAAAAAAAAGTGTTTGGTAGATGGACCCCAACACCCACAACACCAAAGACGACAACAAGGGGAACCTCCTCACACACCAAATTAGTAGGTGTCTTGAGCACCATAGCAATAGTAGGAAGGAAGGCACATTAATAGTTGAAGCATAACTAGAACCCCCACGAGAAGCAAAGGTAGATCCACAAACAATAGAGGGGCCCATAACAACACATCCAAGAGCATGGGTGAGAGAAGCAGTTGGATGTTTCAAAATACTTTCCTTTGAAGGAGTAGGAGCCATCAAGAGTGATCGTGGTATAATGTTAAAGTGGTATAGTGTTTTTAGGAAGAATAGATGTTATCTTATGACAAAAAGCAATATTATTGATGTGAAATTTGTGGAATGAGCACTACATGAAGATTGCACGATAATGATCCTAATTTTTATCATATGTCCACTTGATCCAAACATTTTACATAGATAGATGAAAGAGTGAGAAAATCCTCAAATCATATCAAGTTGATGAAATAAATATTTGTTGGTAATTTTTTTTGACCAAACATATCAATCCCCATTGTACACCCTCTCTCGGGTGGTACAATTCTAGGCTTAGTTTAGCACCTGCCTTAATTTGTTTGCATCTTGCATTGTAATTTCCCTTTAAGCATTTAATTAATTAATTTAATTTAATCTAAAGTCATATTTCATCACTCTCCACATCATAAAATTGGGCCCTTTACCCTAAGTGTGCCCCTTTTTATTTTATTCCTCCAATAAATCATTAAATCAAAATCCCTAATTATGTTCTATTTCGACCTTTACGGCCCGATTTCACATGTCAAAACATCTCGAAATCAGTTGTAACTTTGGGCTTCGCTCTAATATCATCATATCTAATGGCCCTGAAAATTTGGTGAATCGGACCATGTGCAAGTGCAACACGATCCCCGACATTTTTCCCAAAATTTTGGGAGCATAATCCTATGATATTATAATGCTTAACCCCAAGAAATTGGCGGGAAAGTCAAATCCTAGGTCGGCCTAAAGATGAAATTAAGATCTAGGGTTTCATACATAAGAGCTCTCTTTCTTCATTTGAAGGGAGGGAATCTAATCTAACTAAGAGCTAATCGAATCTACAAAAAGGAATTTTTGGCGAAGCGAGCACAAGGTGTATTCTATGTAGTGAAACAAAAGCCTATATAGAGTCTTCAACAACATTCATCAAGCATTCATCAAGTATTTGTCAAGCATTCATAATCAATTAGGAGCCTTGAAGACTTTGAAGAATAATAGGAGATCATCGACCGACGATTGGCTTGTACCCCTCTCTTAGGGGTTAGGTATGATTCATGTTGTTTTCATGTCTTTGCATGAGCTTTATTACATCAATTTGCATATTTACATTCATGCTTTAGATCACTTTGCATCATTGATTTAGAACATTTACTTTGTCAATTACAAGCATTTAGGGTTTACTCTTTAGGTTTTCTCTAGATTGTTTGCATTCATCCTAGGGTCTTGCACACAAACAAGATTCCTACACACACTATTTTACTATACAAATCGGCTATTTGTGGAGGTGGAAATCACCAACATGGGGTTTTGACCAAGGCAAAGCCCTATAGCCACCCAAACCCCCTTCTTTTTCAATTGCAGGTGCAGAAACATGTACCTAGAAGGCTTCCCGGATCAACAAAAGGCACAAGGACAGTCCCAAGGCCTCAGACTGCCACAAATCCATCAGGGATAGGGGCGTGGCGCCCTGGTCCCCCTCAATTTCAGTGAATTTTCACACGGTGAAGGCTTTGGATCTCAGGTTTGCAGCCATTCAATTGCAACTCTTTGTCAAATCATCAGGGGGCATGGCGCCCTGGTCCCGATCAATTTGGCTCAGCTTTTAACACCAGGTACACATCTAGATTCCTCCCTCTTCTCTACTTTCAATATCTCAGTTTCAAATCTGTGAGTTTCTACATTTCAGTTCATAGATGCTTCATTGTTTATCTCCTAGTCTAGTTGATCAATATTTCATATCTTTCCTTCATTTACAACAAGAGGAATAGAAACCCTAAGAGATAATCCTTGGATCTCTCTTTCTCACAAGAAGTAGCCAAAGTGAGCTATCTCCCTAGGCTCTTTCGTATTCCCAATGTGTTGGCAAAAGTGGGATTAGGTCCTAGTCACCCGGTCTTGCTTTTTCCCCTACACATTTTGGTGAGCCTAACGTGAATCCAATCTTCTTTAATTCTGATTTATGTTCTCAAATCTGAGTGTTTTTGCTATTTCAAATTAAAATTTACATTTACGAGTTTCAATTCCTTACAAATTTCAAAAATTTAGAGGTCAATTTTGTTAAAACCCTAATTTTTCAATTCAAAATTGAACTTGTGGATAGCTTAATTTGGATCATTAATTTCATATCTGATTTAGGAACTCATTTCACTCATAAATTTCATTTTCTAAATTAACATTTAGAGTGCTTGCATTGGTTAAAATTGAACATTTCCTTCTATTTTGCATATGTTATCATTCGAAAGAGGAAAATTGTTGTCATGATGCATTCATTTCATAAATGTGATAATGGGTTAGCTTCCCTTCCTTCAATTTTTTCATCTCTTAAAGAACCTCCTCATATCTATGACAACATTTTAGTGCCTAAAAGAGTTGTTACCAACCTCTTCAAAACTCTCCCATGCTCTAAGGATGAAGATTTGAAGAGTGGTCTTGACAATTCTCCTAAAATGTGCCCTTCCCATCTAGCTATCTTAGAGGAAGAGGATGATATCATAAACACTTGTCTTAGTGTTACTTTACCTTCTTTACATGATGCCTCTCTAAGTGAAAAAGTGTTGATGGACATTGACTTATCTTCTCCTAAATTTGGTCTTACCAATGGGGGCATGATAGTGCAACAAGAGGTTATGAGCACTTCTTTCAAAGATCTCCTTCCTAAGCATGAATTTTTGGAGAAAGATGTTCATCTCCCTCCTAAAGAATACTCCCCCCATGAGGATCATTTTGTGCAAGAAGATGGTATTGTCCCTACTTTTCCTAGTGATGACATTTCCTCTTTTGACTTCAAGAAAATTCCCACTAGAGATGATGCATTAATGAGAAATGCTTCTCCTTGCCCCAAAGCTTGTCTTACCCCTAAAGATGCCTTAGAGAAAGAAGATGAAATCATAATCAATTTCCTTAATGTTCTCTCCCCTAAATATCCTATTGAACACATTTTGAGGCAAGAGGATGAGTTAAACACATGTAGTAACGATGAAGAATTAATGAACAATGTTATCCCTTCTCCCAAAATTGGCAATAACAATAAGGACATCTTTGTGCAAGATATTTCTAATACTTTTTTAAATGACCTCACTATTTGGGACGAACAATTAGAAGGTGTTGATTATTCTCTACCCCATGAGAGAGTCCTAGCCAAAGAGGATGAAAGCATGATTGATAACTCTCTTGATAGAATCTCACCTTCCATGAATCTCAATCATTTTTCCTCTAAAGGCAAGGCATCTCCTTCTCCCCAAATAGGTTCTACTCATAAGGATACTTTAGTTCAAGAAGAGATTGTTAACATATCTTTCAAAGATCTCCCTCTTAAACATGAAACTTTAGAGAGTAAAGTTGATCCTTCTCCTAGAGAGTTTATTCCCCATGTAGATCCTTTGATGATAAAGGATGATATGACCTTTCCTACTAATGCTCTTCCTTCTAAAACATCAATGCCTACTCCTAGTCTACCTCCTAAAATTGATCTTATCCATGATAACATCCTAGTGCGAGAAGAGACTATCAACAATTCTTCCAACAATCTTGCCCATTCTTCTTCTAAAATTCATAAGGACGCCTTTGATATTCCTAAACCATCTTCAACCAATTTGATACATGTGAATGAAACACCTAGTAAACCTCTCTTCACAGTTCAAGGTGCTTGTCCTCCTCAAAGTTCTCAACGTAATCCTATCTTAGTGGTTCAAGGTGGTTATGCTAATGATTCTTTTTGCACTCCTAAGAAACCTGTTATTATTGTGCAAGGAGGTTATCCTACTAAGAGCCCTTATGAGTATGCTAATAAAATCATCGAAGAGAGTTATCATGTGGTTGCTCATACCTACAACACAAGAAACAACAGGCAACCTAATCCTCTTCCAGTTACCCCAACTTCACTTCCTTCCTCTCAACCTACTCTTCCATAAGCACCTCGTATATCGCAAACTCTTAGTAAGGAGTATGATCTCATTGAACAACTTAAAGCTACTCCTACCAAGATTTTTATTTGGGATTTGGTTCAAACTTCACCTGCTTATCCTGGAATGTTACAAGATGCTTTGAAAAACTTAGATGTCCCACCTGCAATGACACCTAACAACATGGCTTCTTTGATTGATCCTACAAACGAACCTAAAGCTCAAATTATATTCACCCAAGATGAGTTACCTTCTCATGAAATCCAACATCAATATTATCCTCTTATGATTGTGGTTATTATCAACGATACTACTATAAGACGAACTCTTGTGGACAATGGATCTGGCCTTAATGTTTGCGGTGTGGACTTATTGGATAAGATTAATGTGGATCATTCTCTCATTGAACCTGCTTCTATTTCTATTTGAGGCTTTGGTAATGTTTAGGTGTCATAACCTTCCCTATTAAGGTAGGTCCTGTTATTTTACCTACACCTATTCATGTCATGCTTGGTAATTTGACATATAACCTTCTATTAGGGAGACCTTGGATTCATAGCATGCAAGTTGTCCCCTCAACTTTGCATAGGCAAGTCAAGTTCATTTATAACAATAAGACATACACCTTGTTAGCTGATACAAATCTTCAAGCTCCATTAAAATCTAGATATTCTTGTTCAACTACTTCATATTCTTCTCTCGATCGTCCTACTTCTTCAAATACATCTATTTCCTTTAATGATCTTGTTCCTTCTAATACTCCTGATTCTTCTACTCAATCGAAATCTCATCCCAAAGATATCTTTTCTCCCAAAGGAGTGCTCTCAGATGATGATTGGGGATCTCTAGAATTTAACCCTACTTTTATAGGAGGGTATAGAGTATCTTGGAAAGAATCTAAGACTGAGAAGGAGAAATCTAAGGAGGAACCTAAAGAGAAACCCACTTTGTCTGAACAACTAAGTAATCACTTTGTGGTTGCTTCTAATCCAAATAATTCTTCAAATTCTTCCTCTAATTCATATAGCACTGAGACCTATGAGGTGCAACCATCTATCTCTGATTTGGCATCGCTTTATGGTCTTGGTTTTCACATTTTAGCTAAGACTGGCTATGATGGCAATGGTTGTGGCGCAAATGAACAAGGAATTAAAGTTCCTTTAGAACATAACACACATGAAGCTTCATTTGGACTTGGATATAATCCTTCTAAGCCCACCAAAGCATCTCAAAGGCCATCTCTCAATGTGAATGCTATATTTAGTAGTGAGGATGACCTCACCTCAATTAAATCATCTTCTACTTCTTTCAACACTCATCCCCCTTATAAGGAAATCTTGGCGATGAACAAATCTCTTTATGAATCTCCTCAAGAGATTTCTAATCCCACTTATGAGACTTTATCTTCTACTCATTCTAAAATCCCTTCTTCTAGGAATAAAGCTCTAATGAATTACACTTATCCCTCTCCTAAGATTTCTTGTGTGCAAGAAAAGTATGACTTAGTGACCTATTCTCCTCCTATAAACTTCTCTCTTTCTAAAGACTTTTTTACATTCATCATATTATACATGTTTTTAATCTCACTTATAGTAGAGCATTTAACACGTCATATTCAAATACCTCATTCAATCTATCATGCCTTTAAATAATATTAATGGTTGTTATGTTGCTCATCATTATGTGGCATTGGTAGCTCACTTACTAGGGGCTCATTGTCATTCATGATGGTACAATTTCACGTGCAATCATACTTTTGGAAGCAACATAATAGCCTATTTCTATCTCATCTCTTTCCCCTATATATAGGGGCAAGAGTGATTTCAAACATCCCTTCTTAAGATTAAAATTTCCCCTTTGTGAAATAGTGTCTTCTATAAGGATTACTTATTGATTGTAGAGGTGTATTCATATTTGAATTCCTTCTCTCATATTGGAACAAGCATCCCTAATGGGGATCTTAAGTACATATCCTTAATTGGGACCTCCTCCTTGGTGTTGGAAGTCTTTGATCATTCATCATTTTCTTTTATTCATTGAGTAGTATCTTTTATAATAAACCCTTCTATTTTGTGAACGTGCATGTCCCTGATGAGGATCTCTTGCCTTCTTTGAAAGAGTGTTGCTATAAATAATCCCTCTTTGATGTCATTTCAATCCTCCATTGTTTTCCAATTTCCTTTATGGAGTTGCATTTTTGGATTATATCTCTTGCATTTGTTTCCATTTAAATCTTTCATCTTGTGTTAGAGAGCTCTCAAATCCTCACACTCTTTGTTGTGTTGGAATTGAGGTTTAGTTCTCTTTCTTAGCAAATGATTCTCCATTAGCTTTTGATCTTGTATCAAATCTCCTTGTGAGCATTTGTCATCAATCTTCTTTCACAATTTGATGTGGTAAACATGATACCCTGTTCCAACACTAAAATTAGCAAGCCAAAACAGGGGGGGGCATATAGCTACCCTCGAATTTTCATCACCTTCCTTAGTAAGCATTTAGGTGATTTTGTGATTTTATCTAACATTTGGTTTAGAAGGGTGCGGTTCCTAATTGTGTACTACAGATACTACTAGGGGCTTCGTCCGACAACTTGTAGATATATCATTTTTCATGAATGTTTACTCTTCTTTACTTTAGCTTGCATATGCACGTAGTGTCATATGACCGCTAAAGTGGGGGCTAAATGTAGCGTCGTAAATTGTACGCCCTTGCTAGGGTGGTACAATTTTGTGCTTAGTTAGCACCCGTCTTAGTGTGTTTGCATCTTTCATTGTAATTTCCCTTTAAGCATTTAATTAATTAATTTAATTAAATCTGAAGTCATATTTCATCACTCCCCACATCATAAAATTGGGCCCTTTACCCTAAGTGTGTGCCCCTTTTTATTTTAATCCTCCAATAAATCATTAAATCATAAACCCTAATTATGTCCTATTTCGATCTTTAAGACCGGATTTTGCATGTCAAAACATCTCGAAATCAGTTGTAACTTTGGAATTCAATCTAATATCATCATATCTAACGACCTTGATAATTTGGTGAAAAGTTGGTCAAACCATGTGCAAGTGCAACACGGTCCCCGACATTTTTCCCGAAATTTCGGGAGCATAATCCTATGATATTATAATGCTTAACCCTGAGAAATTGGAGGGAAAGTCAAGTCCTAGGTCGGCCTAAAGACGAAATTAAATTCTAGGCATTCATACATAAGAGCTCTCTTTCTTCATTTGAAGGGAGGGAATCTAATATAACTAAGCGCTAATTGAATCTACGAAAAGGAATTTTTGGAGAAGCGAGCACAAGGAGCCTTCTATGTAGTGAAAGAGAAGCCTATGTGGAGTCTTCAATAACATTCAACAACATTCATCAAGTATTTGTCAAGCATTCATCAAGTATTTGTCAAGCATTCATCATCAATTCAAAGCCTTGAAGACACTGAAGAATAATAGGAGATCACCGACTGACGATTGACTTGTACCCCTTCCTTAGGGATTGGGTATGATTTCATGTTGTTTTCATGTCTTTGCATGAGCTTTATTACATCAATTTGCATATTTACATTCATGTTTTAGATCGCTCTGCATCATTGATTTAGAGCATTTACTTTGTCAATTACAAGCATTTAGGGTTTACTCTTTAAGGTTGCTCTAGATTGTTTGCATTCATCCTAGGATCTTGCACACACACAAGATTCCTGCACACACTATTTTACTACACAAATCGGCTATTTGTGGAGGTGGAAATCACCAACACAGGGTTTTGACCAAAGCAAAGCCCTATAGCCACCCAAACCCCCTTCTTTTTCAATTGTAGGTGAAAAAACTGGTACTCGGAAGGCTTCCCGGATCAGCAAAAGGCACAAGGACAATCCCAAGGCCTCAGACTACCCCAAATCCATCAAGGATAGGGGCATGGCACCTTGGTCCCCCTCAATTTCAGCGAATTTTGACAAGGTGAAGGCTCGAGATCTCAGGTTTGCAACCTTTCAGTTGCAGCTCTTTGTCAAATCATCAGGGACAGGGGTGTGATGCCCTAGTCCTAGTCAGTTTGGCTCAGTTTTTAACACTAGGTACACATCCAGATTCCTCCCCCTTCTTTGCTTTCAGTATCTCAGTTTCAGACAATTTTAGTTCATATATGTTTCATTGTTTATCTCCTAGTCTAGTTGATCAATCTTTCATATCTTTCCTTCATTTACAACAAGAGGAATAGAAACCCTGAGAGATAATCTTGGGCTCTCTCTTTCTCACAAGAAGTAGCCAAAGTGAGCTATCTCCCTAAGCTCTTTCATATTACCAATGTGTTGGCAAAGGTGGGATTAGGTCCTAGTCACTCGGTCTCGCTTTTTAAACCTATTAATACTTGCATTGTCATGTCTAAATATTGTGATGATTTTATTGATTCTCCAAAGATTTGTTTATACAAAGAAAAATTTGTTTTAGCACCAACTACTCAAAATTATTTGACCAACCATAAAGAAAAGAAAAATATAAAATACTAGCAAAAACAACATGCAATACATAAATACTATCCCCCTAATTACATCACACCCTATCAAGGTAGGGTAACCAATAACTAGACTATGACTAACACAACAATTGAAACAACTACATGATTCACTTGGACACTCAATAATTCATTTAGTAGTTAACAGTTCATAGACTAGGATATACATTAGTCCATGACTTATCAATTAGTATTTATTTTTCCTAAAGTCTATAAATCTTTTGGTGAAACAAGCTCAAATTTCACAAGTGCTACACTTCACTTCTCTTCTCTTTTGAACCAAGACAATCACTATCCACAAGTACAATGCTCTAGTCTTGCATCAATCAAATGATGACAATGGTTTATGAAATTGAGTAATTGTAGTTCATCTCAATGTTTCTTTTGTTAACAATAAAAGTGGTCTTAAGCCAATATGAACCGCACTAAATAACAATTTTTCCTAAACAAGATGTGATACTAACCATTGATCCAATCTTTGAGCTGATAGACTTAACTTGTTTACCATTCCTCTATGGTCCTCTAGCTTCCTCTTAGATCTCCTATATTTTATCCATGAGACATAGCATCATTTTAAGTTCTATGATATAGCCTTAACACCACTCCCATCAATGACCCCTCCCCTCACCTGCCTTGCCCATGTGCACAATGATTCACAAGGATGTCTAGTTTAGCCAATAATGCACACAAAAAAACTTCACACTTCTAATTGACTCACCAAAATGGTAAAAAAAACTTATTTGACACTTCACATAAAACTTCATTCTTTTCTGAAGATTGTCTTCTTTCCGAGCCAAACAAAGATAATAAAAAAATTTACAAAAAACACTTCATAGTTCTATGAGAAAAAACATGCCAGATATCAATTGTGCAATGATTCCCATAGTTGATGATTGTGATGTCACTTATTATATATATTGTTTTCTAATTGAGAATAAATTGTTTAATAATGAAAATGGTAAACAATCTAAATGGAAGCACATACATAAAAATCAAAAAAAAAAATGTTGCATTTTAAGTTATCCAAGAAAATGCATACCCTATACTTCTAGAAACAAGAAAAGGAATCACTAACTACTAAGAATAAGAATGGAAACAATTACATTAGTTTCCATGAGCAACAAAAAGTAGATTACTGGGACTTGAGAATACCTTAGTTTACAATATAAAGTCCTAGTAAGAGAGCATCCTAGGGAGGCAAAATAAAGGAACCAAAGCACCCAAAATAGAACGAAACAATGCAATACCAACACAAGTGGTTATGAAAACAATGCCTACAAAGAGCAAGAGTTGATGACTACAAAGATAGTACTGAATTTCATCAAATATCTATGTTAAGGACTATAAAGGAGGAATCATCAATGTCATCGTCAAGCACTGCTACAGGAACGATACACAATTTGATAATGCTCATTAGGGAGTGTCAAGGACCAAGGGGACCAAGCATGATAGTGCAAGAAGTAGGCAAAGCACTCCCTCTAAAATTTCTCCTAGCATCCAAGGCTGATGTAACTACCATTTTAGTGAAGAAAATTGTAATGTGTATGTCCATATGCCCAAAGGAGCGATCACGGACATTGCAAGACTTTGCAACTATGTTCTTTTCATAACAAATATCTCCTCCAGCTTGAGCCCATGATCATTAACGTGTTGTATTTGATTCTCCACGTAATATTTTACTACCACATCCACCAACTTGTCAATGCATCCTTCACCATTGTCATCCATTGTAATATATGTAACGAATTAACTCACAACATTTTATAAGGACATTGTCTGGGCCGTCTATAACACATTATGTATGTCTTCTCATTCTTAAACAACCAGACATGACATCATAATGTTCATTATAGCAACGCATTTTAGGGACTTAATCTTTCTTTCCATCACCCAAACCTAGACATCCTCCACACTTTGATAGCTTTGTTCAGTCCATATGCTGCAGTTATTGTAGTGCTTCACCAAATGTCTATTTATACAACACAAACTCGTTGGTAATTCTACCAACTACTCAAAACGACTGAACTACCTACCCAATACAGGATCGTATAATATGAATTACCAACAAAATCATGATAATACTTCAATCCTAACACGCATGTCTATCGTGTTGGCCTATGGTAGTAATCAAATAATGCCTAGATAAATGCTCACTATATTTTAAAAAAATTAATCAATTATCACACCTTAGGCTTGATTCCACTGGATACTTCAGCATATATCTATTGAAAATGGAAAATTGAAAAGAAATGACGAAGGCAGCATAAATTCTTATATAGGAAGGTAATAAGGTAGGAAAAGATTCTTGATATTCAAACAAGAACAGCCATATACTTCACATCAGGATGTCCCGGGAAGGTTTCCCGCAATCCAGAAAAATTTGATGGCTGATCTGATTGCCCACTTAAAACTACTTCTAAAATCATTATAAAGTCGGGTTATTGTAAAGCACAACTGAATACAAACATTCTCTCACATTTATCTTCCACACTCGAAAAATTGCAATCTTCAATTCACCTTTAACAGGAAATCGCCACTGATGGCATACATTATAACATATACACGACTTCCTAAAACCCAGTGCTGTCTGCAACAATATACACTCGAATAAGTGATTGAATGTATCAAGTATGATTGAGGAGCATACCTAGAATTGGTGCACAAGTTGAGTTGTTTTTCTTCTGATTCACATGCAACTATTTAAACAATTTACTGACTGCTTTCTTTTTCAAACAAAAAGAAAATGCTGCAGTCTTTTTTGCATTATGTAGTATGCAGAGAGCCCGTTTCTGTGATCAAAAAAGGACTTCCGATAACAAAAGACACATTTTCATATTGCTTGCATAATATCCTTTCATTTTTGCCTAAATGTGGTACAAGCTTGACAACAAGCTGGCTGACTGGAATGGTTTATCATCATAACGGCTAGGGCTACACTACTTCCATTATTGATACATCAATTTAATTATAAAATAATCTGGGGTTCAATGACAACAGAAAACGAACTCTCATTGTGATATTAAGGAGTCAGAATCCTTGTGAAGGTATCCCCCAATCTGGGACAGTTTCTTGGAGGACGTGTTCACCCATCAAAAATCAATTTTAATATTCACGGCCTAAAAACATTATAAAGCCCGTTATCTTAAAGCACACTCAATACAAATACTGTCATTTACTCATATTTATCTTCTGCTGTCAAAAAGTTGCAATTTTCAATTTGAATAAATTCAATTTACCATAGAACTTGAAATCGCCACTGATGGTATACATTTATAGCTTATACATGACTTCCTAAAGCCCTGTGTTGTATTGGAAATCATAAACTTAACAGAGGAATCTCAATTAAATAACTGAATACATCGAACATTATTGAGAATACAAACTTAAAGTTGGTGCACAAGTTACAATTTTCTTTTGTAATTCACATGCAACTATTCAGATAACTCACTGCCTTTTGTGAAACAACAATAAAAATGTTACAGTTATTTTGCATTTACATACTGCCCAAACCCCAAGGCGAATAAGTGGTTCTCTTGGATGATCACTGCAAAGTCATATAATGTGTGGTCTGTGGAGTTAAAGAGTACATTTCTGTGAACAGAAAAGGACTTCTGAGAACTACAGACACATTTTTATATTGCTGCAAAAGTTCCTTTCAATTTTTGCGAGTGCTTAGTTGTACACAACAGAGCTAGCTTGGTGGAATGACTTCTCGTCATAATTTCTAGTGCTACACCAGTCCCATTCTTGATGCATCAATTTAATTATAGCATAATCTTGTGGGTCCATGGCAAAAGAAAATGAACTCTGATTGGGAAATTAACGAGTCAGTGTCCTTGGGAGCTCAACCTACTTCAATTCTGCCACCCTGGAAGATCAATAGAGCTGAGAAATATTTAGTCATTTAGTGCATATAGTTCTCCAAACTCAGCTCTCTGACTTCCAAGCATCATCAAAGGTTATTGTGTTCCAAATCACTCTATCCCATCACTTGACAAATAGTAAAAGGCTTAGAGCATATATTTCTCCAAACTCAGCTCTCTGACTTCCAAGCATCATCAAAGGTTATTGTGTGCCAAATCACTATATCCCATCACTTGCCAAATAGTAAAAGGCTAAAAGCAAGTAGAATCAATAGTTTCTCAATGCATCATTCAAAGAACTTATCCTTACATAGAGTGTACTTCTCAATATACGCCAACCTCAATAACCTTGAAGATTTATAATGCTTGCTTAGACTCCTTGCAATGTCTTAGCTGCAACACAAGGAACTATTCCCTAGAAATTTGAATTGGAATAATCATTATAACTTATGGTGAACAATCTTCAAAACATGAAAGAGACGTCAAAGTAGACTGAGCAACTTGCCTGTTTGTAATGTATTAGGCATTGAGCTGAAAGACTTATTGAGATGGTAAATATTTCTCATATAAACCAGATTCTTCTCTTTGTTACTATATTGTGTATAGCAATGTCATTTATTCTTTTGATTATTAACTGTACTGAATAGACCAGTGCTCCACCATTGCAATGTATCCGATGGCAATGCTAAGTAATCAGATTTTATCAAAATCAACATACATTTAGGGGCATAGAGCTTAAACTTAACTGCATTGAATTCATGAGTAAAAAGTGTTGAACTCATATATAAGGTTTTCCAGTCCAGCTTCTTGTTTCTAATCTCATTTTCATATTTCATTAACCTGCAGGGACAGATTATGTTAAACAAGGTTAATATTATTGTTTCTGACCTCAGTTTCAACAAGCAGAAAATAATATTAATACTAACTTGAATATACAAAAGTAAAAAACAACCTCACAAGTGTGAACCTTATTTATGCCCAATTTTATCAACGGCTGCACTATGAGCAACAGTTACCATCGATGCTGTCCACAAAGCCAGTGACATGCGAAAAGTTCAGCTTTACGAAATGAATGCAGCATAATGTAACACTTAGAAAATTATCAGGCATCATTAATAGTATATCCTGGAAAAGATATAAGAGTCAGAAAGAAATCATCAATAAAAGTGCAATGCTTCTATGCAACAAAGATTGGGTTAGAAAGCAACATACATCTGGACATTTGAGTCCCACTGAATAAGTGATGATGAAAGGATGAAAAATGTTGCAACCAGCTCTCATTCAACTGGAAGAATCCTGGCAGTTTGCTATATAGAACAGCAAACAAGTTCAAAATCCAACTGTTACACATTATGGACATCTGTATCATTTTTCTGTAGTTATAGCAGTGATTCTTTGTTGTTGTGGAATTGTTCACACTTGCTGCCATAACTTTCCAAGTTTATGAAAGTGCATGCAGGCATCTTGCTTAGCCGATGCTCCAATCTGTCTGCAAAAAATTAGATAGTTTTGGTGATATCAGAGTAGCAACTTAATCTGCAACTCATGGTAAATGCATTCTACAAACCCATAGTATGCAAGAAATCTGAATGAATTTCAAATATTTTCAGGTATCTTTTCTATAACAGCATGACATTGTATTGTTTGCCATAAATAAAAAATATATGAAATTTACTACAATTATACTATTAAATAGATCCATCATTAATATCACAGTACAAGTATTACATGGCAAGCCCCTGGCATTTTCTATTACAATTTACAATCTTACTGTGCGCAACAAATTTGTTGAAATACTCCGAGGTAAGTATGGTTAGGTAGTTAATGAAGGATGCAGCATATGACCAAACCAAGCAAGACTTGAGTAGAAACAAATGGCTAAATGAGTTATAGTTCTATTTTAAAAAACATAAAAATACATGTTTTAAATAACATCTAAAAGATTTTTAATTTAGTAATATATTCTTAAAATAAAAATTTAATGTTTTTATTTTGCATTTTATAGTTTAAAAAATAAATATTTTTTTTTTTTTTTTAAATTAAAAGTTCACTTTCTATTTTATGTTTTAAAAATGAAGTTAAGAAATTTTATGTTTCATTTTGTATTTTAAAGTAAAAATAGAGAATTAATATATTTCTATTTTATGTTGTTATTTGCATTTTAAAGTTAAAAATAAAAAATAATAATTATTAATTTTTTGTTTTTAACTTTAAAATGCAAAATAAAAAATACTAAATTTTATTTAAAAATATAAGTAAAATATTTTATTTTTTATTTTTTATTTTTTAATTTAAAAAAACAAAATTAAAAAAATACTTAGATTTTATTAAAAATATTTTTTTGTTTTCACTTCAAAAAAATAAAATAAGAAATACCAAATTGAAGTTTATTTTAAAAACATAATTAAATTATAAATACAAATTTTAAAACGTATTTTTAAATTTTTAAAGAATACAAAAACAAAATTAAAAAAACCCTAAAAATTGCCTATTTAATTTTTTATTGAATACAAAGAAAAACAAAAAAAAACCCTAAAGAAATGGTATCGCGGCCTACCTAGAGTGACACTGGAGTTGCAAGGCTGCATCGCTAATGAAAGTTGAAATGCAGAGCCACGTTGGTGAAAACAGAGATGCAGGGCATAAGTTCCTAGTAGACCTAATTAATCGTCGCCCTTTTGGCCCAGCCACTATACTCATTAAAACAACGGGCTTAGTGAGATTTATACTGAGTTTCGTTGCTTTAATTTACATATAAGACTATCGAAAACCCACAGAAAAAGTGCACAACAATAAGATATATCCATATAAAAATTAACACATTTTTTATTCAAATTTGTCTGCAAATTTTAATGATTTTTTTGCCACCATTAAGTATTCGTTGAATTTGGAACTTCAGGTTTGAAGTTCACCAAACACTGTGACTTAACTTACGACAAGGAAGGGGCAACGAAGCATTGTGATATGGCCCTGAGCGTACCAACTTGGACGCATCTATTGCAACAAGCTCACAAAAACCTGTGAGTACTCACAGGACACGCAAAACTCACATATTTATGCTGGCGGCAAGTTACTTGCAGCAAAACTCACTGCCAGTTTTTGCACAGACTCTCAGCCATTTTCCTACTAATACTCGCCAAAAATCACATGTTTTTATGCCAACAGGTGGGTCAAAGTTGTCTTTAGTTTAAAAAAAAAAACCCAAGTCGTGATCGATGAAGTTTTAAAGCCATTTTTTGCATTTTTCCATTGCAAATTTTAACACGACTAGGGTTCCACAAGCAGCTCCATGGCACACACGACAAGGCAACTATCAATAGCTTGGGCTCCCAACTTACTTGTGTTGAATCGTTAATAACATGGTTAATATCCTAGATTGGTTTTTAAATGCTCAATCAACTTCCCACAAGATAAATCTCTTTGCTCTGAAATGAATTTTCAGAACTCTTTTATCCAACTGAAAAAAAATGGCTTTGATTTAGTAGCACTCAGAACATGGATAGTCGATTTGTTTTTAGAGAAGTATAGAGAGAAAATAAATCTCCCATGATAGTCGCTTCTCTTCCCACACACGACATTTCTTCCTTGTTTGTATGGATCTTGAATGGAACAAATATTGATTTGATACGCTTACATAATGAATTCCCATGGGGCAAGAAAATATTACTTTGATTAAACTGATCTCTCTATTTTGCTTATTGTGATTTATCCTTTAGGAGGCATTTCTCTTCAATAGGCTGTCCCTTTCTCCATGCCACATCAGAATATATTGTTCTTCACAAAATATAATCATGTCTATTCTAATATCAAATGAAAGTAAATTATATTAAAATATTTTAATGGAGCAGAGAAAATGAAGAAGAAAATATCAAGATATGTGGCAAACTTTATATTTCTCAATATGCTAAATCATTGTATAAGAGTACATATAAATGGTTGTGTAAGCACCTACTAACTATTCAAATAACCACCTTCTAATTGTGTGTGGTTATATCTATGACAAACATTAGACATAAAATATAGAAGGAAATAATACATGAAGAAAAATTCAGTGTTTTAGAAGAATATTTTAATACATGAAGAAAAATTCAGTGTTTTAGAAGAATATTTTAAAAATTGTGTATTTTCAAATGTTTGATAAATTTGCCTAGTTTTTCCCTGAGTTTTGCCGAGTCCCAAGTTTTTCAAATTTTTGGACCTGCCTAGTTATTTCAGAGTCCAAATTTTTCAACTATGTATTGCAAAGCTTCATAGAGTCAATATAGATGATGATGAGACTCTCGCACATGATGTTAAACCAAACCCTTGATGAAAATTACAGACAATCATACCAAAATTTTATTGTATTTATTTCATATTTTGTAATTTTTCATTTGAATCATCCTAGGCATATATGATATATGACATAACATTTATTATGTACACACACACACATATATATACAGCTGTACCCAAATGTACTTTTAGCCCAAGAAAAAAAAGTTTGCTGTACCAGTATACCAAAACCCTACGCCCATACCCAATCCCATATCAGAACCAACAACTAAATAAAAATACTAGTAGATTGAAATAAACACCTATAATTCTCTTGTTTGGTAGTTATTCTTCTATTATTGTCCACAAACGGGGAAACAATCATATATGTTGGTTTGAATAAATGCTCCAGCTTGTTACGTATCACCTCTCCTTATCAACACATCTTTACCACCTCTCACTTACTTTCCTCTCATCATTCAGCCTAGAAGGGCCTCAGATGAACCATCCTTGTCTGTGGCACCTAAAATACAGAGCCTTTTTTATGTCCCTGCTGGTATCATACTTAGTGGTTGACAGTGTTGCAATGTTTTGTCCTAAGATAGCAGCAGTTAAAATAAATCTTTACCCTCAAATCAGAAACTTCTCCAGTGGTTCCAGCCAGTTCTGAAGGCTCATTTATGCCGGTGAACCTAACTCACTCTATGGGTCGGCCAATGAATTTTTTGTTTTCTTTGGTTGGTTTTGTTCCAAGTCACAACGTTCAAGTTCAAATTCGAATTCAGCAACCATAAAATTCAGATGAAGTTCGGCAAGGGTAAAAAATTTGGACTAAATTTGCCTTACAAAATTTTATTTATTTTTAAATATAATATGATTTAAGTTTACAATTTTTTAATCTAACAATATATATACCTCAGTAAATATAACATTTTAAATATTATATTATTACAAATTTAATATATCAGTACTTCAATATAATTTGATTCATTGTTCATAAATTTTATAAAAGATATCAATAAATATAAACTATAAAGTTATAAACTATATCAAAGTCCAAAATAAACAAAATACAGGGCGGTAGAAGATAAAATGCAGCCTATATCAAATGGTTTGGATTCTGGAAATTGCAGTTGCCTCTCAACAAATTCCCTCAGTCCGCCTCTGTCAATCCACCAGGCGCCAGCCACAGACCCCCCTCTCTAAGTCCGCCACTGTTCTCAGCACTCACTTCGACTTCCAAACCCAGTGTAGTTTTTCAACAGTCAAGCTGAGTTGTGCATTTAAAGGGGCCAAAGAGCCGCATTTTATAGAAAACAATTGGTTAAAAACCGTAAAAGGCAAAGCTGTTCAAAAAACCTAAAGAAACACTTTTAAAATTTTTAATTTAATGCAAAAAAATGGCACAGTTTACCGTACGAATGAAGGGTTGAACTTTGAAATTTAGCAAAATTCAAATTTCAACCATGAAATTCACCAAATACAGTGACTTAGGTTTTGTTTCATGTCTCTACTTAGAAGTGGAAGCTAGCTTCTGGGATTTTGAAAATGTAATCGTGTACTTCATGCATTTGCTCCATCTATTCTGAATTCAATTGATGAATTGGCATTCTATCTATTGTCATTCTCATGATCTTGAATCATCACTAATAAGATACAAAGGTTGTTGGGGAGAGTTGATTACGGTGATTTCAAGTTCATCCCTTCACTATCTCTTCATTCATCACAAACCACCAAAAGTTTAGCTTCTCTCATACAATCTAGAAAGGTCTTCTCGCATACAATCTAGAAGGGTCCTCATCAACTCACTCAATGTATTTGCTTATTTCTTTCTTGCAGTAGAATTATACTTCATATAGCAGTACTATTTAAGCAGTTATCACATTTCATGAATAGCAAATGTACTAGCATACCTTCTCAAGAAGATTGGCATATCTGAGAAATCAAATTTTTTCTTTATATATGCCAGCAATGCTTGGTATGATTTTTGGAAGAACTTTTCCACACGCCTCTTCATTTGAATCTGAAACATTGGCAAGATGGACAAGTTCCTTTTCCAGAACAGAATGCGCATCTGAAAATGCCTGCTAGGAAAAATGATATCACAACAAATGATTAGAGGCTGACAGATTACATTTCCTCTAGCATGATCTTTCTTTTACAAATTTTAATGAAAACCAAATAAGCCATTTTTAAATTTGATCATATTTGATACAGTTAAAAGCTACATCGATTAAACAGTAATAAAAGTACACAAGATCCAATAATATTAAGAATAAGATAAGAACTGAAAATGTAAAGTCTGATTCTAAATGTTGAAGGTTCTTTACTATACTCAGACTTCCAGGCTGATGGATTGAGGTTGTCAAAAAGCTCTATAAAAGCTATAGATTACAAACCTTAATGCACTGATGTATACGAAAACAGTTACGCCCAACATTGTTTGCTTGATGTAGAGGATCATGTATAGGATCATCAATATGCAGTGGATCGATACTGACATAAATTGACAAAAATATCAACAAGCATTAGAAAATCAAATACTTAATCAGTTACAACTTACACATTACATTGACAGATTTAGCAACCTATAATTATTGATCCAAATGCTGTCAGTGTCAACACGTGGACTGAATTGAAATTTTTCATGTAAAACAAAGAAACAAAGGACAACGTTTACTGATTTGACAAATAAATAAGTAAAACTTAACCTTAGCCTTTCTTTACCTCTGACCACGATCTCTATTCACGTACATGCCACTCCCATAAATTGAAACACGCATTTGGCGTGGGTCAAACACACATCTGAAAAGAAATGAAGATATTATTCCCTCCCATGTATAAAATGAAACCAAGCAGAGATGGTCTTTAACAGGAAATAAATTTCAACAAGATTAAAGCTTACCCAAAAAAGTATAGAAAATCCATAAAAAGGCTCCCAAGGTTCTGCATAACACAAAATAGACATATATCCTTTCAAACAATTTATGACACAATGGAGAGAAGTTTATGTGAATCAACCACATACAAAAAACATAAAAAATCTCTCCTAGATTAACCCATATACTGAATGTTAACAGCTACCCACTACAACTAAATCTTTTTTCTGAAATTCTTTAAAAATATGTGAAAACAAATTAAGCATGATATGCAACTGAAATTGTGAATCAATTCATAAATCAATCAATCAGGCAATGTGTAATTGTGTCAAATTAATCACATGGACATGCAATGTGAAAAGGCCTGTAGAGATAGATAACTGAGAAGAATAATCATTCTATACATGAAGAAAAAGAAGCCATATGCAATTCATACTGTAAGACAACATCTAAAATAATCATAAATAAGACAATAAATAGAGGATGTGAAAGTTTGGCATACAATGCTCTTAGTAGATGATTTGAAGTATAAATGGCCCCCTATGTAAAGTATTCAACGAGGACCTTTTGTTAGATATGTTGTATACTATGCATGTTTTACACCCCTTAAAGGTGGTTTTTACAGCCCATGGTTTTATGCCCATTATATTGTAATACTGCTTAACAACCTTCCATACTGATATGCCTTAAAAAATTGTGAATCAATTAGGATAAAGAAAATGTGAGAAATATCTCATTGAATTATGAATGTTTGAGCTAATATAATTAGTGTTGGTTTTCCTGAGCTTTTTCCTAAAAGACTTTCCTTGGGTGAAGTCTATTGTTATAGTGTATCTGTCATTATTTCTTTTTACTGTTTTTAAGATTCAGTTTTCATTGCTACTCATTGTATAGATTTATGAGTATTTTTTTTCTTCATGGTTAGAATTGTTCTTTTTTCAAGAATATGTAGAAAGAAATTAAAACTACCAATCTGCCTACAAGCACATATATCCATCTATAGATCTACAGGTCAGCCTAAGGGCATATTGAATGTTACATAGGCCTACTGCTCAGATCCACAGGTCGCCATAGATATTCTATCACAAAGTCAAAAGATGAGGATCAGGAAAATTGCATACCATAAGGTTAAAGTGAGAAGCCACCTCGTCCACAAGGTATATCTCACACAGACACACACCATGGATGGACAGATAGCTAGGCCCAGACATAAATAAAAATGCAATAATGTCAACGGTTAACCCTGAAGAATATGGTATTGATTCCTAGCTGATAATGACAGTATTGCAATACAAAATATCTTTTTATACATGGTATGGGAAAAAACTGAGTCAAACATGTTGATTTCTATAGCCCTACATATGCACATTTATCAAATTAGAATTTCAAGAAGATAGATGACAAATTAGCAAAATTTAAGGTGCACTTATTGAACCATTTACATGGTCGATTTGACAATGTCAGTAAAATCATCGAAAGTCTAATACAGAGAAGCTCATGTAGAAGAAAAAACATCAAATGTCAAATCTAGGCTATATTTGCTCTATAAATTTTTGACATGTAGAATTTTGGACTCAGTATTAGTTCCATATCCAATTCCTTTCCATACCTGATTTATTGCTCGACCAGCATGGTGTTCATGTTGAATAAACCTTGTGATCAACAAGACCTGAAAGCACAGAATGATAACCAACCACAATCAAATAATCTGTTTTAACACTGAAACTGAGAATCCTGAAAGCTCTTGAAAATATCTATATAAAAGAGAGTTCCAATACCAATCCAGACACTACATAACTTACAGATATGTTAAAAAGTTTAAAAGAATCTTTGTTACTCATATGAAATAAAGATTTACTTCTAATAGCCAAGCAAGGGCCAGGCATCAAAGATAAGCTCTTCTATGGAAGGCAGATCAGTTTTTACTAACTCTCAAGCCATGATGAAAAGTGTAAAACCCATTTAGAATGAACCTTTCAAGATGGCTTGTCAACTAAAGAAAGCTCAGCTCCTCAAGTGATATTTAAGCTTAAAGTATGATCATTTTATTAGTTCCAAAATCCTGAATAATGGGATCACTTGAATGGATAAGAGTGCCATGTCATAAAAGAAAAAGGTGAAGGTGAGAACAGTGACCTGCAATGAAGCCTCTAAGATGTCTGGGAAAACTCCAAAATAAAATGAAAATTCAAACTGACACCTCTATTTTCATGGTACTCTTGAATGTCAAGAAGACTTGAAGGCAATGCACAAATATAACTCCAATCCGGAACACTTCAATATTTAACACACCTACATTTCCTCTTGATTATCCTCTAGTGTATATAATAATATAATTATATTGCTTTTGTATGTAAATTAATAAATAATACAGCATCAACTAATCCAGAAAAATCTCCACAAAACACAAATATGATGTTACAATGCAGCTTAAGAGTAGCCAAATACATTGACTATCTTCACTGTTGCTAAGATAAAAACTTAAAAGCCACAAATAACTCATGGTTGATTCTAGAACCAATATGAACATCTTTGTTCAATGTAACCATAACACTAATATAACCCACTAATTCATAGAATGGAGATATATTAATCTAGTCTTGAGCTGAAAGCCCATGACTAGCAGAAACATAGAGAAAAAAACAATTCCATCCTTATCAACACAGCCACTGAGTAACCCTTCCAAACTAGCTGTTTTCAAGCTCCCCTGCAACAGGACAAATTCCTTGCATACCGATTCTGCTCCTCACAAGGCATATTCACCAAGGTCCAAGCACTGCATGCACATCAAAAGATGATTGCAGAACATGAGACCAGCTTTAGTTGAGGTATTTTGTCAAACGACATGTGACTTTTCTATCCATCTGTACTTTGCTTTCATGTAAATGAAGGCAGTCAAAATGGCAACAACAAATGCAAAGTCTGTTTTCATTCACTTTTATGGATCCCATAACCCTGTTGTAGAACTCCAGGTTTGGAAAACACTGGAAGGATGATAGAAAATTTTGCCCAATTCAGAATAACTGCTAAATGGATTATTCACTCACAAATGGAAAGAATTATGTAATCTCAGGAGTTTTTGGTTATTCTTATTATCTAAATGATAATACTAGAATCCTGTACTCAAATTTTGTGCAAAAAGGATATCCTGTCTGAATATAAAATAAATATATCATATATCCTTATATAGTTCCTCCTTTCACTTGCCTCCATCACAGAGTTATTATAGAAGTGTATGGAGATCAGTCACTGTTTGTGTGCATGTACTCCCTCTCTCCTATCTTAACCATCTAGGAATCAAATCCCAAATCAAAAGTCAGGAGGATGATTAAAAAAGGTTGCCAAGTTCCACTTTGCAAAAACAACTGCCAGATGCATTCACTTAAAAATTATCAATGATTTACTTCCTGCAATGAACTAACTTACCGAACTGTATGATCTCCAAGATCCTTTACAAAATGAGAAATAGTAATTCCAGTCAGTGTATTTGTAATGGTCATAAGCCAAATGATAATACTAGAATCATGTACCAGCATTCTGCACAAACGTGATATCCTGTCAGGACATTATATATCCTTGTACTGTTTCTCTTTTCTAGCTCTCTCCATCATACTGCTATCCAGGCTATTTGTTTGTAGATTTGTCATACTTGCATACATATACTTCTCATTCCCTCCCAGAAAAATGATCTTGGAGTCAAATCCGAAAACAAACATAGGGATGATGATAAGAAAGGTTGCTGAATTTGGGATAATACTTGCCAAATGCATTCACTTAAAAACCATCAAGGCTTCCCTTCACCAATGAAACAAATTTGAAAAAGCATATAAATTCCAAGATCCTTTCCTAGATGAGAAAATGTAATTTCAAAAGTGTTTGTAATTGTTAATTTGTTATCATCTAAAAGACAATACTAGAATTGTGGACTAACATTCTGTGCAAAATTGGTATCCTGTAAAGATATTATATATTGTTATTTATAATCCCTTTTACAAGATCAGCTAAGCCTAAGAATCAATTCTTCCTGCACAAACTTTAGCAGCCTCCACAAAAGAAAAATTCATTTTTATGCTAACACTATTATTGTTTTGTTCTTGCCCACAAATGTGGGAATTCAAATCTCCTTGTTGTGCCAAACATCAATAACCAAAGCTCCAAGAAACCTAATGCTTCAACTTCCAATCTGCAATTGTACATATTCCCTACTGTTCTTGTACGCCTCTATATACAACTTAAACCCTTCTGGCTAATCTACAGAGACTGGCATAACCGAAATAAATTAACCCTTTTACAATCTCTGCTAAGCCTATGAATCACTTTGGCCTTGTTCTCACCTTTGACTTTGGCTCTAACATCTGAAGTTCTTCAGCTCAACTTCTGCACAAACTTTAGTAGACTCTACAAAAGGAAATTTCCATTTTTATGCTAACATGATGATTGTTGACCTTCCCCACACAACTGGGAATTGAAAGGTACCTGTCGTGCCCAATGTCTATAACTGATTCCAATCAACAGTTCTATAGATTCCCTATTGTTCCTATATGCCTCTAAATACAACTTAAACCCTTCTAGCCAATCGGAGAGACAAACATAACCAAAAAAAGGGTGTTTGTTGTTCTCCACCTAGCAGCAAGAGAATGACTTGTTAACATATCGAGACTCCAAAGTGTGGGCTAGATCCTGCATGGCTTCCCCAAGCTTGTGCAATAACATGAAACACCTTGGTGACACTCTATACTTTGTTGTTTTGTGAGGGTTCACTTTGTCTTTGCAAAGGCAAGAGTCGCCTTTGGCCTATGTGCCCCATGTGACACCACCGTCACAAATAATGGCCCTTGCATGAATGTTGTAGATCACTCAACCTCTGAAATAGACAAAACTAAATCCACTCACAAAAAACACACAACATACACTTCAAACCAAAACATAACAAATTAAATTATTTTGGGTGATGCAAGATTGTCCAGCCCCTGAGATGCTCCTGCATTACTTTATTGACCTATCAACAAAAATGAAACTGTAATGATGTCCACATTGATTTCTTCCCGCTCCCTCCTTTGAAACAAATAGAAATAGTAATAAACCTAAATTAAGTGCATTCTCATCCTTATCTACTTGGAATAACTCACATTCATAGATAGATGAATATGCATCATTCTTCAATTCATGGCACAAGTAGTGCTGCTTTACGTTCTTGTACATCTTCAATAAACAGCCAGAATATTTGGATATATGCTAGTAGTAACTACTCAAAACTCCTTGCATTTTAGCCCATTTAGGTAACTTCAATATTTCACCAGCAACCTTGTTAATAATGCCCTAAAGAGATGAGGTATACGGCTGAAGCTTTCAAGACCCATCTTTGCTGATTGGATGTTAATCCTTCACGGGAACAAGTATTTGAAGCTTTCATAATAACTTAGTGCCAAGTAAGCACTGCCTAAATTTTTCCCATGCATGGATGTGCAATTGTCAATGTTTCCTAATCACATGTATCAGCACAATCTTTTCTTTATTTGTCATTTTCCCACTTCCATACCCTAATGGGGTTTCTTCTTTGAGGAAAGCTTTCAACCTAGCACCTGATGCATTGTAGTCGAGCATAAAGAGTTTAGAAAAAACAGAAAGAACTGAAACTCAGCAAGTGCTCAATATCCAAATAATCTTCTTTCGCTTCAACAAGGCAACTAACTGTACTGCAATATTAGAAAAACCCTTGGATGAGATGTCTTTTGGGGAGTTAAACAATCTAAAATTGAAATTATTTTACCATGCTCCACTTTGACTTCATTACTAGTAATACACCGCAAGTAGTCTACTTATGTACCACAAAAAAATTGGATAAATTAACATACAACTTATGAAACTTAAGCTGTTTTAAGGTTATCTCTAAGGGCCCTAAAGAAATATCCATATGTAAATTCTACATGAAAAATCATCAAAGAATACCAATATGAACTATCAAAAGATGGATTCAAAGGCTGTCATGTTCCTGCCATGAAACACTCTCACTCCCATAAGCAAGAAAGAAATAACATAATAAATGAATTCCGAAATATATATATATTATCACTCAGAAAATTGTCTTATTAATAAGACTTCCCAATTTTCTAATGTTTAAACCACATCCACACAAAGGAGTTAATAATATTCATCCCCTTGATCGCCAACCCTTTTATACTTAACAAATTGCTGGGCAAAGTAATTTCCAAGGGACACGATGGATGAAGGGGCATGAGATCAATTATGATGAGGCAGCGATTATTTAGAAAAGAGGTCTCTCTGTCCCCTGTGAGGACTACATAAGGAAAAACTCCAGTTGAGGACTGGAAAATGGGCAGCAATAATCTGAGTTTACCCAGCAGTAAGACATAGCCAAAGTATTTATAATTCTGAACTATTTGGTATGATATATATGGAATCCAGTATTGCTAGCCTGAGCTGTTAAGACAGATTATTTATTTTATGAATAATTATTTGTTAATTTAAGTAGAGTAAACTTATTAGAGGGTCAATGACAATCGATTCATCCTTCAGTCACTGATTTTGGGGGGCAAAGGAAGTCATCAAATGCTTAAGTCAAACTTTTAGCATGTCAAAGGAAATGATCAATTTTCCTTATGTCACACTTTCAAGGGATCAATGGTAATCGCTTTAGCCTTATGTCACACTTTTCACCTGGCAAAGGAAGTCATCAAAACCTTATGTCACACTTTCAAGGGGTCAATGGAAGTGATTAGAAATGTCCATTGGAAGCTTGGTTGGAAATAGAATCCCCTCAGCTCGCTGATCCAAATCATCAAAGGAAATGAGGCAATTAGGTCACTGCTTGGAGGAGGCAAAGGAAATCGCACAAAAACCTTAAGTCATTGATCTAGGCAATCAGAGGAAGTGATCAAAGGCTTCCTAGCAATGCACTTGTCCAAACAATGATCTCAATCAAAGCAATGCAACACAAGACCTTGGTTCGCTGATTCAAGAGGCAAAGGAATAGCTAAAATGCTTAAGTTGCACATTTGAGGGGTCAATGACAGTGGCCGAAACACTTAAGTCACACATTTGAGGGGTCAATGATAGTCCTCTAAAATGCAAACTTTCACTGTCTTGATCTGATTTGTTCCAAGCCTCTCATGATGATTTCAACTTCAGCTCCCTTCTTTGAATGTTTAACCTCTAAAATCACCTTGCCTTGGTCAAATTTGCACCTCATTTCCATCAAAGCCAGCGAAAGAAAAATGCAAATACTTGACCTTCAAAATGCTGGATGTGAGATCAACTCAAACTTGTTTACCCTAAAAGGATCACTCCTAGCAATCTGACCTAACAAACCCTAAAACTGAAAGCAAAAGAGGGGTCCCGATTTGTGATGGGGCGATGTGTGAAATGGTCACAATAGGAAGCACCATGGGAAATCATACAAGGCACCTTGAACCTCAAGCCCAGGAGCACAAAATGACACTCACCATTCAGCCTCCCAGCCCCTATTGGAGTTACTACCACTCGAATGGATTCTTATGCCGCTTGCACTCCTTGTATGTATTCTCCCCTCCACAATGGGGTGGCTAATTGGCTATAAGCTTTAAAGGAATCTTCATCAACATTAATACATACATTCCTACTTCATTATTAATTATGCATACATTACAAGCAACAGAATATCTGCCTACATTCCTACTTCCTATCAAATGGAGGACAAATATAAAATCAGCCAAACCATATTGCCATGCATTATACTTCATACCACAATAGTTGATAAGTATATAAAGTTAAACTGCTGTTTAATGTATTTATTCTGAGTCTGCAAACTCTAGTTTGATCGAATGCTTTTGATTCTCTATTCTTCAATGCCTCTCGCAATGACCAAAGTGCTGCATATATATCCCTTCAATATGAATGGGAGGTTGTCTCTCCCAGCGGTCACCATCCTTGCAAAGGTGGTGACTCTTCATAACTAATTAAGTTATTGTTGTTATCGCACCGGACCCCACATTAATAGCCCTTATTAATGCTCCATAAGGATTGCTGTCTATAATATTTAATTAATATTAAACTATCCTTTAAGTGAAGCGCTGCCCTTCACTTGATCTATTAAATAATGTAATGTTTTATAATGGTCATCTTAGTTAATTTAGAAAGTTTCCTTTTTTGTCTTCAATTCACGATTGTTTCATTTAGAAACATCGTCTTTGAAAATCTATTTAAGGAGACTTCGTCTCCATTGTTTGATACAACATCGATTTACCATAGCATGGTATCAAAGCGGGTCAATGGGATTTTTTAGGATTTGGCGAATTTTTTAATAAAATATTCGTAAGCCCTTCTACCTGGAAATAATTTCCAAAAACATTTGAAGTGTCTTTTTTGAAAAAAACTGATTTGCTGCTTTCAGTTTGTGGGCATTTGAAAAAAAATTCAAAGGCATAACAGTCTGTGCGATTTTTGTTTGTGGACGAAGAGCACATTTCTGAGGGTTTTTTTAACCCCTTTTTGTCTGCAAATCCTACCTGAGCTCATGTTTTATCGGTTTGTGCGTCTGTGTTTGAGTTCGCAGCCTGTGCATGACATACCCATGCGTCTCTGTTTTTGTGGTGGTTTTTTTCGCAGATTTTGTGGGCCATTTTCCGTCGGGATTTACTGAGGCACGTTTGTCACGGTTTTAACGGGCTTGTTTTCCTACAACCTGTGTCATTTTTCTGGCTCACGATTTCTAGGTTTTCTCTATGAAAATCGTAAATCTATGTGCTGCAACAGAAGTGTTATTGGGCATCTCTGCTACTCGCGATTTCAGAAAGATGTTTTTGGAGAGCCGTTTTTCTCAAGGGCCCGTGTTTTTCTTCCCTTGGCGTTTTTTTTTCACAACTTTCTTCTGATTTCCTGCAACGTCTGTTTTCTCCTACCTCCCGCGCGACTGGGCGATTTTTTTTTGGTCACATTTTCCAGCTTGCTTCATGCACGCAATGTTTTTCTATTCATGAAATCGCGTTTTTTTCTAAAACCTGCAATCAATAAGTTTTTTTGGCAGCGACCTCAGGTTTTACTTCTCGCGTGAAGTTTGTTTTGCACCCAAAGTTTTCAGATTCCAAGGCTTTCAGTAATTTTCCAAATGTCATGGGTTTTTTGTGACGGCTGTGACGAGTGTATTCCGTGCAATGTGTACTACACGATGAAAGTTTTTTTTACTGTGTTAACAGTTTGTTCTTTGCACGCGACTTGGCTATCTATTTATGCGTTTGCCTTGTGCGATGATTGGTTTTTCTAATTTTTTTCACCATAAAAATTACTGATGGGTTTTCTATAATTTTTTCAACTTCAAAAAAATTTGGGTGGGTTTATAATTTTGTCCCTTAAAAAATTATTCCTGGTTTTCTAATTTTTGTCCTTAAAAAATTAGTGGGCGGGTTGTAATAATTTTTCCCCTATAAAAAATTTTGTTGGGGTTTTTTAATTTTTGTCCCTTAAAAAATTTAATCGGTGGATTTAGATTTTTTATCCTCAAAAAATATCTATGGGTTTTATAATTTTTATCCTTTTTGATTTCTTGCCTCAAAAATCATGTTGGGTTTTGCCTGATTTTACCTCAAAAATCATGAGTGTTCCCGATTTAAGGTTTTTACCGTTTTTTTCCAAAAAAACGATGATTTGTAACTTTAGTTGTCAAGGTTTGACGGATTTTTCCCACAAAAATCGTGGTTACTTGCAGCTGTTCTGGAATGCACCTAGAGTTGCTAGGGCAATGGTCTGCACAAGGGTTTGTCGCTTTTTCCTCAAAATCAGGGTTTCAATTTGAGAAGTTGTTCTCGGTGTCTCTAGCTACAGGGAGGGACAATGTTTTGTTTTCCCAACATCAGGTTGGAAGGTTTCTGGTTATCTTGATCATTAAGATTCTGCAGGTCCAAGGAGGGTCTCAACAGCAATAGAGTGTTCTAAGAGAAGGAGCAGCCTTCTTTGCGTTTGTGATCAAAAGACCTGCAGATTGTCTTTTGTAGGGATGTTAGGATGATGACCATTAAGGGAGGGTATTAAATAATGTAGTGTTTCTTTAATGGTCATCTTAGTTAGTTTAGGAAGTTTCCTTTTCTGTCTTCAGTTCACGATTGTTTCATTTAAAAACATCATCTTTGTAAATCCATTTACGGAGACTTCGTCTCCATTGTTTAATACAACATCAATTTACCATAACATGATCGTTGTAGTTAAGCTATCACCATTATTTCCTTAATTAATTATCACAATCTTTTATTAAAGATAACTGCTTCATATGGATCGCTATCCATTTGGTGACCATTGGGTTTGAATGTTGACGATTGTTGGGCAGCTCTTTCTTTTATTCTTTCACCGATCGGGTCATGACACCAGTTGTCATGTGTAATTGGCCCCTAAAGAGTGTTTGAGCATTTTGGCTTATTTGTAATTTATCGCTCCATTTATTATATATTAATGATGTTTTACTATTTTGTGGCAATGTATTAATTAAATGTTTTAATATGCCTTATATGTATTTAAAATGAAGGCAATTGCCAAATTGGAGTATTTGGACTTTTTGGGGGATTTTAATGTTGGTTTGTAAGTGATGGTTTAATTTATTATTATTTTTATTTCTTTTCAAAAGTGGGCTTTTATAATATGAAATGGGAGCATTTTGACACTTATGTAGCATATATTTTGTCATTGATGTAAGCGTTCTTTTCAGTCAGCATTATCTAGTTGTCTGTGTTTTGATCTGAATTTCTTGTTCAGCAGCTTGTCTCATGAGTTTGTGTGACTACAAGTGGCATCCTTGTCACTGTAGCTGGGCGATATTCTTCTGAGCCTTTACAGAGACGTCAGGTGGTGCTGCAGTTGTAACTGTAGCTGGGCGATCATGTAGCCAGGTGATATTCTTCTGAGCCTTTACAGAGACGTCAGGAAGTGTAACTGAAACTGGGCGTTCTTTTCTTAGTTTTGAGCTGTTTTCTTGTGCTGGGCGATATTCGTCTGTCAGAATGTTTCTTTTAACTGAAGCATTTCTTTTGGTTTTTCAGTTGAAGCGCCAGGGTTGTCAGTTAATACAGAGTCGATGAAGTTCTCTGAAGACAAGGCGTTTTTGTCTGGCTTTGTTAAACTTCTTCTGTCATTTTGTCTTTCTGCTGATATTTGTTATCATCTGGCTATTGCAAAAAGGAAGTTGACTGTGTTTTAAAGATTTTTCAGAGCTATTTTGTAGAAGTGACTTCATTATAAGGGTTGTATGCCACGTTTTTCTAGTTGATGGTTTTGTCGACTTGTAAAAACATAACTTCATGTATTTTTGGGAAGCGAAGTGCTGCTCTGAGTTTTGTTCTTTTTAAATCGAGCTTCAATCTTTGAAATGCAGGGTTGTGAGGTGTAATGGAAGTTGAAAAATAAAAGTTCGACCTATCTTTATGTAGACAAAAAGGGGCGATGTATTTTGCAGTTAATGAATCATATTTTTGGCTGCCTGGAACGTTTTTGTACAGAAAAATCCAATCAGAAGTTGTCAGGCTTGAAGAATGATTTCAACTCAGAAATTTGTTTTGATATGAGTTGATATTTTTTGAGGTGCTGGGTAATGGGGTTTTTCTGTGTGAGAGAAGTTTTTTTTTTTTAATTATCAGATGTGTACAGGGAGGTATGCTGAGTATTGATAGTATATATAACTTTACTATTCTAATTTTAAGCGGTGGTGATTAATGCAAAGATATGATCTGGCGTACTTTGAAGTTGCAGCAAATTTCCCAGCAATATATCATCTATGATTTGTGTATACAGTGATTATTGATGTCTGTCTTATAGTGTGGTGTATTTATTTTCTGATGTTTTGACATAGAAGAGAGTTTCAAGAGTTTTACTCAATTCTGAGTTAAACATAGAGCCTTTAATTCTTTCTAAAGTTCTTCATCTTGAATACAGTTGGTTTTGAGTTGATGCTCAGTATTGTCTGTGACCTTGTAATGAGTTGGTGCTCATAAAGTGAGTTGGAGCTCACTTCTGTAATAGGGTTGGTGCCCATTTCTGATTATGAGAGTATTGTTATGAACCGTGGTTTTTTACCCACCTGGGTTTTCCACGTGATAAATCTCATGTCTGTGTCTTTGTGCTTTTACTTTCAGTTTAGAGCATTAGATGAAAAAATTATCTGAAAATACTGTTCACCCTCCATGTGATAAATCTCATGTCTGTGTCTTTGTGCTTTTACTTTCAGTTTAGAGCATTAGATGAAAAAATTATCTGAAAATACTGTTCACCCCCCGCCCCCCCCCTCAGTGTTTTCTGATTTCTTTACAACTTAGTCATTTTTTATTGCAATTTCCTCTACAAGCCACACTACACTTCGATTTGATTCACTTGTTGGGAGTGAATGGAATGGAAGAATTTTGAGGGTGTTGAACTGTTGGATTGCTCATGAGGAGACCTTCCTGCTATCCAAAAGATTCATTTAACCATTTTTTATGTCCATTCATCTTCAAATTTGAAAATTTGCTCAAGTTGATGTAGGGTTTTATTTATTTCTCCCAATTTACTCATCCCTTTTGGTTCTAGTCTGTTTCTTTGGTTTAGCAAAATAATTTAGAGCAATTTCATAGTTTGATTTGAATGGATTGATGCATTGAATGATTTATTTTGTTTGAAAACTCAAAATACTTGCCCTAGAATTGAGATTGGTTGCATGCATTGTGAATTTTATCATTGGAATGAGATGTTCATATTTGAACCAATGGGTATTGATTACATTTTGGATTTTCGAAGCTTTTGGAGGTCTTTAATGCCAATGGTGGCAAGGCCATGGGTCTGGTTTTAAGCCAAATTTGATATATGAACAAAAAGAGGAGTTTGATGGTTTTTACATGTTTATATAATGTGTAACAATGGTTTATACGTATGGAATTTCATCAAATCGATCCATCCTCGTGTGTTTATGGTTGTTGAGACATAGACCAGCTAGGACCCGTACCTAGGACCTTCCATACGCTGCTGGAGTGCTCTACCACTGAGTTACTGGCCCCTCTTGGACCAGTCCATCGTCGGTTCAGGTGTGGCTTATTTCCAACACCAACACCCCCCCTTAAGCCACACCTCTCATGTGCTTGGGGCTCCTAGCCTGGACCTGGCTCTGATACCATGTTGAGACATGGACCAGCTAGGACCCAAACCTAGGACCTTCCATACGCTGCTGGAGTGCTCTACCACTGAGCTACTGGCCCCTCTTGGACCAGTCCACCGTCGGTCCAGGTGTGGCTTATTTCCAACACCAACAATGGTAAATTAGGCAATTGTAAGTATATGTGAAAAATGTTGATTTATTGGGCAAATGTGCCTTGAGATTGCAAATGGAAATTGATATGATATTCATTGTGAATTGAATCTGATTTGTTTCCTCATTCGCTGTGAATGGGATTTGCCTTAGGACTAGGTGCTAGAGTGAGTTATGGGGGTGGCTCTTATTGAGGGTCGGGGCCCACAATGGCTGCTAGGATAACTCATTAGAAAGTGAGAGAAGACAATTGATAACTTAATTAAAACTTGGGATGGATTAAAACATTAAATAACATAATTGAATGTCCCTTGCATGACTTGACCACTAGTATGAGGCTAAGGATGTATTGGGAAAGCCCGGCTGTTCGTGAAGCGTAAATCTGGCATGACTGAGTCTCCTCGTCCACATGAGAGGACTACTTGGTTCTATGTGGTGCCATCCCTTCGAGCACACACGATGACACTCCCTACACTAGCACTCTCGTATTCAGCCCTAGTAGTCTAAGTAGCACCTAAGAGATTTATTGTTGTTGCTCATTTCAATTATTGTGTTGCACTATTGTGCCTTATGGCAAATTTGGTGTTGCTCATTGATAACGCCTACTTGTCTTTAGTGATGTTATTTGAGGATGCTTGCTCTTCCTTCTAATGTTGGCTTATTAGTGACTCGGCACCTTAATTATTTGATGTTGCTCTATGATGATGGTGACGTATTGTTGTTGGCATTTCTCCTTTGATATTGCATTATGATTCATGTTTGATATGTGTTGTTCATGTTGGGTGTTTACTCCATGTAGGCATACGTGTATACCTTATCCCATATGCCTTCTTGTTTGAATGTTTGGGTTGTGTGTCTTTCTCTGCGAACATAAGGGGTGGACCTAAGGGTTCCATATGGTTGGGTGGCAGTCCAAACCACTATTGTGGATCAGAGGACTTAGCTTGGAGGATCGGCAATGTAATTATGTGATTGTATATTGGACACTCCATTAGAAGTTTGATGTATATCATTTGATATTGGATATGGTTTGATTAGTTTATGTGTGTCGGTGTTGGTATTGGACACGTTTGATTATGCTATCATCTCCAAGCTCATTGTGTTAATCTTGAATTGGTTTGTAGGAACACTTTGTTTGGTGCTTAAATGAACCTAGTTGGTGTCATGTGGTGTCTTGAGTGTGTCTTAGTCCCCTCTCATTGTTGTCTTGCAAATTTGATTGAATTCGAGTGAATCCGAGTAGGATTCAAGTGTAACAATTATTCTAGGTCCGTTATGGACAATCAATATGGCCTTGCAAAGTGTCCCCACGTGGTTTTTAGGTAATTGGGCCTTGTCTGAGAACGTTGGAAGCAAATTTGGGAAGTTTAGGGTGGATTGGGGATGATTAGGGTCCACCTGATTTCCGCCTACACTTGTAGGTGTAACCTAGTGATCGGAAGTGTTGTTGACATACACCTTTTTGTCAAATTCTCTTGATTCAAGTGTTGTATAGGTATTTGGTCTTCACCAATGTCTTTGGGGCATCTAGGGGTCCATTCTATCCAACCAAGAAGCTTACTATTCAGGACAAATGCGTGTCTCAAAGGACAACGTGAGTCACCAATCTCGGAGCACGCCAACACAAAAAAAAGATAGATGCACTAATTTGGGACACTAGCATGAGTTTGGGACACTAGAACACCTCGCACATGTCCTCCTAGTGCATAGGTGTCCTTTCTAAATGCCTATGTCCAATTTCGGTGCCCTAGTCCTACAATTTAGTCCAATAGGGTTTCCAAGAGATTGAAGTGTCTGTTTGACTCTGTTTCAGTTGTGTTTCAAGGCTAGTAGTGTCTAGGAACCCTCAAAGGTATCTTGAGTTGTTTTAAGGTGAGTTGAGTGGTGTCGATGGTGTTTGGGTGCAAGTCGATGCCTGTTGGAACCCATTGGTGACACCTAGGACCTAGTAGAAGGTCTTGACTCTTGTTCCTCAAATCAAGCCTTCCAACTCTGGGAAGGGTCTTGTGTGACTCTAATCACCTTATTAACCTTGTCTTAGGTGTTTGGAGACCTTTCCCCATGTTTAGTTGATGTTTCTTGTGATAAGTTTTTTGCTCACGCAATGTCCTACACCGACACAATGTTGTGTTCTTGAGGATTGAGCTTTGGAACTTGTATATGATACATGTGTTACACTTAATCACTTCTAAAAATAATATTTCCATGCATTCTTTTGTGTATTTAACTCTTATCCTCGAGGGTTCCTTGGCATGGCATTACATAAGGTAAGCATTTTACCATATTCTCTAGTCTTTTAATAAATTTTTTAAAGTTTTTTATTAATTTTTTCAAAAAAAATTAAAAGTTTTTGGAAAAAAAAAGAAACATATTTTACTATTTGTTAAATGTTTTTTGCTCATTGTTTTGAAATTTCATTAGTTTGTATATATTGTAGGGTTGCATTTATTTATCTTTTTTTCTAATTTAAAACTGTATAATTTCTTATCATAGCAAAATCAGATTGCAAGAATGACCAGTAGTTCAAGTTCACTGAGTGTGGATGCAAACAAAAAATATAAAATGGATAAAGCATCTACTTTATGGAGACATACTACAATGCTTGAACTTCCAAGAGGTGGGGGATACCTTTGGAATTGTAATGTGTAAAACCTACTTTGAGATTTCACTTTTGTGGCATTGGTGGGAAAAAGGGATTAGAGTATGTGAATGGCCAAATAAGAAGGGGTTGTCAAAGGAAGAAATTGCATCATTCATAAGAGAACAAGAAGCTGATGCTATGGTTGAAAGAGAAAAACTAAGATTCCTCCTTCAATAAAGAAGAATTAAATAACTTTACCAACAAATTCTCAAACAGTAATGACCTCCCAACACCCTTTCTTAGAGATACCCTCTATCCAAGTAGAAGATCCCACTCCTTCCCACAAAAAAGGCCCATTGGACAAGGCATTTAAAAATAAAGCAAGAGACATTTCAGAGGAAAAAGTTGCAAGTTGCATTTATGCCAATGATCTTCCTTCCAACCTGTTGAAATCACCATATTTGCAAGAAATGGTGGCGGCAATCAACAATGCACACCTTCTGGTTCCACAAGTCCTGGATATGAAAAGTTGTGCACCACCTTGTTGGCAAGAGAAAAGAATTTAGTAGAGACACCACTCAAACCAATTAGGGATTCTTGGATTGAAACTAGAGTTTTTATTGTTTTGGATGGATGGAAAGATTGCAAAAATCGTCCTTTATGTATGAATGTATGTACATTATGTATGTATATGTATGTATATGTATGTATATATGTTTATATATATATATATATGTGTGTGTGTGTGTGTGTGTGTGTGTGTGTGTGTGTGTGTATATGCATGTGTATGTGTATGTATCTATATATGTAGTATGTACATATATATATATATATATATATACCCAAATGTACTATACCCAATGGAAAAAAAAATGCTATACTTGTGTACCCATATCCCATGCATGTACCGGCAACTTAGGGGAAATCATAATCATATTCCATTTTTTCATTATTTGCTCATCCTATTGTATGAATTGAAGAGCACAAGAATATACTGAGGTGAATCAGTATATTAACAAACTTTTACTTCTTGAACTTTTATCACAAGCATATAACTTATCTCATAAACATATTCATTGTGTATTATTATTCACATGAGATCTAACTACTATGAACACAAATAGAACACAAGATATATACGTGGAAACCCTTACAAGAGAAAACCATGGCAATAAATGCTTTTATAAATATCTTTTTTTACAATGTTTGTAGGCACCAACCTACTAGAGGCACCAACCCCTACGTTTGTGAGCACCAACCCACTGGAAGCACCAACTCCCAAATCTGAATTTGTGAGCACCAACCCACTGGAAGCACCAACTCCCAAATCTGAATTTTGTGAGCACCAACCCACTGGAATTTCTTTCAATAAATCTGATCACTACTTGACTCTAATCTGCAATCATTTCTTTCAACAAGTCTGATATATTATTGTCACTTACAACCTTCTTATAACTGGGTATATGTATGTATGATGTTTGTCTTCAAGGAGCATTTATATACAGCCACAAACACTTGCACATATCTTCTTCCAAACCTGATAAGATGTCTTCATTTACAGCCTTTCAACAGTCTAGTATAGTGATTAATTGTCTTCAAAGAACATATGCACAGTCATATATTATATATATATATATATATACTTCATTCTCCACACCTCACACTTCTTCATATTACTCTTGTTCTACTCAAACTATGTTCAATCTTTCCCTATATATATCCCTTTATATCAAAAGGTCATGCCCTTTGAATAGAAGAGACATAACTTCTTATTTTAATATTCATCTATTCCTTTTTTACAAAATTTCCTGCAGATTTCTGAGTTATATATTTTTGTATCACACACAACTACATCAACTTCTCATCAAATTAATTCATTTATGTATCTTCTTATTTCTAAGAGACGTAGCTTTTAGAATAGATATCTCTTTTAAAAGAGAGATGTCTTTTCAATCATTAAATGCATCATTTAAAAAGAGTATGTTAACTCTTCATAAATCTTAATTATTCCAATAAAAATGTCTTATTTAAAAACGCACCTTTTGAGAAAACCAGCTGCTGGAGATTAATAATTCTTCACTTCTTAATTGCCGACTTCACATACTAATTACTATCTTTCAAATGTGCATCAATCTTTTTACATGGGCGATTATATTCATATTCATCGCTGGGCTTTATCAAATGCTTTCACTCTTTTATTAAACTTATTTGATCGCTTATTCTGACAAATAAGCGGCAATCAAACTAATCGTACCATATTGTTTTCTTTGTTTATCATGAATTCTTAGAAATCGCTGTTATGAATTTTTGTAAACAAATAATGACTTAATAAAGTCGTTGTCTTTAAACATATGAGTTGTTGTTCTCCTTATTTACGTGTCAATGCTCAAAACAAGCCATTTATTGTTTATGAATTTGTTTCTATCATAACCGATGGTTGAAAGCTGAAACCAATCTTTGCATCCTTCACACTGCACCAAAATATCATCTGGATTATAAGGCATCTCATACTGCCACCTTTATATCAGTCCCTGCGAATAAACAAGCTTCCTTTGATCGATGTTCTTTCCAATAATCGCTGTCATTTATTACTTCTTATTTCTCACTTTATCTTCGTCATTTTACAACATACTCATTCTTGTGAATTTGCCACCTTTATATTCATTGAATCACTATTGCTGTGATAGTATACTCACTACAGTACATTTCCTGAAATCTTTCCTTCCTTTCAAATATTCCCAATCAGCTGTTGAACTGCTTCAAGGAATACACCAGTTGGATCCATCAAATCGCTGTCCATAATTTGAATAGCTGTATAGAAACTCCTTGCAATTGCTTTATCGCTGATCATTAGTCCATTGCTTTAATATCTCTTAGATGATTATAATTGTTTCTAATATAATCACAGCCACATAAACACAAATACAATCGTTGCTCTATTATATATAAATCTGACTTTTGTTCAGTATAATAATTGGATTTCTTGATGAGTCACCCAGCATCCTTAATGTTTTGCCAATCCTTCTTTATCACTGTTCTATAATGAGATTACTTTCATTCCCTAAGCAAGATTCGTTGCATGAACAGTTCATTGCTTTCATTAACATCTTTAACCCCTCAATGAAGTCGCTGCTTCAACAAATACAATCGCTGTCTTCCATGACCAAAAGTTTGCTGCCAATGATATAGGTCACTAATGTATTAGCTTAATGAATCATTGTTCCTCTCTTAATCTTTATCGGGCTTGTTCCTTACTGCATTAGTTAGTTAATGATATAAATTTCTTTATGTTCCTTGTTTATAATTAACATATACACCAGCTATTACCAGGGATTCTTTATGGAGTCTCAATGCTGCCTTGTTCTTTGTCTTTAGTGCTGCCTTTTAGACACTATACTCATCGCTGTAAATATACTTTCTCAGTCACTATTTTCATTAAGTTGCTGCTTTGTTGATCACTGATCATTTTATTATTCATGTCCTTGAGTCTCTCCACTTTAATTGTCGCTGTCTTTGTCTTGTTTTAATCTAGATTTTTTTTGTCTCTATTGTCTTTGATCACCGACTCATGTCAAATAACCTTTCAAAACTTTTGTTAAATGACATCAATTCCATTTGGCTTGTGTATTTTGTTCTTTGATATAAATCACGGCTATCCAATTCCTTAACAACTAATGATATTCTTACCTTTGACATCAATGGCAACATTCCAACAATCTCCACTGATTTCCTTTGACATCAATGACAATATTTCCAACATGAATGATAGAGATCTTGTATCAGCTTCTTTGAATATAGCCATAATTAATTCACTAATTACTAGCAATAAAAATTTGGTGATATCCTTGACCCATTATTTCCCATCAAAGATTATTTTGCTGCATTAATTCCAAATGTGCCATATTACCATGGACAGGCTAGCAGACAACAAACTAGCCCCAAAGGATTGTCACTTCATTCTTGGCTAGCACTTCAACAAGTTCACAAGATCATTGAGTAATGCACTATACCAACCAATTTGTTCATGAATACAGCACCAATAATCATTCCAAATTTGTAAGTCAATAACAGATGATCTATTCTTCCTAATTTTGACTACGTAAGATACACCATGAGGGGCCATTGACACAAATTGTCCACAAAAGTGACTTCAACAAAGGCCCGATGACCATTCTTTGTCACATTCTATCAAATTGAGCTAATAGCCTAGCTTCAACAAGTAAATACTCGATTCAGCACCTGCCCGCATTATCAGTAAATACTCGATTCAGCACCTGCCTGCATTATCCGATTTTCATTGTTGGTACACACACACACCATGTACATTTTCAATCAGGTCTAATCCTTTTCTTATTCTAACCAGACCTTAAGTCAAATTTTGTGAAAAAAATTGCTCCTTGTAGTCCGCCTATTAACTCCTATTTAAGGGTTTGGATATCTATTCTTTACTGTATGTTTGCTTAATTGTCTACCATAAATTAGGTACCTCATATTCTCACAAAAAAGTAGCAAAATCACTTTTATCTTGTTCCTTCACTTGAGTGAATCTAAAGATAGTTGATTTAAGTTATTACCCAAATAGCAGGTACTTCTGAATCTTCCCTACCTAAGAATTTAGGCACGCCCACTTGTAGCTGTTATGACCACTAAGGCAAATCTCTTCTAGTTTGTTTAAACATCCTACTCTTAGCCTGCTGAATCCTCCGATTTCTCTAAAGGCTCATATAATCTTTGTAATGATATATACCTCTTCAAAAGCTAAGAGCATGCATAAAATGCCCTCATCAACTCTTACATTGGGTAAGCTTTCTTGTCTTTTTTATTCCAGCCAACAATGTCATCTTTGAAACTATGTGCTTCTCTTCTTCTACGTCCTAGCCTTCTAGGTGATTCAAAATCCTCATCATTTTCCTTTAATAATTTAACATTTTTCTCTTTCACTACCTTTTTCAATTTTCTGATTCATTTATGAATAGCCTCTTCGTCATTGCAACAATTTGATTAACAAATTTTGACGAAGTGGAAGATAGATCTTGAAAAGAAGGAACTACTTCATCCATATTCTCCTTTTCCATCTTCATCTAATTTTCACACTCATAATAGCCAAATGAAAACAATGATACTAATTTAATGTTCCTGTTGCAAAAAGCAGTTCAAAAGCATATAAACAAAACAAACTCTATGCCTCAGCTATGAAATTCAGAGTTCTAATACCTGATATGTATTTAAAACTTCTACAAACTAAGTATAAAGTTCAAATAAATCAAACATAGGCAATGAATCTTGCTACAACGAAGAGAGCTACATTAAAAGGCTGTAGGTCTTGATTGTAGTTAGTAAAATAATTCTTTTATTTTTTGTTAGTCAACATAATTAGTTTCTAGGATGTAAGTGAGGGGAGTTGAGCTGGCCATTTCTCCCAAAAGATGCACCTATTCAGGAAAGCACTACCATCCCACTTAAGGATATTATAGGAGGTTGTTAACCATGTCATGAATCCCGAGGGAAGACGCTGGACACATTCCAACAATCTCTACCTCAGTGTTACCCAAGGGGATTCAAACTTGTGACCCCATTCTAATACCACTTGAAGGGAGTTGAGCTGGTTGTTTCTCCCAAAAGATGCACCTATTCAAGAAACCACTACCATACCAATTAAGGATCTCATACGAGGCTGTTAAAACATGTCACAAAGCCCAAGGGAAGACACTGGACGCATTCCAACAATAAGCAATCACTAGTTGCTAATAGTTGGTTGTTCTTAGAAACCGTTGGCCACTTTATATACTTCTAATGTAAACGAGAAAAGGGACCGCATGTATGGACATTCGCTAAATGAAATTAATATAAGGCCTATGAATAGATATATTGAAATTGCTTCTTGCGATTTATTGGTGTGACCCTTTAATAATTTATATTTCTGTTTTATTTGTTTTATTTACTCAGTTCCATTCAAGGCTCATTGAAAAAGTTAGTAAACATTTGGCACCACTGTCTACAAGAATCCTAGTAGAGTACAAAGTGAGATCATGAAAATTGCAATACAAATGGGCAGACAGTGGAAGAACCAATACAAACTAATAAAGAAAGAGAAGATAATGTCACACAAGATCTTCTAAAGCCTGTGGGACATATTCATCAAGGAGCACATTTGAAGTGAAGCCACCAAGAGACACCCACATGACCATCTCTTGAACCAGCTACAAAGACTCCTTGCACAATATTTTATACTTTTACAAGATCAAAAAAGAGCAACAACAAAGTTGTCAGCAAATACTACAATAATACAAGGAAAGAACAGACAGGAAGAACATGACACCTATCGACAACATACTTCTTGGAATTAATACCCTTATATCCAAATAAGGATGGGAAAAGATCACAAAATGGTCATCAACTACTGGAGAAAAAGGTTCTAAGGCCCCTAAGAATAAGGGAACAAAGGGAAAGAATAAAAAGACTAAAGGGAATAGTTGAAGAAACCGAAGGGTTTTTGACAAAAAGCCACGTCCATCCCAAGAATGGAGTAAAAGCCTGGGCAATAGTCAAATTCATAGTTGGGACGAGAAAAAGACTCCTCCGATAAAAGAATACACAAAGGTAGAGTGGGAAGGAATAGCGAGGCACTTACCACTCCCTAACAAAGCATATGTGGACCTTGGCAATCAAGTTGAGAAAGCATTTGTACAATTACCACCTGAGGAAGAAGAGTGGGAAGACAAGTCTGCAATCTCACTCTCTGAAATATACGACAACAATATTTGACACATTGAAGAACTATTAGTTACAAAAGAGTTGATAGTCAGAGGATCTGAGCCTCAAACTCTTGGACAAAGGGAGCACAGGAAGGATTCCAAGGGCAACCCAAGCATGCAAAACACTGAGGAAGGACAAGTAGAGGATTCTCACGTGGTTGAGAGTGCAAGAGAAGCACCAAAACATACGAATCAAAACTGCCCAACCAGGTTCCCATCACAAAGGTTGCATCAAGAATGAAAGATGGTGCCCCCCTCGACAAGTCTGAATGTGAGAGGCTGAAACTCCCAAAATTTACAAGTAGCTGATCAAAGGATATGTATGGCATTGCAAAATGTGCAAAACAATATGGATAACTAACCACCAAGACAATAGAACCTATTGGCTAAAAGCATTTCCAACAACCTGAGTGATACAGCAATAGACTGGTATATAGAGATTGATGCAACTTCTAAAGTTTCATGACACTTGCTAAAAAGAGCAATTGAAGAGTTAAAACTTAGTAACTTAATTTGATTGTAAATTATAATTATTCTTTAAAGTTTGTTTTTAATTTATTTTTCTGGAATAGGTTGCAAAGACCCATTTTGCCTTTTAACACAATATTCTTAAGATGATTTGTGAAGGTTCAATAGGAACTTTATAACATAGTTATTAGCCAAACTTGATCCATATAGAGGCAAAGCAACACTAGAAGAGCAACAAATATTAAGTGGATGATCTCAAATACCTCTTGGTAGGATCATGTGAAGTATCTCCTTTGTTTCACCAAGCGAATTTTGGGCATGATTCATTACATTATGGACAAGCCTTGCTTGAGAGAAATATTTGATGGCATCGACTCGATGGTTGAGAAGATGATAACCATCATAAACGGAAAAGAGCAATACCCAAAAAAAAACTATTTCCAAACAAGTGCATACGGTTATTGTAAAAGGACGGAAAATAATGACTGGCTCATTACATCTTCTTTCCTTTGCATTCAATCCAAAATATTGTAGTGTTGAGATTTTTTTCTATGCCAACAAGATTTGCCTCATATATAGATTATGATGATGTTGAAAGGTACAAGGAAGCATGTCATAGACTCCCATGCTCTTGATTTGTAAGATGTAGTCACGAGTGAGGTCAATGATTTTGTACACTCTAATGGTCAAAGTATTGAGGCTCTTCATGGTAAGTTCAACAAGGATGTTCATAGATGGTGAAACTTCTATGGCCAACAATTCCACCACCTACAACCCCTCACAAGCCAAATTTTATCACAAGTTTAATAATTAAAAAGATAATCTTTAAAGTTTTTTTGTTTTTTTTTTCAATTATTTTTATTGTGTATAATTCTATCTCTCTACTTTGTCTTCATATGCTGCAAGTTCATCTCCATCTAAAAGGAATTGGAGCACATATTCTTTCATCCACTCAATAAAGTGCAACAGACTGCACCCAAAAAGGGTAGAAAACTTAGTGTATGTGCATTCCATCTTGTGCCTCCGTCCACACAAACATGGTTACAAGAAAGGGAACACAAAATTGTGGAATATGGAGCTATTCAATAGTAATTTGGATACTTCCACTTCTTATGATGATGCACTTGAAGAGTCCTAAAGCGAGCACCCCTTTAGTGCGAGTGGCAGTGGCATTGTTTGTATTTCTTCAAATGTTGCTACATCATCTAATGTCAATGATGATAATGATACTAATGATTTAGAAAATCCATTTGATGCTGAAAACTAATTGTTTAGTTTAATATTAAAGTTGAAGTTTGAACAATGAATATCTCGCTTTGGATATGCATCACCTGTAACTCTTTAGTGCAAGTGGCAGTGGCATTGTTTGTATTTCTTCAAATGTTGCTACATCATCTAATGTCAATGATGATAATGATACTAATGATTTAGAAAATCCATTTGATGCTGAAAACTAATTGCTTAGTTTAATATTAAAGTTGAAGTTTGAACAATGAATATTTTATTATTTAAGCTTTAAATGAAATTAAGAGTTTATGGTAGTTTTATTGTCTATATGATGCAATGTGGTATTCCAAGCTTAATTGCTCCTTTTAAGCTGCATATATATAATGATACAAAAAATTTAGAAAATCCATTTGATGCTTTAGTTTAATACTAAAGTTGAAGTTTGAACAATGAATATTTTATCATTTAAGTTTTAAATGAAATTAAGAGTTTATGGTAGTTTTATTGTCTATATGACGCAATGTGGTATTCCAAGCTTAATTCCTCCTTTTAAGCTGCATATATATATATATATATATATATATATATATATATATCATGTAAGGGTGTTATGACAGCCCAACTCTCACTCACCTCATGTATGTATCACTCATACTGCAGTATCAGTGAGATTTATGTATTCTCTCAAATTTTTGGTGTCTGAGGTGTATGTTTCTTGTCATAGAAATTTTTTCTACACATAAGCCCATTGTTGTCATCAGCAGAAAATAAGAATCATTTTCAATTTTTAAGCACCTTGACAGAATATATGTGAATAATATGAAACAATCAAGAACCCTGAAAAGGATATTAGGGAGGCCTTGTAGATATTAATTATTAAGAAATGATTATGAAGTAACTCCATCAAAATGCCTCACCCAAAAAGGACAGAGACAAATATAAAGGAAGAATGCCAATCGATGTTGAAAGATAAAGGGATATGATTCAATTAGAAAAAATCGAAATACCATACTTGTGCAGCACAGCTTACCAGACAGTATGAGCTCAAACCACCAGAATACGAATGATCCAAACTTCTGTCCGTTAGGAATTGTTTCAATATTAAAGCCAGAGGTACAACTGCAGGAAACCGACCAACAAGCTCCCTAACCTGATTGCATCATACATATAAACAAATAAGGCATATGATGTACTCAAGTATACTGTTTTTGTATTATATTATCTCACACTTCATACCTACTCAAGTACAATCTTACAGAATGTAACCCAAGCTAACAACAAATTCAATGCTACAAGCCCTTAATCAGAAATAAATATTTTTAGTTTTCTTTTTCTTTGGATATTCCATTCAATAGTTATTTCATGCCAGTAAGCATAAAATACAACATGCACAATTTCAAAGGGAAAATATTAAGAATTCATTATGTAAAAGAATGCCAGTTCTATTTCCAAGGGGATTTCCAGTGATATATAGGAAAATTATGTCCAAGATAACTTACTTTTTCAAAATCGCACACAACCATGTCAAATACATTCTAAAAACTTTTATTAAACATGACAATGAACAGAGCATTAACAAGTCAGCATCTGCTACGATATAGCTTAATTGAAAGTACACCTGTAAACTTGCTTGGATCAGTTGTACCCATGCAAAAAAAAATCATGAGTCAAATGTCAAGCCAAAAAAATGTGTCTTCTTGTTTGTAAGCCATTCTTAAGTCCTCATCTCTAGTGGTTAACAAAATTGTCATTGTCATATTTAGCTAGCATCTTTGTAGGACAATTAAAGAAATTATTCGGTGCATCAGGCAAGGTGAACATGGAAACTTGGATGATGAAGGAACGGAAAAGTTATTCTAAGGTGAAGAAACAATCATCAAGGTTTCCGAGACACGACTTGACAAAGACAATATACTGTTCAGAGATTTCAAGTTGAGAAAGGTACACAAATGATCCAAAGCATGCAGAAAAGAAATAGTGTCATACTTGGAGATCAAAACACTTTAAAATGTTCCCTAGGTGCATAGGAATGCATTGATGAGGAGAAATGTCACTTTTAAGTGAAGTTCCAGTGGAATTAGGGCTTGATACATCAAAAGTGCTTTAAAGGGTGAAAAAGCTTGCAAGTCGAAAGACACTTTTGACGGTGAAAAACATCCTAGAAACTGAAAAGACACTTTTACTCACATTAGTTAAGAGTGAAAAAGCTATAGTAGGTCCACTTCAAACTACAACCTTATTCCACTTAATTGGCAAGATCCAACAACAAAATAGATCAAAAAGGGACAACTGGTCTTTTGGGCTCTCCTAGCCACTTGAATGTCAAAATGTTAAACTCAAATAGACCAAAAAGTGACACTTAACCCCTTGAGCATGCACCTAGCACCTTAAATGCCAAAATGTCACTTGCACAACATGAAAAAAGTGAAAACATGAAAAAGTGCTCCCAAGTATTCAAACATGTCCCAAGGAGTTTAAGTGTCAAATTGTCAATGTGAAATTAAAAGAAAAGGTCTAATGCAACACCTAGGTGCACCCCTAGACACTTTGATGTCAATTTGTTACTGGAAAAACACATGATTAAAGTGCCTCCAAGTCCCCATTGGTACCTAGTGTGACGTTTTCACACATCGCCCCATTGCAAATGGGGACCCCCACTTCTTTTTCGCTTTCTAGGTTAGCTATCTTAGGTTAAGTCGTTGGTAGTTGTAGATTAGCCTTGTGCTTGGAAGAGGTGTAGTATCTTAGGTGGTTAGGAGGTAATCAAGTTATGTCTCTCTCTTTAGGATGAAGTGAGGTCAATTAGAAATGAACGATCCATGATGATCACTCCATTTGATCATCATCTTTTACTTGTTGAGCCAGAAATGAAATGTTAAATTTGAAGGCTAACTTGTTTTATAGAGTCAAAATTTCAAGGAAGGATAGGCTAGAGTTCAAATTACCATCAAGAAGATCAGAACAAAGGGATCAAGGTAGGATGTTGCCATTTTGGGAAGACTTCCAATGAAGCCCCAAAAGCATGAACTAAGACTTCCGATGAAGATCCAAAAACACGAACTAAGACTTGACTCTTCCAATAAGGCTCTAAATCAACGAACTAAGCCTTGTCTATTTTATTGCTTGAAAGAAGATCATGATCTTGCCAAGTGTGTTGTTAAAGGGATGTTGCAAGCTTAATCAATAGCAAGCTTGGATAAGGATTGATCACTTCTAATGAAGGCTCAAAACCACGACCTAAGGATTGATCACTTCCAATGAAGGCCCAAAAGCACAACCTAAGCATTGAGGCTTCCTATGACCCCCAAATGTGCGAACTAAGGATAAGGAAATGCGATTTTACATTCAAGGCAAGGGTGAGGCATTTAAACATTTGCTAGAACACTTCCAAGAGGCTATCAAAGTCTGATCCATGACAAAAGAATGGAATAGCAAGTTAATCAACAAGTGATGAATGGCTGAAAATGCTCCTTCCACTTCCACTTCCTTTGCCACCTTGAAACCAATGCAGATCAGGTATGTCTCAGACCTGAAACCTATCAAATCAGGCATATAAAAGTGAGAAATCAGACATAAATCAAGCCTGAGAAACAAAATCAGACTCAAGATCAGATGTTTCCATGATCAGAAAATTCATTTCCAAATTTAACGAAGGTAGTGAAAAGCTTGATTAAGTACTTTTTACAATGTTTTGATTCAAGTTATGTTTGTTTCCAGGTTTGATGCAAGGGGGATGAACATGCAAAGGAATGTGATGAGAGTCAAGACTTCAAAGCGTGGAAGGAACATCACTCACGTGCAAGAGGGCGAATCGAAGCCCGAAGGATCAAACACAAAACTTTTAAGATGAGCTAGAGAAAGAGATTCAAGCTATGGGAGGATTTAGCAGCGAGTGCTAAGCATCAGCTCCAAGATGAAGGCTTATCAGCTCACATACAACATCAATATTCCACCACATAAGCAAAGACAAGGGCCCAAGGAAGACATTGCAACACTTCAAGTCTCTACAAGACAGTTGATGGGATCATCATCATAGACTATAAGGCAAGAGTGGGAATCATCTACATCAAGGGGAACACAAGAAGACTCCAAGCTTGGAATGAAAGATTTCCACTGCATGGAGAAGATAATATTATACAATGAAGATCAATATATTCAAGACAAGAAGGAAGGATCAAGCATAAGCATCACAAGGTCTACATCAAATGCAGCACTAAGGTGGAATTCCCAAACAAGACAATGAAAAGTGAGATGACCACGAGGAAGTGCAAGTGATGAGTTACAAAGATCAAGAAAGTTGAGGTGGCACCCATTCATCACTTATCCAATCATATCATTCTAAGATAAGGCATCCAAATTCAATGTACCTAACTTATCCAACAAAGAGATAACTACCATATGGGCACAAAGTTCAATACACCTACCATTGTCATCTTTTGGTCGAAAATTCAAGGAAGGATGTGTCCCATAAAATGTAATTTTATCATTGGTCAAGCATTAAATGCTTTGTAATGGGTGTAACAAACCCTAATTAGGGTTTCTATCCTTTGATCTTGGCCATTGATTGTGAATCAATCTGAGCCACTCAATTGTAATGAGAGCACTATACAAGGCTCCACTTCTTCATTTGTAAAGGTTAATAATGAATAGAAAATAGTTAAGAGTTTAGTAGCAGATTGTTAGCAATTAGAGTAGAGTAGAAAGAGAAGGCAAAGATTGTTGCCAAGACTTTGTTGTAAGAAGCATGTAAACTTCATTGAAGATATGATGAAATTCATATGTTGATTTGACAATTTGCATGGTCTCTACTTCTCATTTAATTTTCATGTTGTTTATATGAATGGAAGAACTTTTTGCATGATCAATGGTGAAATCCGTACATCCATACTACTTACACCTTGCTGATTGTAAAGTGCCTTGCGTAGTCAACTGGATCCATCCTAGCCAAGCTTAACTTCAATTATCACTCCTTCATTGACATGCATCGTCTTGATGGTATCTATGCTTGTAGTGGTGATTTGAAAATCATTAGGTATCCTTAGAAAATCGCACTAGCCTTGTGGAGATGTTCGTTGCATGTCAAAGCAAAGCTTAGTTGAGTTTCATCAAAGATTGTCCATCGCTCTTGCATTCCTAGGATTACATTAGCTTTCTCAACCCTTTATCCTTTTTCCTTTTTTTTTATTAAGTTAAGTGAAATTCCACATTCCAGCAGCATTTCAAGAATTTAAGATTCAACATAAGTCCACCTTTGAATTCCAGTAATATCACATCATAACACTGAGTCTGTCCAAGAGCACGTCAAGAACTGATATTCGGAACCTTGGAGTCGTCTTGGTTGTTCATATATTTAGCATCTGAGGTGATTTTGTTCAAGAGAGGGTAAAATACTTTGGTATTTTATTCTGTGTTAGAAGTGTCTAAAAAACACATAAACAGTACCCTTGACGGGTTGAGCATCAAAAGTGATCTTGTAATGTCCCTTCTAGGATTATTGGCTAGTAAGAGACAATTACTTAAAATCTTTAAACTTATTATAGACTATAATATCAGATTTAGATTATGAGTTATAAAATCAATAGTATGGACACAAATATATACAGATGCTGATTCTTTCAATGTCACTTGCTCATTCTAATCAATACAATATATGCATGCCAAGTGAATAATATGTTCTTAAACTTTCCCTTTTACCAATACTGATGAGGGATATCAATTGGATAGAAAGCTATCTCTGATCTGTCCTCTGAAGTATATGCTGTTTGTAACCTTCCAATCTGCAACTTGCTTCAATTGCTAAATATGATGATGATGAACTATGCAATGAACTTGTTGCTCCTGCTGCTGTGTCTGATATAGTCAATAATATCTGCAGGTCTGAAAGTGCTGCTTCTGATATAAGGATAATTGCTTGCACACGATGATGGACTGCTGTTCCAGATATGACAATAAATATATGCAAAGTCTGGTTGCCTTTCCTGATTTCTGCCTTTATCTTTTATGCAACTTCAGGGTGCCTTAATGGCAATCTGCTCCTTAGAGCAATCTGAACTGGATTATAAAGGAAGAAAATACAAATTCCACAATGCCTGAATTGAAGGATAGAACTGCCTTCTTATATCTTGTGCTTGGGATGAGGAGTCACGTGTAAAGGACATGACTCATGTCTCTTCTTAATCACATCATTCCATAATACTTCCAATCGCTGTATTAATCCATATCGTGTTAGTGTACAATAGTCAATACACCCATTCATAATTACTAATCGCTGATAAGGATATTAGTTTATGTTTAACATGTTGGCATTCTACACTCTTATGAGAATAGTTGATGTTGTCATTGATGGCAACCATCTGGCAACCAATTGGCATTCATCTGGTAAGCCACCGGCAGTTACCGGCACCGGCAATAGACTTCTACATACACCGGCAGGCACTTCACCGGCAATGGCAACAATGCACACTGGCACTCCAGCCGACATGGAATAAACCTTGTTTATTGTTTTATATTGTAATTATCTTTTGTAAAAGCCGACATGGCATATTGTAAAAGACTCATATATATGTATGAGATCTTATAGTTCATTTGTAGTATGAAGGTATGAGAGATAGAGGAGATGGTGAGAGGATAGATGATATTTTGATATAGTTGATAGCGAAGGTTTTGGTAATAGACTGAGCTTAAACCAGTACTAAACCTGGCATAGTTAATGCTGATTTGAAGCAGTACATTGTATTGGATTTCATAATCCACTTTTGTAGTCAGTGTGACTCTTATTGAGCAATGAGCTCTAGGCAGTTGGCCTTCCTACATGTGCAGGCCCCTCATTGTAAGTAATATTTATTCATTGGCCAGTGAGTGAATATTGTAGGTCACAAATCCCACTGAGGTTTTTCCCACACCGGGTTTCCTTGTTAAATATCTTGTGTTATGGTGTGTTTTCTATGTTGTCTCTATTATTCTTATTTGCTGCATTAATTCTTATTTACCGGTACACTGTTTTGGGATGCAAAATTCTTAATAAGTTTAAATATTCTGCTAACCGGTTAGACACTGATTCACCCCCCCCCCCTTTCAGTGTCTTTCGGGCTTTCATTAATCCTAACAATTGGTATCAGAGCCTGGTCCTCTATTTTCAAAAGCCTAACAGCTTGAGGAAGATTCTAACACCGGTACAGATGGAGAACTTAAGAAAACAATTGGAAGGAGCTCTTGTAGACTATGATGCAGAGAAATTGAAGAATATCAAACTTGAAGAAGAATGAAGAAGACTTGACTAGGAGACTCAATGATGCTGGAAATGAAAATCTAAGACTCAGTCATGAAAATGATATGTTGAAGACAAATCTAATTCACATGCAACATGATATAACTGAGCTTATGAGACAAAAGGGAATTTTGGAAAATGAGTTGGCTACTGCAAATCAACACAAAGAGAAATTCAAGAAAAGTCCAGAGGAACTTGATGATATGCTGAAAAATCAGAAACCTGATGGAGATACTAATGGACTTGGATTTGAAGTTGGAGAAAGTTCCGGTACTGCAAACAATCATGATCACAGTAAACCGGTAAGACAACCTAGTGCTTATAAATTTAATGGGAAATGTTTTAACTGTAACAAGTATGGTCATAGAGAAAATTAGTGTAGATTTAGAAACAATCAGAACATTAATGCACCCACCGGTCAATGTTCCAAATGCAACAAAGTTGATCATAATTCAGAAAACTGCAAAATGAATGTGAGATGCTATGTTTGTGGAAGATTTGGGCACTTATCTAATCAATGCAGAACACAAACCAGCATAGGATATGGAAAGGCTATTCAGAAAAATAATGTAACTTGTTATGCTTGTAACAAGATTGGACAGATTGCAAAATTTTGTAGAAGTAAGACTTCACCGGCAAACAATAAAGGATCCAGTTTGAAAGGCAAAGAAAAGGTAGATGAGGTAAAGCAAGAATTTTCAAAACAATGGATTAGAAAGAGAGATCTGAAAGTTGATGAAACTGTCTCTGCACCGGTAGAACAGAGTAATACTCCACCGGCATGAGATTCTTCATCCAACTGAGAAGTAACCCGTTTTGGGGGTATTGCAGAAAGTTGAAAATCATGCAGAGTACCCTCGGTTGATGGTGAGAAGATAGACTTCTTCCTTACCAGCAGATGTGTTAAGTTTTCACTTAACCGGTGAGCATTTAATGCGGTTGTTGAGAGAAATTTCATTATAAATCATCTGATTTCCCTCTTTTTCGACACACCGAACATTCGAATTAGCAGAGAGTGCGACAACTGAGTGAAGGCATTCAAGGCAAGGTGCGAAGCGATTTCTCCAAGCATTCAGAATATTTTCAGGCAGCTAAAGGTATTTTTCAATGGCTTCTTCTTCTGCTCCCAAATTTGTTCAGAACCCTACTATTGTGGAAAATGTGAAACGCCCTAGGCCCGTGTTTAAGATAATTCCCGAAATTGCGAAGCAAGATGACTCTATAGTGGCATTCTCTAAAATTCCTGAAGGTGTAGCATTTGCAGAAGACCCTAGGATTTATATACATTGCAACATTGAAGAATTAGGTTCTGAGGAATTGATGAAAATGTTTAAAACGGTAATTTGTGATGAAAATGGTGTTGTTAAACCTGAACACAAGATTGTAGAAACTCTAGGTTTTGTTGAGAAATTGAATATCCCTGAATTTCCGAAGGAAGTAGTCAGGATTGTTTTAAGTAGAGCACATGGAGAATTCTTATGGTTGGATTTTGTCTGCAAAATAACCGGACAAGCAATTAGGGCAGTAACTGGTTTACCCTCAACCAGCAAAAGACCTGATAAAACTAAGAAGATTCCCAACAACACAGTGATAAGCCTAACCGGAGCAACATCTGACAGTAGATCACTAAGAGTGAATGATATTAAGGACATCAATGTGAGATTTGTAAGTATGGTGCTAGGATACAAGACTACACATGCTAATAGGCTAAATTCAGTTTCTAGTCTCTGTATACACAGTGCTTATGAGATGGTTAACAACAATGCAATGAATGATGTATGTGAATGGGTGAAAGATGAACTTATTGACAACCTGAAAAAGATCAAAGGTGACAAGAAAGGCACATTCCGCTTTGGAAACCTTTTGGTATGTTTAATGTTGTATTTCACTAATGAGATTCCCGGTACAAGACCCAAAGACTTTGGTTATGATATACCGGTAGGAAAACAAATACAGGAAGCTTTTACCGGCATGGTAACTGCAAAGGACAACAACATAATTGAATATTTCAAAACTTTCCAAGCTAAGATGAGAGCTAAAGAAAGATTACCACAGAGTGTAGTAGACAAGTATGACAAAGAAATCTGTTTTGTTATCAAAAAAGATGAGACATGGATGGAAGTTGTACTCCCTCGGACTATCTGGGCGACTGAAATGGGATATGAGGTAGATATTAACATTCTGGAAACATATGCTAAAGCATTACTAGATGCACCGAGAGAACCATCAGAACAAGTTTTTGGCAGTGCAGAAACTATTGAAAGTGATGTAAAAACATTGAAGCAAAGGAAGAAAAGAGAAAAATATATGAGATGCTTCTAAGAAAGTTAAAGAAATCAAGGAAAATGTAATGAACATCAGTGGCATATCAGCTAGTGAGCTTGAAGGACTGCAATCGAAGGCACACATTTCACCGGTTGTGACAAGACAGCAGAGTTTAAAAGAGTAGAAAGGAGGAAGAGAAAACCTTCACCGGTACCCTCTCCTTCACCTAAGAGAACAAGGACCTTGAGGAAGAAACAACAAGAGGAAAGGAACCGACCAAAGAAGACATTCAAAGTATATCAGAAGGATAAGGACAAGGGCAAAGGAAAGATTGGTGGAATTCCAAACATCAAGATTACTGATAATATACCGCCACCACCTTTGGATACTGCACTGGTACACACAGATGATACACCGGTTATTGACACTGAAGGTATCACACATGATGATACAAATCCTGAATCTGAGATACTTTTTACCATGAACGTGGATACTCAGGAAGTGAATATTGTTGTGGATAAGGATAGTATAGAGGTTAAGAATGATAATGTTGACAATGGCAACATAGCTGAGAAACCAATAGAGACTGTTGAGGTTGAGATCCCAACCCAAACAAAGCAACCATCAGATACAGGAAAACCTACTGAAGAAAAAGATGCTGGCACAAGGCCACCAGAGACAGAGATACCGACAGTTGAACTTACTGAAAAACCTACAGAGGCAAAGGTACATACTGAGGCAGAGAAACCGGCAATCACTGAGACACCTAAACAATCAGACAAACCTTTACAGGTTGAAATGCAAACTCAAACTGATCCACCAGAGGTAAACACAAACAAAATGGTTACTAATGTTGGAAGCACAGAGGTAATAAAGGTAACTGGTCAGACATCCGACACTTCAACAAGTGAATTCAAACCTACAGATGTTACTGAAGTACTTTTTGATTCAATCAAGAAGATAACAGATTGCAATGCATTGGCCTACAAGGCAATTGATAACACTTTACCAGTTGAAGTTGATTGCACCAAATTGTAACACTGATCACATCAAGGATTCTATAGGAAAATTGGACACACTATCAAAATTTATTACTGATAATGTAATAACCATTGACAAGGTGAATGAGGACACCTTCGGGGAGAAAGTTGAAAAGGAGGACAAATTCTTTGAAGACACAATAAAGAAATACAGAACACATGAATACACTATTACCGGCACTAAACTCCACAATTTTGGAATACAAGGAGCTTTACAAGGAAACATGCAAACCCCATCTTTTGATAGAGGACTTAGAAAAGGAGATCAGCAGAGTACAGAAAGAAATAGATGACATAGCTGATAACATAATTGGTTCATCCGAACCTATATCAGTTATTGAGCAGGAAATAGCAGGTTTTGAGGAGAGATTGGATAAACTTGAGAAAGAGAAAGCAAGGATTAGGTCTAATGCCCAAGAACTTAAATACAAACTTGGTCCTAAGTTGGACAATCTTATCTCTCTGAGAAATGAAATATTTAAGGCATTACTTCAAGGAGAGCGATCACCGGAAGAACACATGCACTATCTCACCGACACGATCCAACAGAGGCAACCCTGACCAACAGCAAAAGATTCAAGCAGAGTCTAAATTTGATTTTGGCAAACATCTTTCAGATTGTAACCAACCGGTTACAAACTTTGAGGTGAAATTTTTGCACTCATTTGACTATTTTTGACAACCTTTGTCATTGATGCCAAAGGGGGAGTAGTGGAGAGAAAAATACTTATTCAAAGGAAATCATTTGCTCAGGGAGAGCACATTTTTTTGGAAACTTTTTGGACTTCAGTTTTTGGAACAGTTTTTGGATTTTTCTCATTAGTGTTGCCATCAATGCCAAAGGGGGAGATTGCTGACATTCTACACTCTTATGAGAATAGTTGATGTTGTCATTGATGGCAACTATCTGGCAACCAACTGGCATTCATCTGGTAAGCCACTAGCAGTTACCGACACCAGCAATAGACTTCTACATACACCGGCGGGCACTTCACCGGCAGCGGCAACAATGCATACAGGCACTCTAGCCGACATGGAATAAACCTTGTTTATTGTTTTATATTGTAATTATCTTTTGTAAAAGCCAACATGACATATTGTAAAAGACTCATATATATGTATGAGATCTTATAGGTCATTTGTAGTATGAAGGTATGAGAGATAGAGGAGATGATGAGAGGATAGATGGTATTTTGATATAGTTGATAGCGAAGGTTTTGGTAATAGACTGAGCTTAAACCGGTACTGAACCTGGCATACTTGATGCTGATTTGAAGCAGTACATTGTATTGGATTTCATAATCCACTTTTGTAGTCAGTGTGACTCTTATTGAGTAGTGAGCTCTAGGCAGTTGGCCTTCCTACATGTGCAGGCCCCTCATTGTAAGTAATATTTATCCATTGGCCAGTGAATGAATATTGTGGGTCACAAATCCCACCGAGGTTTTTCCCACACCGGGTTTCCTCGTTAAATATCTTGTGTTATGGTGTGTTCTCTATGTTGTCTCTGTTATTCTTATTTGCTGCATTAATTCTTATTTACCGGTACACTGTTTTGGGATGCAAAATTCTTAATAAGTTTAAATATTCTGCTAACCGGTTAGACACTGATTCACCCCCCCCTCTCAGTGTCTTTGGGACTGTCATTAATCCTAACATAACATAGGCTTGAATACAGACATTTTATATTGTAGAGGAAGATATAAACATCGCTGAATATTTCAACCCTTCACAAGGTGATTGTCATCATCCTTCATAGATTGTGTCTGTTTACTGAGGAGTTTTGATGTTGTTGTTCTATCATTCTTCTCAACTTTATTATGTTCTAATGTGGATAAGAAGACTAATAATGAGGAAACCGACTTATTCATAAGTCTTCACAGTTTCCAATCTTTATTTCTAACTATAACTACTTAGACATTCAAGACTGCCAACCTGGAACATAAACTTGGTAAAGGTTAGCTTAAAACTAAGATGGGGACATCACAAATCTTGAAAACATGTGCTAGATTGCTTGTGGAAGCGAAAATGCACTCTTCAAGAGAGAAATTCCCTTAAGTGACAAAGTTAGTGTCAAGTTATAACAAAAAGTGCATGACTCAATAGCATGCCACCTACATGGAGAAGGTCCAAGTTTCACCTTTCAAACACAACACGACATCACTAGAGCAAAATGCCTCACACCTTGTGGTTCATCAACACCAAACTCTTCAAGTTTCATCACAAACATCCACACTTGTATTAAAGTAATATTGTAATATTTAGTTTATAATGGTCAATTAAGTCCTCACAATAGAATTTAGGAATATTCTTTATTCTTTTATTTGTCAATCTTATCCTTTAAAGATAAAGCGTTTGTAACTCTTATTTAAGAAGTCCTTCGCTCCTTTGTTAAAAATGCATATCTTGATAATCATTCTTTTAGGTCACACCTTGAGATCGTTGAGCACATGAGATCTGTAGACTATTGCAATGATGACTCAAGCACATGACACAAAAGAATATGCCAAAGAAAGCTATATAGATTCATGGAAGGGTTTTTGGCATTTTTGTTAAACAGATTTGTGACTTTTTTATAAGCAGAAATTTGTGGGCCTATTATTCCAGAAATCACATGTTTAAGGCAAAAAATCAGACCGTTTCCATCTGCGGTTCATGAGCCCTATTGCTTTGTGAACATCATACCAACTATAAGAAAAGTTGCATAGGATTTTTGGAAAAAATCACATGCTACATTCTACTTAAAATCACATTATTTGTTATCTGTTTATTGCAAAAAATTTCTACAAAAGTTGATCACAAAACAAACCTCATGACGAATTTCTAACTCTACAAGAGTTTTTTGATAAATTTTTGAACAATTTCTCATCAAAGTTGTGGAATTTTTGCACATTTTGTAATGTCCCTTATTGCACCTATTCAATTTGAGGTTTCCATTAAGCCTATTTTTGACTTCCTGTAGGCTAAATGGATGTGGTTAGGGGACTGGGTGTCCTATGGAGAGCTCTAGCAGGTGTTTTCAGTGTTTTTCAGTGTTTTCAGTGTTCATAAAGTGGTCCCCCCTATTCCTATGCCTAGGGAATTGGGTCAATTTAAGATGTTTTAAAAAGCAAGTTGGACCTCATAAAGTGATGCCAAGGTAGGAGGGACTTTAGCAATTAAAAAGATTTATATTGTGCCCTCAAAAGGTGATGCCAAGACAAGGGAATGAATAAAGTGGTTTTACAAGATTATTTTATGAGCTCAAAAGGGGATGCCAAGGATGGAAATGAATTCAAATTTGAAATGAGTTGCCCTAATCTTTATAAATATGAGTTTGAGCTTGCATATACTAGACTTGACAACTTAAGGAGATGCTGAGCAATGAGCTCTGAGAGTTCTTATTTTGTTGTTTGAGGACGAAAACCCTCTTCTTGGTTGCTGGTTTCGTTGGTGAAACGTCCACCCTAGCTGGTTGATATGCTTAGCTTCAGTTTTACAGTGATTTTGGCTTGTTTTGGTGATATGAGTTTGAAGATGTTGAAAATTTATGAGGTTTTCTAATATGGGTGTTGAGTTTTTGATGTGGTGTGAGCTTTCTTAGAGTGTTGTTCAAGTTTTGTGGTGATTTGGTGCCTGCTCAGTGAGCTGATCTTCATTTTCAGAGGTTCTGGAAACCTTACTTCTAATCATATCTCAGTTGGAGCAATAGATATCTTTCTAGATATTGATTTATTATCTTCTGCATAGTTGGGCATCACATTTTGATATGCTATTTGCAGATTTTGATCAAGTTTTGAATTTTCTATGCAAATCACCCCTCTAGAGTGGGCGCTAGGCACTATTCCTCCTTTGGCATGTGGGTATTTGCTGGTCACTCCAATCTACACTTTTCGCGTGGATTTCTCTGGTTTTAAATCCGCTTTCGGTTGGTTGTTTGTTCTGAGTCACTTGGAGGAGTTTTGGAGAGTTTTCTATTCACTTGAAAGTCTGAAAATCTACTTCTTGGCTTTGTAATCAGGTCTGCAAATTAATTCTACAAGTCTGATTTCAGTTTAATACTTGATGTTTACTGATTTGGTTATGGTGATAAATATGGTTTAATCAAAGATGCAGGGAGACAGATCCATGACGGGGAGACGTCTTCGACACCAAAGACGTGGTTGGAGATGTCCCTACATGCAGGAGACGTGCTTTGAAGATTTGTGCCCTACAATAAATATTTACAAAAAACAAAAAACAAATTAAACTATTGAATTTATACCTCCAATACTATACACACCTACATGTTGATGTATTTTATGCACTATGCAACACAAAATAAAATACTTCGTATTCTATCCTCTCTTGAACAAAATCCTCCCAAGTGCTAAATTGCGTGATCAAATGGGAAGACTCCAAGGTTCCAAATGTCAGATCTTGACGTGCTCTTGGATAGACTCGGTGTGTAAGATGTGATTTTGCTGGAATCGCAAGGTGGACTTACATTGATACTTGAACGCTTGAATGCCGCTGGAACGTGGAATTTCACTTGACTTGAAAAAAGAGCAAAAGGATAAAGGGTTGAGAAAGTTAATCTAATTCTAAGAATGCAAGAGACTATGAATGACTTGGTGAGATCCAACCATGCATTGTTTCACCATGCAAGGAACAACTAGGCAAAGCAGGTTCGATCTTCTAAGTTGAGCGAAATGATATTCAAATCACTACCAAGGACATAGACACCATCAAGACGATGCATATCAATGAAGAAGTAGTAATTGAAGTTAGCTCGGCTAAAGGAGTTCAGTCAAATACGCAAGATCCTTCACAATCAATGAAATACTAGTAGTGTGAATATAAAAATTTCACCATTAATCATCCATAATCGCTTCCATCCATCTAATTACACCATCTAACATGAGGATATAACAAGAAACCATGCAATTATGTAGAAGAAACAGCACATTACACCATAAATTCAATGAAAAGGATGTTTATTTACAAGTTTGGCAACAAGTTCTGCCTTCTCCTCCTCTACTTCTAACTGTTGCTTGCTATCTGCTACTTTCTACTAACTATCCACTATTAACCTTTACAAATGAAGAAGTGGAGCCTTTTATAATGCTCTCATTACAATGAGTGGCTCAGATTGATTTGCAATCAATGGCCAAGATTTTAAGATGAAAACCCTAATTAGGGTTTGCTACACCCATTACATAGCATTTGATGTTTGAAGGTTAAATTTTGTGTTTCAAATCTTATACTTCACCCTCTAAGACCTGATTTTATAATGTTTTAAGGTCTGATACATGTCTGATTTGGTTGCTTATAGGTTTGACTTGATTCCTATCTAGATAGATGCATAGTCGAGCTTTTAGAGGTCACTGGAAGTGACTTAGAGAAGGTCGGAATTTTGACCTTGCACTAGAAGTTCATGGATTTGGGGTGGCACTGGAAGTGCTCATAAGTGATCGGACCTTTTGCCCTTCACTGGTAGTACATAGGGAGATTGGAGATTTAAACTCCCACGAGAAGTCTCCAATGAGGTTTGTGGCTTATACCTCCTACTGGAAATCACCATCAAGTTCACAAATTTCACGTCCAAGTGGAAGTGTTTATGGGCTGATCGAGTTTTCAAGACACCACTGGCAGCTGATGTGAAAGCAGGTCATGGATTTCAAGGGACACTAACTGTGCCCTCAAAAGTGTTGCGAATTTCAAGTAGCACTGGAAGTGAAGGCTTCCAGCCTTTGTCATGCACATCTCCTTCAACCATCATCGCCTCATTTGATCATTCCTTCTGTTTTGTATGACATACTGAATTTGCCCTTCACTCATCATCATAGACATTATTTCTTGCTGTCCTGATTGCTATCTCTTTCACATATTTGGTCATATACTTGCCTGATCCATGAAATCAGTTATCTTTGAACAGCATAAACACTATCTCCATGCTTGGGTGGGATTTTGAAAGTCAACTGGAAGCACCATTAGTAGGTCAGAGATTTCGGTAGTGTTGGTTCACGTTTTATCATTTACCAAACATTAGAATAAAATATCCAAGGATACTCTACCCTCTCTTGAACAAAATCACTACGTGTGCCAAGATTGCGAGAAAGACCACACGGCGACTCCATGGTTTATATGTGCGAACAGGCGACTTTGTGTTGGATAGTAGCTACCTTGGTTATGTATACTGAAATACAAGGGGGACTTACGCTTGGCTTGTTCAATTCACAATGAAGATCCATCATTTGGGTTTTGAATCATGGACTTTAAGAAAATTGAAAAGGAGATAAGGGTTAAGAGGTTCTAATCTATTCCTAAGAATTCAAGAGACGGTATTGACTAGGTGAACCCAATAACAACACTTTGCTTCGCCACGCTAGGACAACTACACAAAGTGGGTACAATCTTCAAGGGATGTGCTTATGATTTTCGTGTCATGAATAACTACCATCAAATTAAACAATATTCCAGACAGAAAGTTAAGCATCCACAAAGTCAGCTCAAACTAACTTTACACAATGAAAAAAAATAATTTGTTCATCAAAAGTATGAGCAGAAGATTCACCATAAATCAATACTTATCAGATCTTGCATTCGTCTAGCATACATGAAATAAAATCTAAACTATGATAAGGGATGAGAACAATGCAAAATCCAAAATAAAAGAAGTAATCACCATCAATTTGAACAATGCATTACTTATTACTTTGGCAGTCATAAACAACAATTTACTTATCTCAACATGTTTTGCAAAATGCTCCCATGATTTACAAATGAGGGGCGAGCTCAATTTATAGGCTCCCCAATTACAATTCAATGGCCAAGATTGATTTCAAATCAAGAACCAAGATTACAAAATAAAACCCTAATTAGGGTTTGCTACAACTAGCTACCCCTCGACCAATGAGAAAATTACATTCGAGGACACTTGTCCTTCTTGCTAAATATAAACCAATAATAAAATAGAAGGTGTTTAGTCCTTAAAGTGAGGTTGGTAAACTCACGGATAAAACAAGGACATCCCACACGTACCAACTATTCATGTAATAGAACATTCATATATCAAAGCATGAGTAACAATAACAAAACATCTATAACAGCAAAATGATATCTTTATTGAATTCTCAAGAATATGTCAATACAATACCATCCTTGCCGAGGTTCCATCCGAATCATATATAGACTCGACAGTTGGCCAAGTTGCCAACCATCACTAACTACCAACTACCCCACGAGAACCTCTCGACGATTCAAACATAACCAAACATAAACACCCAAACCAACTAAAAAACTAACATGCGTTATTGACCCCTAACATCAGCCCCCCCAAAAAGTAGTCGTCTTCCAGACGACTAAGACAACAAGAGCTGGAAAACAAAAAAAAAGACTAAGACTGAGAAGGGGGATTAGGCGTCCCTATGGTGGTCGAAGAAGAAGGTTGTTGGCCTGTGTGGAGTCTGAGGTTCTCTTCTGCCATCAGTTGTCGTTCCCGTGCCTTCTTCACCATGTGTGCGGCCTCCAACAGTTTTTTGTCCTTCTGTTCCATCTGTAGAGTAAGCTCAGCCACTTGTGCTGCCAGTACCTGTACCTCCTTCTGCATGCTACAACGGGCCTCATAAGTAATCACCTTCGTCTCTAGCTCAATCCTCAAGTTCTTCTCTACTGCGGTTAACTTCGCATGCTTCTACCCTTCCTTCTCCAGTTTTGTTGCATACAGTCGATGTGTCTGCTGCTCTATCTGACTCTATCGCATCTACAGATAGACATCCCGGAAAGATCCCTCCATACTGCACAAGGTGGCACCCAAGGTGCCCACTCCCTCCACTAGTTGCATGCGCATCCATTCCTGTACCATCTCTGGCGTACTACTATCTGGCCACCCCTGCTTCTCAAAGTGGCGTGCAAACTCGTTCGCACATCCGAAAGTCATGAAGTGGCGCAGCTTCTCGGTGTCGGCGGAGTTGCCGACATCCATCTGCCCAGTCAACTGTGCCATTCCCCGTGCTATATCTGAAATTCCCTGTAGCTCCCCAAGGAACCGCCGAAGGGAGCCTGCTGGATCGCTAGGGTCTGGTGGAGTGAGGTGAAGTCCTGCCAATAGTCCTTCGCACCCGCTTTCCCCAACATTGATGATCTTCGGGCTCTGCCCACCACTTCCTGTTGCTCTATTCTGCTCCTCAGCAGACATTCTCTCATCCTGCTCTGTGATAGGGGTGGTCATTAACTGTGTCTGGTTCGGTCCAATGGCCATGGCGTGTGGTGAAGGCGAGGGGGGAGGGTGAGGTGTGAGTGCAAACTGCCCCAGCCACCCATCCAACGATGCATCTATATCCTCATCTGTCAGTGTCTCTAATACTGCCAACTCCTCCAAACCATCTCTCGTCATCGGTACATCCCCCGACTCATCTCTCTCTATTGGTACCGTACTAGTACCTGTTGTGCTAGTACCCGAACCTGTCGTACCAGTACCGATTTCCTGTACAACTCCCTCTTCTTCCCCTGGTACGGTCGTCTCTTGAATCATTTTATTTGGACTATGTTGTACGGCCTCCTTTGCCACCATACGGTCTGCCATACTCCCACCACCTAGGTCACTAGCCATACGATCAGGCCTACTGGTACGTTCTGCAGCTGATGCAACTTGTGACTCGAGTACAGCTAGACTGATCTGCGGCAGTAACACCCATCGTTGTGCCGGTGGTTCTCCTTCATTAATTTTCCTGAACAGAACCCCGACTAGTCGTACATCCCCTACCGGACTGGCCACTATAAGTGCTTCCTGTGGTACCAAGTGTGCTAAAGAGAACAATTTTGGGGGTGTAAATTTCACCCGCGTGCTCTTCCACTGTGCTCGCAGCCCTCCATGCTGCTCTTCCTCTTCCTCCCGTTCCTGTTGCTGCAATTGTGCTTCCCCTTCATCCTCTCCTGTCGTGTGTGGTGACATACGAAACCCCTCATCTCCACTCTCCTGCTCCTCAGTTTCTTCGGCCTCCTCCTCGGAATCCTCGGTGTTGTTGTCATCTTCGACTTCAACGGACACGTCCAGCCTCCTCTTTGTCGGTTGCATGGTGTCACCAAGCATGTCCAAATGGGCATATTAGTACATGGACGGCTTATTAGATTCCACCCTTCTGCGCAGTTCGAAAGTCCCCCACATCTCTGGCGGCACTTGCAGGCGTACGACATTGAGGAAGAGGCTGATGGCGTGGTGGCACATGTAAAATGTCTTGTGTTCCATCTTGAGGAAATCATGAATCCTCTCCGCCAAAAGTTGCCCCCAGTTGTAAACTTAGCTGCACTTAATGCCATTCATTAACCCTATCATCCAGATGGCTATATCGGATGCACGGCTGGCCCCTGTGAGCCGACTTTTTACCAAGTCCATCAACATTCTCCATTCTCTCGGTGCGATAAAAGCACGCTTCAATCCCCTACTGTCAGACCAGGCGCTCTTCCATTGCTCTTCTGTGAGGTCATCTCTGCATACCAAGTCCAACAGCCACTTCTTTTTCTCCTTGGTGAGCTTCTTGGTCGGTTTCGCTGCAGATGCCCCCTTCTTGGGTATACCAAATACCCTCCTAAAATCTTCCGCCTTGAAGGAAACTCGTACCGTGCAACCCTGGAACTGAATGATGGAAGCCCTTTCCTAGCGGTTGTATCCAGATACCATCGTCCATAACACCGGCTCAAAATCCTTGATGTTGAATGTCGGCATCTAAATGGCATGGTCTACCTGTGCCTTCCTAAGGGAGTCCTTTATCACATGGTCAAGAGGGGTTTCCTCCCACAAAGTACGACATTCGCTGCCAATCCCGCTCTCAAAGGCTACCTTCTCGGCAGTGATACCCTCCGGATCCTTCTACACTTTGGGGTTCTTTATAATTTTTTGTCAAGGTTAGGGTTAGGCATAAGTATTTTATTAACTTTTTATAAAATAATTGCCTTTTTATCAATTGTATTTTTTCCTTACTTATTTCCCTTACTTTTGCCTTGCACTTTAATCTTTTAATACTCGCTAACCCTAGCCTTTTTATCTCCATATACTTTTCTTTTTCCACTTTTAATAATCCCTCTTATCAGCCATTTTAAACTTTTTACTTAACAACACTTTTTAAACGTAACTCTTCGTACCTTCAGTTTACTAAGGTATCCCGGGGTTAGGTTGCATCGTTCAGATGGCCTTTGTGATCCCCAAGGTAGCTTATTGCCTCTGCGAACGTTGTTGAATGATCTTTTCGCCCCCTTAGTTTCCTCGTTGTTCGGGTACTTGATTTCTTCCTTGCTCGTCCCTTGCCACTCGTCCCGACTTCCTTCCACCTTTTGTTTGATCCTTGGTTGGTGTCCTCGTCTTCTCTGTTCCTCTTCACTCCTGAGGGGTCATTCTGAGTCCTTAGCCTTATCTCTGAATTGTGCAACCACATACATACGTGCGGCATCCTTTTGTAGCATTCTTGTGCACAACACGTCCCCACATACTCCAGGTCCCATATCTTGTCAACTAACGTAGCGGATCCCACCCCCTTATACCGCCTGTCAATGTAGCGGCCTTTGTACTGTTGGTACCATTTTACTTTCTCTCAGTCAACCTCCAGCGGTCCTGCGGGGTTGGGGATCACCCGGTATAATGAATTTGGTCTGGCTTCCAATTCGCCTGGCTGGGAGGCAATGATGAATAAGTCTTCCGTTTTCAACACCATCTTTAAGCAAGACCTAGGGTTGCCACGTACTCCTCTAAGTCAAGTTCTTCCTCCGGATCTACAGGTTCCTCTTTATTTGTACTCTCAGCTTTCCTTCAGGCTTCAACCTCTTCATCGATATCGTATGCTACATAGCCTTCTCAAAAACCTTCATATGGGGCTCGCTTCTTCCAATGTCCTGAAACCCGTACCCATACAGCTGGATCCCCAAAATACGCGTTTGTGAGGTGCTTGTGGTTTCTGGGAACTGCAACACTTTCCACCTGCTTTGGCACAAGCCGTTCTTCCATGGTTGCAAAAGGCTTTGCCCATTCTTCATCTCTCCGGTAGGGCTCTGCTTTTACCACCAGGTCTTCGTTGACTTCCTTGCTCTGGCCAATGGTCCAGTTCCCTTTTGTAGAATATCCCAGCATGTTAATCACGATCACAGGTTTGTTTTGTTCTTTGTAGACTTTCAATTTTGAACCATTCACTGGGTTCCTAATTGGATTGTTATCCAGAGTGGATAGCTTCACCGCCCCATTCTTGCCGACCTCTCTGATCTTATAGGGTCTGAGCCAACGAACTTTAAACTTCCCCAGTCGGAGTTCGTTCTGGCCGTTATACTTCAAAACCAACTGCCCCGACCGAATGTTGACCCGTCGTAAGTGCTTGTCATGCCAACACTTCCGCTGTCGCTGCGCTACCTCCGTTGCCCATTGTGCCATTACCCTTCGTTCGTCCAGTTTCACTAGGCTATCAAGCCTTGCACTCAAGCTTTCATCATCACCGAGTCTATTATCCACTGCCACCTGGAGGCTAGGTACGGTGTACTTGGTCGGTACCATTGCCTCCTGCCCGTACATGAGCTGGAACGGGGTATGCCCTGTGGTGACCTTATAGGTTGTGCGGTAGGCCCACAGTACGGTTGGTAGCCTTTCCTCCCAATCTTCCTACTCCACCCCACACGACTTGTAAATTATTGACACCAACACCTTGTTGGTCGCTTCTGCCTGTCCGTTAGCTCGGGGGTAGTACAGACTAGAGAGATTGTGAAAGATTTTGAACTCTACGGTCATGGTATGGATTACTTGGTTGACAAAGTGCACTCCCCTGTCATTGGTGATTTGAAGGGGTATTCCATACCTCATGACGATCTGTTCATACAAGAACCGTGTCATACTCAGAGCCGTGTTATCTGGCAAGGCTCTCGCTTCTGCCCACTTGGTGAGGTATTCCGTAGCCACTACAATATATTTGCACCTGTGCATGCTACTCGGCTTCAAGGGTCCTACAAAGTCCAGACCCCACCATTCGAATAGCTCCTGTGGCCGCAAGGGAAAGAGGGGCATAAAGTCCCGCTTGAGTGGTTTTCTTCCACGTTGGCAAGTGTCACACCCGACCACCCACTCCTAGGCGTCAGTGTGTAGGGTTGGCCACCACAGACCGACTAGAAGTACTTTCCTGGCAGTTGCATTTGGTCCCATGTGTACACCTGCTAACCCGTCATGTGCTTCCTTCAAAACACTGGGGATTTCCTCCTCCATAACACATCTCCTCAAGATTTGGTCGGGGCCCATTTTATATAACAAGCCAGAGATCAGTTGGAAGTCTTACTCTTCAGTGCTTCGGAGGTGTCGCTGGCAGTGTGACTTGGTTGGGTTGGGCATAGAGCACTTGTGTGCTCCGTGCTTTAAAGTTGTACGAGCATTCCTTAATGGAATGTCCCATTACTTGGTAGATGTCACAAAAGGCTTTTTGAGGGCAACTCCCCTTAGTGTGCCCTTCTGTCTTACAATCAGTGCACCATAGTTCCTTTCCTTCCTTGCCACTTTCTTTGTCAGCCTTTAGTTCTTTCATCATCCTCATCATATCCCTTCGCAGTGCTTGCATGGTCTTGGACTCCCCATCGATGTCTTCATCCGTACTATCACCATCGCTCACACAGCGCTTCCCTCGAGATGTCTTATTTTCACTCTCAATATCCATCGCGCGGTTGTATGCCTCATCATACGAGGGTGGAGGGACCACCTTCATCTTCCGTCTGAGAGACGGTACCAGTCCTTCAACAAACCATCTCTTCTTCAAGCCATCAGCCGACTGGTTCTCCATTTTGTTGAGCAGTTTCCTCAGCCTTCTGTTATAGTCCCGCACACTTTCACTCTTTCCATGCTAGGTATTGTAAATCTCCGCCACGATTTCATTGTCATCCCGTAGGAGTTTGAACTCCTCTTGGAAATCCTTCTTCAGATTGTTCCATGACGTTTTATATTGGGCATCCAGGTCTGTATACCAATCAATTGCTATTCCTCGCAGAGTGGCTGGAAATGCTTTCAACCAGTAATCCTGGTCGTCTTGGCCATTTGCCTCCCAAATGGTCACGCATGTCTTACAATGTCATACGGGATCCTCCGACCCGTCGCCCATGAATTTTGGAAGCTTCTATTTCTCTGGGGTGTGTGCCATTGTTTTTGTCTGGAGGGTTTTATGTAGCACTTGGAAGTTACTATATGCCCCGAAGCTATTATGTGTCTGGAAGGTACCGTATGCTCTTGACCTAGTTGGACCCCTGTCCGCAGGGCTTTGGTCCCCCTTGCTCCTATAGTCCCTCCTTCCTGGGGTTTTTGGATCTGACCCTCCTATTTTAGTTCCCTCTAACAAGGACAAATTCCTAATGCCGGATAATGTTGCTTCAAAAATATTGGCAATCTCTTCGTGTAGGTCCCATACCGCCTCCTCTCCTTGTTCAGAATACTCTGACGAGTTGCTCTGCGACTCGGCTTCGAAGTCTTCTTCACTCGACGTCGAGTGTGGGGCCTGGTCGACGAGATCTTCCTCCGCTACATCTAGAAGTGGCGGGTTCCTGGCGACCGCCGCCAACTCCTTCCACGTACACAGCCTTTGTCTCTCCCGACTACGACTCCAACTCACACTTCAACTTCTGCTATGTTCCTCAGGGCTCTTTGAGTCAGCAACCTCCCTTAGCCATCGTCTCCGCTTGACCTGTTCTTTTATACGGAGAGATCTCCGTACAGTTCCCTCGTCTACTCCTTCAGTGGTAGTGGTACGTTTGTCTTTGTTTATCCGTAGGGGCATTAAGTGCCAGGGGTATGGCATCGGCTTGTCTCCCTTTCCTCTTCCTCCCTACAGTTTCGTTCTTCGTACCTTTGGAGTACGTGTTGCCAATGGAGTTCCCGTGCAGTTTCCTCCCTTCGGTCTTGGAGTGCAATCAGATTTCTGGCAAGTAACCCTGGAATACTTCCGAGCAGGTCAAAGACGGGAGTGCTGACGATGAGTTCACCACGTACTGTACCTTCAGAGACGGCTCTCTCCTCAACCTCCCTCTACACGTACTACGTGACCGACACGTCCCACAACTCTACCAAGTTTGTCGTCAATCAATCCTCTCGTCTCTCTTCCGCAGTACTTTCTTCGTGTGTGTCACTGTCTACGACAATTAATTGTTGGTTGAATGGCCGACCCATTAACTCCTTCCGCCTGTAGCCATAGTTATCTTCAGGTTCGTTCAAGCAACAAGGCCAAAATGTTTAGTCCTTAATGTGAGGTTGGTAAACTCACAAATAAAACAAGGACATCCCACACGTACCAACTATTCATGTAACAGAACATTCATGTATCAAAGCATGAGTAACAATAACAAAACAGCTATAACAGAAGAATGATATCTTTATTGAATTCTCAAGAATATGTCAATACAATACCATCCTTGTCAGGGTTCCACCGAATCGTATATAGACTCGACGGTTGGCCAAGTTGCCAACCGTCACTAACTACCAACTACCCCACGAGAACCTCTCAGTGACTCAAACATAACCAAACATAAACACCCAAACCAACTACAATAAGTCAGGTTCATTGAACCTGGACATGTTGACTTGGAACAATCTGATTGTTGAATGTACTCCGTGAATTCTCCAATTTGTGTCGAGAAATTGTCTAAGTATGGAAATTTGTTTGGAATACTCTTCTTGCCACCATCTGATTCTGATTGGGAGATTGTCTTTAATTCTTCAAGAGATGAAATCCTTCAAGAAGTTGCCCTGATTGCTTCAATAGGTCCAGGATTGTAAATGAAATCCTCCAAGAAGTCTGGGATTTCTTTCTATATTTTCGCCAAGTCTGAAGACTTTCCTTGCTTGATGTCTTGAAATTCTTTCATGTACCCTGAATTTGGAAAAGAACTCCCCTATGCCTACGCCACAATGGAGGAAATTGGAACTTTCTCTGTGAAGTATTACCCATACTTAACCAAATTTTGGCTATTCAATTTCATTTTGTGACACCTTCATGTGCACTTTCCAACACCTAACCGAGATTTTGGCCATCTCTATGCTTGAATGAACTTTGCCTGTGGATTTGCCCTCAATTCTAAATTTGGCTTGTGCTAAGTAGGACAAACTCCACCCTCAGACAAGGATTTCATTCATTTCCTCTTTACTTTTCCTCTTTATTCTTCTTCTTTCTTCCTGTTTCCCCTCCAGCACAGTCAAAATTTGATTCTTTTGTTGTGGAAAATTCCACACAGCCATTTTTTTATTTTATTTTCTCTTGGCAAATTCCAACACTTGGGTCGGACTTTGGAAATTCCTTTCCTTCCTTGGGTAGGTGAATGTGTTGGCAAAGAGCCTTTAGAAATTCATGTGTTCAAAAATTTTCAAGTGTTGATTTTTTTTAGGTGTCGAGCTTTGTTTTCCAACCCTTTCAATCTAAGTTGGAAAAAATATTTTAGGTGTCGAGCTTTGTTTTCCAACCCTTTCAATCTTGATTGATCTTTCAATGGTGGATCTCATGCTTCTTGTCCAATTTGTCTATTCCTCTAGCCATTTTCCTCTTTCATGGCGAACTTGGTCTCTTGCTAGGCCGAATTGGTCATCTTGTCATCATTCTCTAGTCATCGTGGACTTTGCACATGTTTGGACATACTAACATTGTGCCATTTTACCTTTCTACCTTCAACTTCCCCTAGGCAAACTTTGTGGATGTCTAGTCATGTGTAGGTTGATTGGCGGGCTTTAACCTCTTCAAGCCATCTTTTCCTTCTCTTTGGCGAACTTGATCATCTTTGTGTCTATGCCAAACTTCATAGTCTTCCAACCATAGGAGAACCTCATGAATATTTGGACACCTTCCTTAGCTAGGCGGACTTTAGGCTTGTCTTGCCATTTAACCTTACTCTCTCTCCTTGGGTGGGGCTGACAAATGTTTGGGCATTATTCTTGACTCTTTCCTTGGCTGACTTTATCATAGCTTTGCCAAGCTTGGGGTAGATTTTGCAGATGCCTTGCCACTTTCTTACATAGCTGGGCGGACTTTGGATTGGCCATTTCTTGAGCGAGATTCATCATAAATTGGACATTTCCAACTTTTCTTTCAATCCACCAACACTTTAGCCAAATTTTCCTTCATCTTCCTTGGGCGGATTTGCTTCTTGCTTAGGAAATTTCCTTGACACTTTAGCAAATTTTGAAATTTTTTTCTCCAAGGTATCAGCACAGCCAATTTTTTGAAAAATTTTTTAAGCGGACTTCAACTTGTGTCCGACATTGTGCAACTTGCCTGGGCAGACTTCAGAGCTGATTGGACATGTCCAAACCTTGGGCGAGAATTTTGGCAGGCTCTTTAAACAGTCCAAGGCGGACTTGGCACTTCATCAGACATCTCCCCTTAGGTGGACTTGGCAATTGATCGGACAGTCCAAGGCAGACTTGGCAGTTGATCGGACATCTCCCCTTGGGCGGACTTGGTAGTTGATCGGACAGTCCAAGACAGACTTGGCAATTGATCAGATAGTCCAAGGCGGACTTGGCAGTTGATCGGACATCTCCCCTTGGGCGGACTTGGCAGTTGATCGGACAGTCCAAGGCGGACTTGGCAGCTGATCGGACATCTCCCCTTGGGCGGACTTGGCAGTTGATCGGACATCTCCCCTTGGGCCGACTTGGCAGTTGATCGGACGGTCCAAGGCGGACTTGGCAGTTGATTTGCCATCCTCCAAACTTGCTCCCATCTCCATCTTAAAGTTTGATCTGCCATGTTGATGTTTGATCTGCCATGTTGCCTATCTGAAATATCTAGAACAAAACCCTAGCCTGAAGATTTTACCTTTCTTTTTTAGACTTGGAGATACAAATTTTTGTTTCTAAAGACATGAACGTTGTCCCCATGACCTGTGGGACCCAATCCTAGGTCTACTTTCAAAAAAACAAAAAAGCAAAAAGCAGGCCAAAAAAGCTGCTTCCCGGATTGGTCCCAAAGTGCCAAAAATCAAAAAAGCAAAAAAAAAACAAAAAAAAAAAATTCCTTAAAAATACGAAGGTGTCAGAATTGACCCTAAGCAATTGCGATCTTCGTCCTTCGGGCCTTCTGAGCACCTGGATGATCTCTAGACACAATTCTAAACATGATTCCTCCATTTGACTCAAGATGACTCTCAAAAACTCTAACTCCTCATTGCAAAAAGATTGGACTTAGCAGTTGTGACGCCAAGGCAAAACCCTAAAAAGCAAAAACAGGGGGTCCCCATTTGCAATGGGGCGATGTGTGAAAAGGTCACAATAGGTAGCAAGTGCAAGTACTCTTTAAGAAGTTCGGGTTTGCAAGGGGGCACTAACAATGCTTGGAGTAGATCAGGGTTTTAGGTGGTCGTTGGCAATGACTCAAGTTGATCATGGTTTGGAGGGGTCACTGATAGTGGCATCTCCCTATGAAATTATTCCAATCTTCAACAGTACAAACACATCTTAAAGTCTTTGGGCAGGGTTTTGAGCACCCACTAACAGTGGTCGGGGATTTCACCCCTCACTGACAGTGATCATGGATTTGACCTTCAAGTGGAAGTGAGCATGGTTTTGGAGGGTCATTGACACTAACATGTAGTAAGTTGGAACTTTGATATGTCATTGACAATGATGCCAAGCTGATTGGAGTTTTGAAGAGGCATTGGAAGGGCTATCAAGTAGGTTGGAGATTAAGGCATGAAGTGGAAGTGCCTTCCAACAAGTCGGACTTTTGACCACCAACTTTGTAGTGGTCAGGGATTTGACCCCTCACTAATAGTGACAGTAAGATGTCAACTTTACTTGCTCAATTAGCTTGTTCAGGATATTTCCATTTATTGCAAGAAGATTTCACCAACCTCAATCATCATGATCCCTTTCAATCAAGATGGGTCACAGGAAATGCTCTCTTAAGGTGGTCGAACTTTTGGGGGGTCACAAACAGCTGGTGATGACGCAAGGCAAGGATTCAAGGGGTCACTGACAGTGACCTCACTTGCTCAATTTTGTGGTTTGTGGCACTTACCTCACTCATTCAAAGGGTCTTTCAGCATCAACAAAGCCTCTTCATAGTTGCATATGCCTTCATCTTGATTGGCATTCATCAAACATTTCAATTCTTGTGATTGACCTCCACACTTGCACTCAACATTTCACCTCTGACCTTGAAGGCACATGGTGATGATCAAATGAAATAATCATCACAAATCGTTCATTTCCTAAGAACTTGAGACCTAAACTAACCTCATTCTAACTCATAGAGAGAGAGAGAGAGAGACATGACTTGATTACTTCCCGACTACCTAAAGCACTATATCTCCTGAAGCAAAAGGTTAATAGCTAAAGACACAACTAGACGAGTAACCAAGACAACTAACCTAGAAAGTGGAAAAAAAAGTGGGGGTCTCCATTTACAATGGGGTGATGTGTGAACACATCACAACACTACTCTATCTAAAACGAAAACCCTTAAAAATAAATTGTAAAAAATATGAAAAAATGAGGTCAGGGAAAGAGATGCGTTTGGAACCTACACATTTAACAAATGTTTGAGGTCGGTGAGAACTGAGAACATTGCAAAAAGGGTTTTCACGAGTGAAGAGTACACCAATGTGGCAAATGAGTGGCATTATGCCTAAAGGGTCCACAAAAGGCTGAGAAACAAGGGTTGGTTCTTCTACTAATTTGTGAAGCCAAATGCCATACAGCAAAGTGGCAATGAAAAACTACAAAAGGCTCTCCCTCAAGCACGACCCGAAAAGATTCACCCAATTTCTTGCAGATGTGAAAAGCGGAAAAAATAAATAAATCAATTATAATACTTACAAGAAAATAAATAATAATACTTAGTTTGGAGCTTTATGAATATTTAAAATAAATTACTAGCAGGAAATAAATATTAAGTATTATTATGTTTGTAATATTTTGTTTATATATATATATATATATATATATATATATATATATATATATATATATATATATATATATATATATATATATATATATATATATATTAAACATTCTTTTATATATTTTAGATATTACTTTTTCTTATGTTTTATATATTTTAAATATTTTTTATTATGGCGTCTCCAAGTACCCGTCTGCTATTTTTCACAAATAGATGTAACATCAATATTAGTCTTCAAGTACCCCCCTCTCTTGGTAACCTTAGGTTTAATGCAAATAGACTATATATTCTCTTTCAATGCAATGTATATTCACTTCATGCACCAAACATGGTAAATCAAAATTGAAACACAAAACATTTTCTGCCTACGTTACCCCAAGTTTCTGGGACGGGGGGACGGGGGGACGAGTTTCCGGGACGGCAAATTTTTTTACCAAATTTGGGGACGGGGGGGGACGGCAAAGGGGACGGCTACATAAAATATAGGGAAAATTTAAAATATATAGGAAAATTTAAATGTTCATATGAAAACATGGATAAAGCATGTGTATGATACTATGAAAACAGAAAATATGAAAACATGGATATAGCATGTGTATGATACTATGAAAACATTTTAGAATGCAAACATCGAACATATAGCATGTGTATGATACTATGAAAACATTTTAGAATGCAAACATCGAACATACAACATTATCAATAGACTCAATAGTCAATACTCAATATGCACTCATAATTCAGAATTTCAATTCATTCACATTGTCAATATGCATATCATAATAGATATTAAAGAAATAACATACAAAATGCCCAAAGGCTACACTGCTGCCATATTGTTTCATTGTCAATTGCGATATGGAAATCAAAATAGTACTAAGTAAATACTAAAAACTAAAAAGCAAAGTATAATGCTGCCCCTAATCTGCATCTCCTAACATTGCATCAAAATCAGAGTCCTCTGAGTCTATGCCACTGTCCTGGTCAACGTCCACCTCGTCCAATGGAATCCCAACCAATCCCTATGGTGTCTCCTCCTCATCAACCTGGGCCACATCTTCGGGATCAACATCCCATCGTAAAGCTGGAGTCTGTCGATACTCTGGAGTCTATCGATCCTGAAGTCGAAGAGCACTATGCACGGCCACTAGCTTCTCCGCTCGTCTAAAGGTAAGTCTATTCCTCTTGATAGAGTGGATAAAGCCATATGTGGACCAATTCCTCTCTGCAGCAGAGGAACTAGCAACCTGCAAAAGTAAGCGAGTGGCAAGCAATTTCAATTGTGGTGTATCCCTCCCATGCCATGTCCACCATCCAATAGGGTCTCTCTGGGCTAATATAGCTATGTCCAACCTCGCCTGTGGTTTACTCAATGTAGGACCACGAAGATTTGTGAAGTCAAGGAATTGTGCACGAAGTATGGAAGCCTGCTCCTCTATATATATCTTATCAATGGCTCGCGTGAACCCATCTAAAACCTCATCATCGTCACATGGAGGCAACCTTCCATCCTTTGGTGCATACCATTTGGGATTCAATGCATAGGCTGCCATATGAAGCGGGGTGTTCATTATGTTCCACCTCCGTGTCACAATGGGCCTAATATGTTGCTCATAGAACCCCAAAGTAGGATCCTTGGCCAAAATTGTTTGCTTAATCTTCCCAAGCATACTGTCAAATGTCTCATATATCTCTCCAAGACTAGGAGAGTCTGTATCAACATATCTAATGACATCTACAATAGGTGAGATGACAGAGCAAACATATCTGCAAGTGCAAAGTTCAAAATATTAAAATTAGAATATGAAAATCAGCAATCTAAAACAATCAACAATTTGATAATAAAATCTTTAAATCAGTGATGTCTTACCTCATAGTGGACCACCAATTGTCATCAAGAATCTTTTGTTTGACAGATTTTCCTCCAGTAGAGTTTGATTCCCGCCATCCACCCCACTCAGGATTCACCACCATCAGTTGTAGAGAATCATGCACCTCAAGCATCCTCTCCAACAAGATGAAGTAAGTGGCATACCTACATTCATTAAAATAATAAAAAAATTAAGTGGCATATCTATATTTTATTCAATGATAATTAAATTAAAAAGTTGGAAGTTTGATACAAAATTAAGTGGCATTAGCAATTTAGCATACCTTGTTTCAACGAGTTTAAGGAACTCTTTCTTTGAAAATGATCTAAAGAGAGCAAGTGAGGTGTGGTGGTTGCAAATAAACATTTGAATGTCTCTAGCTTCTGCCACCACTTGCTTCACCCAATCTATTTTCCCTATGTCTTTTAATGCATTGTTCAATGCATGAACACAACATGGGGTCCAAAAAATGTGTTTGTAAGCACCCTCCACCATCAAACCTGCTGATTTGCACACACGTGCTGAATCAGTGATCACCTGTACAATATTAGCAGCCCCAACCTCCTCTATAGCATCTCTCAAAATGCCAAACTGGAACTCTGCATCCTTACGCTTCCCTGAACAATCCACAGCTTTCAAAAAATAAGAACCAGCAAGGCATGTGACAATGACATTGATGAGTGGCCGATGTCTAACATCAGTCCACCCATCCATCACAATAGAGCAACCTGTCCTCATCCAAGTTCGTTTCATATCCTCCATTAACACATTAACCTTGGAATACTCTATGTCTAAGAGAGTAGTCCGTAGCTTATGATCTCCAAGGGGTGTGAATGTGGGACCGAAAGAGGCTATATCCATGACCGTTTGTTTGAAGTAAGAGGAACGTGCCACATGAAATGGGATGGCATTAGCATAAAAGAATCTACCAACTGATGACTTTGTAGCTTCACGTCCTTTTATATTAAACAAAGCTTCTACCGACCTTCCCTTATCACTAACCTTCCTCTTTCCTCTTGTCTCAAATTGACTACTGCCAATAGTGGATGTCATAGGCCCAGATGCTTGTGAAGATGAAAAAGAAGGTGTTAGGACTGCCCCACTTTGTTTCCCCATTTCAGTCTCCATATGCAATCTATGACACTCTATCCTCTCCTCATCTATTAACTTTGGACAAGCTATGACCCCATGACTTGAAAAACCCAAGAAGTGAGACTTTACCCTTGTGTAGCTGCCCCTAAATTCTTTCAAACAAACATGACAACCCCACACCCTACTCCCTCCAGATTTTTTTTTCCCTTCACCACTAGGCCTAGGTGTAGCAAATTGGAGAAGAGGTTTGTCTTTATTAAAAGGGCCCTTTGCATATGTGCTCATAATTATTGAAGGGCATTTAAATATGTTAGGTTGCTGCCCACTTCTCTCAGTCTCAGCACTTCCCCCTGTATTTCCACCAACCACTTCCACTTCATGGTCACTATTACTGTCAGTCCCACTGCTGCTCATTGTATTTTATTTTGATTCTTTGAATGAACTGATAAAAAAAAAAAAATCAAACATTTATCTCATAATGATAATATAAATATATCAGATGCTAAACGATTCTCAGAAATTTTTTAAGTTTACTGTTTTATTAAAAATTTAAAATAGATGATCATAAAACTTAAAAGTTAAAACTATAAATAAAAATAATAAATTTAAAATTTCAACTCTTAGTCTTTATCCACTGGGAATGACTGGTGAATAAACAGAAAACTTAAAAGTTAAAACTAAAAGCCTTAAAAAAAATTACATACCTTGCCAAACGTTGCCAATTTGCAGCAACCTGAAGACCAAAAAGAAAGTTGAAATCCAGAATCCTCCTTAACCCTAGGCGATGGTTATCTCAGACTTGCCTTCCAAACAGAAAATCGATCAACTACAATTTTTCAGTGCCCTGCACGCTGCAAATAACCTCCCTGCGTTTTCTTTTTTCCCTGCATTTTCTTTTTTTCCTGCGGAATCATGCCTGCCCCAAAGTCCGCAGCGATTAAACTTTTAAAGTAATACACGATATATCATATATGTTATATCGTATGATATAATCAAATACGATATATGATTTTATTGCATGTGATTATATCATACGATATAATCATATATCGTATGGTATAATCAGAGTAATAAGTCTTTTAAGACTTATGAATTAAATTTATAAATTTATTAAATTATGAATATTTTATTATTTTTATTTTCTATTTATAATTTTAAAATTTAAAATTTAAAATTTATTAATTTTAATTTTTTTAATGTTTGCTATGAATTATGAAACGATAAAACTGAAACATAGATATAAAAATTAAAAATTAAAAACCATTAACATTTAAGATTTTAACAATTAATTTAACAATTTATTATTTATTATTTTATTATTTTATTCAATTTTAATAATTTAATTTAATTTATTAATATTTTGATTATTTTAATATTTTAATTTTATTATTTTAATAATTTAGTTTTATTTTATTTAATATAGATAGTCGTATTTTGATTTTATAACTATTCAAATTTAATAATGAAAAAAAATTAAAATTAAAAATTATTAATTATTAGTCGTTTTTTTAATTTTTTAATTTTTCAATATAGAGGGTCAATGTTTGAAAAATATTAAAATAATAGTCATATTTTCAATAATTTATTAATTATGAATTTTTTATAACTATTTTGAAAAAATTGAATTGATAGAGGGGCATATTAGAAAAAAATTTAAAAATTAAAAAAAATTGAAAATAAATAATTTTCCCTAGCCCTAGATGTGGGGGACGTCTAGCCGTCCCCGGGACGGCTGGGACGTCCCCCAGCCGTCCCCAGCCGTCCCTGGGACGTACAGACATCCCCCATAGCTAGGGCAGCCGTCCCCCCGTTTCGGGGATGTCCCCTAAAAAATCTGGCAATTTGGGGACAGGGGGGGGACGTCCCCTAGCCGTCCCCAAGTCCCCGAAACGTCCCCAGGACTGGGACGGGGGTTTTCAGGTAGGGGACGCGTCCCCGGGTTTCCCAGCTTTCTACATCTTCACCTTATTCTCTCAAAACAAACACAAAAAAAAATCAGGGGTGAATATTTTGTTGGAAATGTTGTCACTAATGTCAAAGTCATGTCAAGAAGGGTTTTGTTGTCTTAGCACAGTATCATTGATGTATGGACGAAATTATTACTGAAGATTGTTAGAAATCTTATTAAGATTAGTTAACAAAGGATGTTTCCCTTGAAGATTCCTTTCTACATGAATGGGATGCCAATCTTTATAGACCATGCAATGGTACAAATAGAAGATGAATGGGAAATAAAATAAGTGTTTTTGCAATGAAGATTATTCAAATTTAAGAAGATATAAAATCAGATTGATTTGAAGATAAATGAAAACATTTAAAAGGCAATCAACATAAAGAATTGTTAACAAATGATAAAGTCTTTTCAAAAGGTCACCTTTATTCAAAGATATGTCTCTTTTCATGAATAAACATAAGGATATGTAGATATAAAAAAGTTATGGTGAAATATGGAGAAGAAGATGAGTGAGTAGCAAGGAAAAATATCATTCAGATTTGAAGAATAGACCCTTGAAGAGGAATAAGAGAAAAACTAATAAGGAAATATGTGGAATATTGCTGATGTCAATGAAAGAATATTGCAGATCTAGAAGAAAGACATGCAGATTTGTGAAACATTTATGGCAGATTTATAAAGAAGAGTTTTATGCAGATTTGTGAAGCATTTATGAAGAGGAGATAATGCAGATTTATGAAGCATTTATGAAGAAGAGATTAAGGAGAAGTCATGGCTATTCAGTTGGTCATCACCTTTAAGAAGGATCACATATCTTCATAGGAATATGAAGATATATATTGGCATAAGAAATATGTTAGTGTGTGTTGAAACTATATATATAAATATCACAATAAATATTTGAAGATAAATAAAATGTTCAAAGGCAGTGATTAGAATTTAGAAGTATGTTACCAAAGAACATGCCCATTCAAAGGGTTGTCTCTTTCCTAAGAGTTTCATCTTTTCATGAAGACATAGAGATATAAAATGTGGGCATGACTTGTGAAGATAAATTGATTTATTAAAATGTAATAAGAGATGTGAGTGGAGAATAAAGATATCTCATTCAAATATAATCAAATTTATTAATGAAGAAAAGCAAATAGCATGTGGAATGAAAAGTTATGTTTTAAAGGCTAAGTTGTCGGTACGGGTACGTGGGTACAATTCGCTGGTACGGCAATTTTTTGGGGGGCTTGGCTATGTTTGGGTACGTCCGTACAAAAACATGTAAAAATCATAAATATACACATATATGCAGCCTAAAAAGTTAAATGTTAAATATTTAAACTTAGTTTAAAGTGAAAGTGAAATTATTAATAATTATGTAAGTAAATATATTTACTTAATAATTATGAATAATTACATTTTCACTTTAAATTAAATTTAAATATTTAACATTTATTATTATACAAATATAAATCATTAAATAATAAAGAATACGATTATATTTCAAAAATTAAAATTAAATTCTAACTTCCAAAACAAACAAATAAACCTAAACCATAAATGATAAAAATCTAAACTTATTATTATATATAAAATAAAATGAACAAATAAAAAAATTAATATAAATCCTAAAACTATAGTTTGAAACAAAATTTGAAAACAAAACAAATTAATTTGAAACAGTAGGCTTGTCGTGATTCGTCGCTCTGCCCGCGTCGAGCTCTGCCTGCATCGAGCTTTGCTTGCTTCACACTCTACCTTCGTCGTGCTCTGCTTGCTTCGCACTCTACCTTCGTCGTGCTCTGCCTGCTTTGTGCTCCTCCTGCGTCGTGTTGGGTCGTGCTCTTCTTGTGTCCTGCGTCATGCTCTTCTGATTCTCCTGCGTGCTTCCTTCGTTCTTTTCCACCACACGATAAATTATTTTGCTTTTCGCCTAACGGTTTACACAGCGTATTAGACCCATTTTCAAACAAGAAGTGAAATAAAAACCTCAAAATCTGCGTTTGATGTTGAATCGTCAAAAAACATGACAAAATCGCCATGTCTTTCTAGATTCGTCAAGATTCTTGGTTGAAAATGTGGATGCATTTCAAGGGGTAAATGCAGGAACCCTGTCCGATTCCACAGGGATTCCAGCACAATTCAGATTCGGAAACGAATCGTACCTAGAATCGGCAAAGAAATTGGACGAATCGGTAACCTAGTTTAAAGGTGAAAGGAGATGTCTCTAAATGAAATTGCCTCTCTTGAGAAGATATAAAGAGAGCATCATGTGAGAGATAGAAAATGTGGATTGAACAAAGAGTGATATCATCGATGCACCAGCAGATACAAATATATGAAGAGCAGATTTTTAAGAAGTATATATGCAGAATTTATGAAAAATTTATGTGCAACATTATAGAAGATTTTATAAGCAGACTTATAAGAGTTTATAAGTACATTTGCTGAAGATTATATGACCAGATCGATGAGAGTATGTGAGCAGATTTATAGAGACTATTAAAGCATATTTAGAGGCAGAATTTGAGGATAGGCTACAGCAGATTTATGAGCAGCACATGAAGGATTACTTGTGTGCATGAAGGGCAGGATTAAGAAAACGTTGCAGCAGATATATATATCAAATAAATGAGCAGATTTATGAGATTCTTCTGATCTCATTTTCTGAAGACATTGGAATGAACTTATGCATGATTTGTGAGATAGTATTGTGACGACTTCAACAAGTATACGGGCAAATTCATGGAGAAATTTTGAAGTGGAAGTATGCATGCATCTATCATATAGTACTTTGAAGATTGGATCCTTCTATTCTAAGAGATTGGTATGTTGGTGCCTACAAATTCAAAAGTGGGAGTTGGTGCTTCCAGTGGGTTGGTGCTCACAAATTGAATAAGGGGTTGGTGCCTACAAAATTTGTAAAAGGAAGATTAATAAAAGCAACATTTTGTTGTAGTTTCATAAGGGTTTCCAGTGTGTTATTGTGTTCTTCTCATGTGCATGATTATTGATGTTGAGTTAATAATGTTACTGTGATTGATGAAGTTTTAAATTGGTAACAGTTGTATTATAATGATTCACGCAACCCCCCACTCTCAATATAATCATGTGCCCATCATATGTCACATTTTCAAAAGTTTTTGTGAACGGCTAGGATTTTACCCAAATTTTTGCAAATTTTTTTCAGTCAATTTTGGCAGATTTTTTTCAGATTTTTTTCAGATTTGATCGTCCTCAATTTTTTCATTTTTTTGCCAATTTTCTGACAAAAGCGGTGTTATCACTGTGCTTCTCAAGGTAGAACCATTTGATCCCCATCTTCTGCTGATCAACAACATACTTTCTCAGATAAATTTCCACCCATTTTTCACAATCTTGATCTGTCCATCTATTTGTGGGTGGTAGTTGGTGTTGGAAGTGAGTTCAGTTCTCACCAAAAGGAAGGGCTCTTGCCAAAACAAACTCATGAACCGACTATCACTGTCACTCACAATTCTCTTGGGTAGTCTATGAAGTTTCATCACTTTCATGAAGAATAGATCAGCCACTATTGGCATCTTAAAATCTGAAGAGATGGCAAATAAATGTGCATGCTCCATTCATCTGTAAGGGCTGCAAAAGACCTGCGAGGAATGTCTGTTTCATTTTATTTCTTTAGCAAATGATTTATTCTTTTATATGGCTAAGGATATCATCCTTGGGTCCCTTCCATGTAAATCTTTCCCTCATCTATTTGTAGGTCTTGAAATACCCAGGATGGTCTGCCAAGAGAGTATCATAAACTGCCCGCAAAATTTTTCCCTTCATTCTTGATTCCAACACCAAGTAGACTCTTCCCTTGTAGAGAATGAGTCCAATTGTAAATTATTTTCTTTCCCTCATCTATTTGTAGGTCTTGAACTACCTAGGATGGTCTGCCAAGAGAGCATGATGAACTGCCCACAAAATATTTCCTTTCATTATTTATTCCAACACCAAGTAGACACTTCCCTTGTAGAGGATGAGTCTAATCGTAAATTGTGTACCTATCATCCAACACATCAATAGCAAACATACTCATGGCATACTGTGCTATGATTGCATTCTTCCAATCTAAAGAGGTATGAACATGGAAATTTGTCTTTCTCAACAATGCATTAACAACATTGTTCTCTACTTCAACATAGTCAATGTCAAAGTCATAGACCTAGAGCTTACCCACCCACTTTTGTTTCCACTCATTTAGATCCTTTTGGTTGATCAAATATCTCAAGCTACTGTGATCAATTTTAACCACAAATTGGTCGTTCACAAAGTGCTATTTCAACTTGACCAGTCCATGCATGATGGCCAACATTTCCTTATCAATGGAGAACAATTTTTCCACCTCTATGAATTTCTGACTCTTGAAAGAAATCAGATGTTTGATCTACATGAGCAAGCCTCCAATTCCTTCTCCTAATGCATCCCATTCTAGTGTGAAAGGAAGGGTGAAATACAGAATCGCTAACACAAGATACAGACTCACTACCTCTTTTAACCTATCAAATATGTTTGTGCACACTCAATCCACGCAAACACTCCCTTCTTTGTTAGTTCAAGCTAGTTGGGAAAATCCCTAAACAATATGCCTATAGTAGATACAAAGACTGAAGACTTCTTACAATTGTGTCAAAGTCCTCTAGAAAGCCTGGTCCCAAATTGCTTTGATCTTCTTCTTGTCCACTTGTACTGCCTTTGCACTAATGATGTGACCTAGATATAAGATCTCTACCGTATCAATCTCACACTTTAACTCCTTGGAAAACAATGTCTACACTTGAAGGATTCCTAAAACTTTATCAATTTGTCATAGGTGTTCCTCACACATCTTACTTTAGATCAAAATGTAATCAAAAAAGACAAGGATGAAGTTTATAAGTTGCTTGTGAAAAAATTAATTTATGCAGGACTCAAAAGTTTGCTAAAGCATTTGTGAAACCAAACAACATGACTCAAAACTCATACTATTTGTAGTGACACTGGAATGTTGTCTTGCGAATATCCTCCTCTTCACAGACTACTTTGTGAAGTTAATCTATCAACTCATTGATCCTAGGAATGAGCTATTGATTCTTGATAGTTTTCTTGTTCAATGCCCTATAGTCAATGCGCATCCACATTGTGCCATCTTTCTTCATCACCAAAACTACAAAGGAAGCAAAAGGACTTGAGCTAGGTCTAATGTGCCCCATTTCAAAAAAATCCTCAATTGCCTTTTTGGTCACCTTCTTATGTCCCCTAGGGTGGTAGTAGGGAGTACTAATGATGGGCTTAGCACCCTACTCTAGCTCAATGACTTGCTCAAAGCCTTTGTCCAATGGTCTCCTTAGAGGAATGTTGCTAAAAAATTTATTGTGCTCGTTACAACAATGGTTGTATTACATTCAAAGGCTTCTACAATATCAATAATTACAACAGCAATTCATACCAACAACAATGCCAAATCATATCAATACAATACGGTTAGAATCGGCGTCCAGTGAAGCTCAAACACGAACTTTGGATGGGATTGCCCTCCAAAATCACTAGGGTTAGGTTTTCATCCTAGGTTTCCCGTACTCGAACAAAAGTGCTCAAAAATGATATTGAAATGAATTTCAATTAAGTTTAGAAAATTCTCCCAATTGAAGAGATTCAAACATTTATATCCTTCACAAACAAACAAAACAAGTTCACCAAGCACACCCGTGACTCCAAATCTGCAAAGTGATCAAAGACAAAAAGGATTCCATTTTGAAAGTTATGGTGCCAAAACAACTACTGGAAATATGACACATGCTACGAAGTTAGGGGGGAACAGGAGGACAAGTGGAAAATCAGGGTTCAAGGGTCAGCCATACCACTGAACACATACCACAAGCCATGGTGGGTGATAGATGGGAAGCATCACGAGATGTATAAATCTGAATCTCTAATAGGAAGAAGAGAAGAGTCAAATTGGAAGAAAAACATACTAAAGCAGGGAAAACATATGGCAAATAGAAGCAGGGAAGAATAAGTACAAACCTGTAACGTACAAACTTAGATCCACTAGCTCTTCATAACCAATTTCAACAATTTCCCCTAAACCTTTTCCTATCAAAACAGTCATCGACTTGATACTCCACTAACCATAATCATATCTACTAATTTTTGGAATGGGAAGAAAGAGAATTTGCCGTGACCGATTGTTAGAAAGATCTGAAACAAAAACCTACAACCTTGAAAATCCAGGATTGCAGACACTTTATCAAACGTTCTAATACCAAATGAAGTTTTTAAAACTCACATCTAATTGTTCAACCAAGATAATTGTTAGCAGTATAAATTATTCACAATAATAAAACAAACTTGCAGCAGAAAATAAATCATCACAGGAGCCCAAAGTTGGCCAATTAAAGTCTGTATGTTACTTGCTGGAAAATTACAACTTCACAGTACAAATCAACTCTGAATTACACTGCAAGTGCAAATAATAAGCATACTTGGGCAATTTTTATTGAGTTTGAAAGACGCAAAAAGAAAACTAATAAAAGCAAACTATATGAAATCACCTTCCACGTGTTATTCATTCAGTTGTTTAAACTGAGTGATAAACTAAAACAAGGCACAAAAATAAACTAGAAGTGACGTCCTAAACCAATAAATCAAGCTGTTTAAAAAGGCTTCTAAAACTACCAAAAATCATCTCCTAAAATTGGCAATATCTCCTACAAACAATGACTAAAAATAACTGAAAAAAACTATATTTATTTATCTAAAAATAGAGCCTTCAACTGCTGTAAATGATGCTCCAAATTTAGAATAATATTTCCATACAAAAGCTGCAACCAAGCTAAAGATTACGGCGACTATAGAAGCACAATCCAGCATCATGTATCCAACATGCATGAATCCTTCAAGCACTAATAGAATTAAGATTAGTCACATCAAACCATTTCAAATTATCATAAAATAGCATGGATGAGAAATCTGTGTTCTAAACACAAACCCATCCAAAATCAGTGATGTTTCCTAGAAAAGCACACTCACACTACACTTATATAAAGCAAATATCTCGATAAGATTCTCATACAAACTTCAATTACTTTGCTTGGCCATAAGCAGAGATCTATTTCAGTTTCCTACATGAAGGAGCAAAAGGAATAGATTATACTTACCAGATTAGCAGTTTTTAGTCCGGTGTGTGATGGTGATTCAAAGCTTATATCTAAGTGTACTGACTCACGATCATCTTTACTACACCACTGTGTTCTCTTGGTTTCACAAGCAGATCCATCAGATCTAACAGAATGCGTCAGATTTTTACATTCCAATGCATTAGGTATAGTTCCTTCCTCTTTCTCTTCCCCAGCTCTAGTTCTAATTGTGTGTGATTTAAGTTGATCTTCACTTCTGCTGCCAGTTTGGGAAAGACCTTTCACTACAAGCATTATAATTGGTATCTGCATCATGAATGGACAAATTAACGTTTAACTATCAATAGTAACTGGCTTCAAATAAAAAAAGGATAAAGTGATTCATGACAATCAGCTTAATGAAAACTCATGAAAAATAAAAATAGTCAATACCGCTGTGTTCTCTATGGTCTTAAGGGAATCACTCTTGACCCATTCCTGATCTGCAAGATACCTTGCAGCATGCTGCAAAACATTAACATGGTTTTTTATTAGGAAAATAGAAAATGACGGTACAGATTGATGTTGAAAGCTTTCCAGAAGTCTAAAGAGCGTAGAAGATTGGTTCACAGACTCATATGCAGCATACACCTTTCACTGCTCACCATACAAACAGTTAAATGTATATAAAATCCCCTGCCCTTGGAAAATTGTTGTTAATAATGCCATGAAACATAAATCTCTGCAAGGTTCCAACATCACATCAAACCGGAAAAGATATTCAAAATCTACATAAACAATCTATACAGATTCTGAAAATTATTTCTAGATGGGAAAGTTATGGCTTTGCAAAGAATCATCTCATCAGCACAAAATTTAATTCTTCAGGTTTAGAAGGTACTGAGCTTTTTAGAAGCCCTTCAACAGATCAATAAGCCACTTAAATGTTCTCATAAATAATCCCCACCTTATCAATATGCTTGATCTCAAACTGTGATTTCACCAGAGACTAGACAATGTTGTTTACTAGTTATATTTATTTCTACAAATAGGAAGGATTGGAAACTCAGAAATCCTAAGAAAAAAGTGGCTTTGAAAAGTCAGTCACTGAGGCTTTCCAAATAGAAGATACTTCTCAATGACATAATTGAGATACAGCTTCCAAGTTGGCAGCAATGATCAACAGACCAGCTTTCCTGATATTAAATTAAAACCCCTTGTCCAACCTTTGCCTTCCAGATTGAGGATAACATTCAAACATAGTATTTTCTCAGTTTAAGCACTTTGCCGTATATTCTGAATCTCTGGAGAAAAACAACAGCTAAGGGATTTTGAAATCTAGAGGAATCCTCTTCAATCACTCCAGGCAAGTTATCAAAAGACAATATTGAATATTCCAGAGTGAAATCTCCAAAAAAACATTTTTCTGTTTCTGGAATACCATAACTATTTTCATTAGGGTTTATGCTTTCCTTAGAGCTAAGGCTTTAAATTTCAGAAGAAGCAAACTTAACTGAAAATATAAATCCATACGTGCCATCTAGTAAAAACCCTAAACATTTAAACATTCTAAGTATTTATGTAGTAAATTTTTGTTTTGTAACTCTTTATAAATGTTTGTGTATGGACAAAAGCATTTTCACACAGGGATGGCTTTTGGCTTATTTCTTTAAGTTTAAAGCTTGAGTTCTCATGTTCTTGCACAACTATGTCATTTTATGGATTTGTTGTTTACCATTCCACACATGAAATGCTACTACTTTTGCCTTTAAAGCCTTTGAACATAATTCAAATGCAATTTTTGGGTGGCTCACAAGAATATTTTATGATGTCTTTTTATGGATTTGTTGTTTATCATCAATCATAAGAAATGCTAGTAGTTTTAACTTTTTCTTTTTACAAAGCCTTTAACATGATTCAATTATAGTTTTTTAAATTTTTTGTGTGCCTCCAAAGAATATTTTATCTAAGTGCCAGCTAATAATAGAATCCTCTTGAAGACAGTCACCTTGCCATTATGCAATGTCTTTCGTAGAGCTCTAATAACTGAACTATAATTCTGTCAGAAGACTTGTGATTTTTGCTCTCACAGAGGGAAATGAATTTCTCAAAAAATGCTCTGAAGCACCCTGATGAAGCAAAATACAAATAAAATTGTAAACCAAAATATTAGATTCTGATGATTTTGCTTCACAACAAATCCTCTTCACTTCTCTGAGGGGGTTCACTCATTACAAGGCTTTTCAGATTCTTCAGATGAATTACTTCATCTGCTCTTCTCCACTCACCTTTATATAGTGACACATAGCACAAAGAAAAGAAAGGCAGCTCCAAGACAGAGCTCCATTAATCACTCCTCTGCAGTAGAATCATAGAGACCAGAAATCAGAATGCAGAAGCTTTGCATCTCTACTCAGAGATTGCTAACTTCTTTGAATAATCTGACAGTAATAGGTAATACATTTCTCAAAGATGGATGTACACACCTCTCAAATCAATTAAGTAGCACTTCCTTTATTCAGATATTTTTCTTTTTGCATATATTTTTATCTCCATTCATTCAAACAAATTTTCTCTTTGCATATATTTTTATCTTCATTAATTCGAAGCATTTTTCTCTTTCATATATTTTTATCTTCATTAATTTAAAGCTTTTTTCTCTTTACATATATTTTTATTTCCATCCATTCAAAGCACTTTTCTCTTTGCATTTATGTTTATCTCCATTCATTCTAAGATCTATAGTTAGAATTCTATAATTATCTTTATACTCAAATTTCATAAACTTGTAACCAATTTTTCTGTCCATAACACATCTAAGTTCCAACAATTGTGTGTTTTCCACCAGATTTCAAATCAAAAACAAATTAATATAATTTTAACTTTTTTTTGCTTTTCATTCTCTTCTAGTGTGTTGACACTAAAAATGTTTGTATTAGTAGGAAATGGCTCATAACCAAAACAAAAAATTATTCAATCCTATATGTTATACATTTTTACAAAATTTGTTAGATGTTTCAAAAGATTTATCGAACCTTTAATGAGTTCTTTACATCAATGTGAATCACACTCTTTGGAATGTTAGTATATTTCTTAACATTTTTTATAAAGCACATTTTATAATTTGAAAGTCATTTATTTAAATATAAGAAGCTTCTACAACAACAACTGCAGAGCATGATTAGAAGTTGGCACTCTCCATTGAGCAAGAAAATCCACTAAAGAAGAGGGAGTGGACCACATCAAATTCCAGGTCTGAAGTAAGGATCCCCAAACCTCATAAGCATAAGCACAGTGCCGAAACAAATGAGAATTAGACCCAACCTCCATCATGCACAGAAAACATCTATTAGTTAAGCAGAAACCCCTTTTGCACAAGTTGTCAATGGTCAAAATTTTATTCTGCATCATGATCCAGAAAAATATATTGATCTTCGGAATGAGGTACTTGTGCCAAACACAAGCCCAAGGGGGAGGGGGTGAAGGGCCTCAAACCGGAGATCCAAGGCTGAAGCAACCGAGAACTCCCCTGAAGAAGAATATTTCCATACCAATTGATCCTCCTCGAACCAATTTGGCAGATACGAATTCAAAGAAATTTGAAGAGGCTGCAATTCAGAGATAATTTCTAACAGACTAACCCATTTGTCTTCAACAAAGTAGTCAACAACCCAAATTCCAAATCTAGCTTTGCAAGCCACCATATACTTACTGAATGTTGAATAATTGTAGAGCGGTTTGTGGCCAATCCAACTATCCTCCCAAAATTTAATTCCTATTCCAGATCCCAATTTCCATCCAACTCCAAAACCAACAATGTACTTAAGCTTGGATAGCATAATTTCATAGAGTTGATCCTGAAGGAATTTCATGAGATTGAAGTAATCTCTGCATTGAATCAATATGATGGAGATACTTGCTTTTCCAGATGGCATCCCATTCACCCTTTTTGTTGAAGATTCTCCATATCTGTTTTGCCAGGAGGGCATTATTGAAATCCATAATATTCCTCAGACCAAGACCAAGACCACCCCATTTTTTGGGTTTGTAAATTCTAGGCAACAAGAGGCAGACTCTTTTTTTCTTCCACTCCACACTAGAGAAACTTATTTTGGATTCTTTCAATGGCATTAGCAAATTTAGCCGGGATTTTGAACAGGCTTAGAGCATAAACCGGGAGATTTTGGAGGGTAGCCTTTAAAAGTTGAACTTTGCCAGCCTGACTCAACAGAGCCCCCTTCCATCCAGCCAATTTTTTATGAATATTATCAATCAAAGACATCCAAAGGGAATCAGGCACTTTGGAACAAAGTGGCAGACCCAAGTAAACAGCAAGTAACTTACCAATGGAACACCCCAGGATATTAGATATCTTATTTTGTCTTGATTAAGGGGTGTTAACAAAGTATAGAGAACTTTTAGAATAATTTATACATTGGCCAGAAGCACTTACATAGTCCACCAGAATTTTTTTAGAGACCGAGCTTCCCCAACTGAAGCATCCCCCATAATAATGGTATCATCCACGAATTGCTGATGAGAACAAATGAGCATTGGATCCCTGCCTTGTTAATGAACACCACTTTTGTTAATTACTTCTTTAAACAAATCGTTACCTTTATTGTTGTTTTAATATGCAAATCGCTGCTATTTATTAAGTGATCGCCGCACCTTTTTTGAATGAGACAAGGTGAATAAGATGAAACAGGAATAAGACAAGATTTGTCTTTTATGGCTTCAAATCTGAATAAGATAAAACAGGAATAAGACAAGATTTATTTAATAGAATGATTGCAGCTATTTAGTTTGCCTTTATTAAACTCACTTTGCATCATCTGAAAATGTCTCTATTAAATAAATCGCACCTTATGTGGATGTCTCTTTTCATTAAATAAAACAAATTGCACCTCTCTGTTATAATTGTTGTTTACTCATATTAGTTGTTGTTTTATGATAACTTCTATTTCTTCATACTAATCATTGTTTCTATTTGTAATCACTATCATTATAGAATGAACTGGCCTATGTTGACCACTCAAAATCACCAACAATTTGCTGTAGATTATATATATCAAATTGCTGCTTTATCCTTAAAGGCTGTGCTGTCTAGTATAATCAACAAATATTGTCTTGAATATGAATTGATGATTGTTATAACATATTAATTGCTGTATGTCTCTAATGCCTTAAGATCGCTGCTTACAGATCTTTCAATGCTGCTCTATAATTAATAATAATTGCTGCTGATCACTCCAAAGAAAACATGGAGTTGACCATATTGATCATGATGAAATCAGCATCTTTTATAAAAGAGAATTGAGCAGTCTAGTTTGCTTGCCATGCTATACCCCAGTCTAAGCAGTTCTCCATTCAATCTTCAATGATGATGTTAACTTTATTTCTGACTTATCCCAGTAGCCATTTGATCTTCCATTTCCACAATTATCCTTTAGTCTTGACCATTCGATCTTTGACATTAAATATAGCAATCTTCATTCATCTTCTCACTTTTGACAAAGATCAAATTTGTCATCAATGATAATGATGACAACCTCTTTAACAATCTTGCATATACAATCTCACCTTTGACATCACTGACGAAATCTAACAATCGCAACTAAGTGCCCTTAACATCAATGACAACATTTCCAACATAGGTTTCTCTTAACCATCTCAAGGTCTTTTAGGCGACCTTAGACCATCTTGGAGATGTAAAGGCATCACCACAAACTATGAACCAAAATGAATCCAAAAAAATTAGAAGAAACTAATAAAAAAAATAGAAAATTCCCTAGGATGTTAATTGTAACTCAATACGGCCCCTTTAACCCTACATATAAAACCTAAACCCTTCCTATTTTAAATTGCCATTCACACAAACAAAGAGGGACAATGCCAACATCAACTCCTTAAGGTATGCTCATTATTACCATTAATCATTTATCAGTCATCTTCCTATTTTCTACTCCAAATTTCATCCTTGTTTAAAGCTGTATTTCTTCTTTTTTAAGTTTGCGTGAGTATTAAATAATACTAAATTATAATATTTAAGCATAATTAGATGTGCTGACATTTTAAAACCCTTGATATATCTCAATTTCTAGTTTGCAATTGTATTGCAACTTTTGTGTATCCTCTGTTTCTGAACCTCATGCAATCTAAAGCAAGAAAAGTCTGAGGAGTATTCTTCTATTTGTAGCTGCTTTGAAAAATTTTACCCAAATGTGTACAAGGATTAATATTCTTTTGGTCTATGTAAATGTGGTAACATTTGTTAAATAAAACAATACTTGTGTAAATTATTAAACTATTAAGCGGTGTAATTAAGGATTTGAAAAGTTATGGTGATTGATCAGCTCCCTTGGAAAACTAATTATTTCTTTCAAACTTGGACATTTGGTAGGGTGGAATCACTTGGGTGATCATCAAGGTAGGAGGTGGACATGGGAGATGGTGCATATTGAGCAAGTCCAACCAAGGATACATAATATACCAGGGACAATGTGTATTTATGTGATATTACTCTTGACATGTGGCTATAGCTCAAGAACATCACATGATCAACAAGAAAAGAGACAAGACAATATCTAGGAAATCAACAAACATGTACTCAACCTTCCAAACAATTTAAATCATTTTCTAGAATCATGACTTCTATTGATTCATTGTCATTTTCCAACATTCTATACAACATTGTTTTAAATGTTAAATCCATGTTTGAAAATTTGAGATAACATTTTGGTGTCAGAATATATATCTTCTATCATTTGAGTTTGAGTGATGAGCATGTAGACCATATAGCTTCTAAAGTCAAATTGCATATGGTACTCATAACATGGATCGCTTATCCAACCACACAAGAGACACAATGTGCCCCATTTGTTTAAACACCTTTGCAAATTATTTTGAAGAGCACACAAATATACTGAGAGGGGGGGGGGGGGGGTGAATCAGTATATTAATGAATTTTTACTCCTTAAAACTTGATTGAATAGAATAGCAATACTCTACAAAGCTTATTCAACACATATGCAATATTCAACAAATAAGAACACCAAAAACACAAAGTTTACATGGAAACCCTAATGTGAAAAACCACGGCAACAAATGCTTATATATGTATATATTCTTTCGCAATGTTTGTAGGCACCAACCCCTAACTTAATTTGTGAGCACCAACCCACTGGAAGCACCAAGTCCCACTTCTGAATATAGGCACCAACTTCAAAAGGATGAAGCACCAACTTGTTGTGACCATTTCACACATCGCTCCATTAGGATGGGGAACCCCTCTTTTTTTGGGGGGGGGAGGGGGGGTTTTGCTTTCCCTTAGCTAGTTTTTTTTCTCTGCTTGCTAGGTGTTTTGAGTGAGTTAGTGGTCGCCTGGGCTGGGTAGATTAGGGTTTCTTTCAAAGAGATCATCCAGGGTTTCTTTCAGAGCTAAATTTAACCTGGGCTTGGGGAAGTCATATGTTGTCTGCCAGTGCCCTAGTGGTATCTTAGAAGGGTATTGCCTTTCTGGAGATTGAAAATGGATAAATGGTGCAAAAGGGATAAAAGTCGTAAGTCGAGATAGGTTAGGGTTGTTGGTTTTCAAGTCAAAGTCTTGTCTTCTGTCGAGTCAGAGTCGATTAAACAGAGCCAGTGGCAAAGTGAAGATTTGGGAGGCCATTTTAAGAATTGTTGAGCAAATTGGCCATAATTTTGAGCGAATTTTCCCTTTCAAGCCTTTCGAGGGTCAAGCGAATGTTGTCAGGTTGAGAGATGGATCCAAATGATGGAGTCAAGGGGAAACGAAGTGAGAAGAATGGAGCTAAGTAAGAGAAGACAAGCAAGGAATGAATTTCACTCCCGACCCTTCCAAAGGGTCCAGAACGAAATTCTTCAAATCAACTATTTTCTCCTTGAGTGAAGCCAAAGCTTTGATCCCTATGACATGATTAGACAAGGAGTGATGTATTTTCACCTTGCAAGATGAATTGAAGTGAGGGAGATGAAGAATCAAGTCTAAAACTTGAATTTCGCTCTTGACCCTTCCAAAGGGTCTAGAGCAAAATTCTCAAAAATCACCTAACAAACTCATGATGGATGATAAAAAATGAATCCCTAGGCTTTGGAAGAGCTAAGACTAGCATATGCTTACCTTGAAGAGCAATTCGGAGTGAAGGAGTGAGACAATTGAGACCTAATCATGGAAATCGCTCCTGACCCTTCCAAAGGATCCAGGGCGAAATCCTTAGAGATCCTCTTTTTTCACCATAATTAAAGGCAAAACTCATGATGGCAAAAACATTATAAGGAGGATCACGATGGTGGAATAATAATGAAAAATGGAGAAAATGGCAAACGTTAAAAAGCATCAATATCTCCTAGGCTTGCCTATACCCTCTCAAGAAATTCACAAGTAAAGCCACATTCTAGATACACTATTTATGAGTTGCTAATCAAGCATCATTTGGGTAAACAATGCAAATCCGCCTAAATTAGACACTTGTAAAATGTGTTAAAATTGATTTTTAAAGTCTTAAATTTAAAATTTCACCCTTGGCCGCCCAATTATTTTTTTTTAAACCTTATTTGCTAGGTCGGCCACCTCAAGGATGAGATTTTTTTGATTTTTTTTATAAACCAAGAGGTCGGCCTCTTGAGGAAATGGAGAAATCACCATATAAAGGGGAGGAGATTTGTGAAGTTTAAGCATTCATTCATTTGTGTCTTTCCTAAAGCGAATTTTAGGAGCAGAAATAGCAGAGCAGATTGCAAAAAGGAAGGCGAATTTCTGATCCATGAAGGCTGATTAAAGGCTAAATCATCAAGGGCGAACCTGAAGTGCAGATCAAAGACCTTTCACCCAGCAGAAATCTTCATTTTTTATCCATCTTTTCAAATTAATAAGTGGAAATCGAAGGTAAGGTGTTTAATCTGATTTTTTAGGCAAGGTATTGAAGATCTAATTCAAGTTTCTATTTTAAATTTTCTAAAGGCTAGGTCTTCTATATCTAGTTTAATTTCTAGGTGATGCCTAGTTTGAAAAATTACTTTTTTTTAAAGGTTTCATCTTTTAAGGAATCTCAAGTCACCTAGCTAAGATTCTACACTTAAACCTAACATAAGCCTTTCTTTGTAGGTAGCAAATGGCGACCCCCAAGGTGAGTGGATCCGCTACCCGGCAAGCTCTCATCAAAGAAGATCAAAAGAACGATGATTTGGAGACCAGGATCGTGTCCAAATGGAGCAATATCGGAGACACCAACTTAGGGAACTTCAATGTGAAGAAGTTTCGAGAAGCCCCCTACATCGGCAAGCCATCACCCATAGCCAAGAAGATAATTGAGAGTGGCATAATCAAGGCCGCAGGCTTCCCTCCCGTAGTCAAATGTCACGAGCTGATGATTGAATGTGCCCGACACTATGATTTACATTCAAGGACAATCATAGCCGAGGATGGAACTGTCTTAGCCTATCTTTCAGAAGAAGCTATAAGTGAAGCCTTTCATCTCCCGGAGCCGAGAGATATGATCTATAAGAGCTTGGAAGGAGCTAGGTCTATCTACAAAGATGATCTTGATACCTGTCTGAACTTCATCAATAAGAATTGGTTACTCAAGAGTAGGCCTCGCTTGAACAAGATACCTAATACGCCACATAGAATTGATTTCCAAGAGGAATTCAAGGACTTGATAACCATGCTCAATCGGGTTATCAGTGGCTCTTAGGCCTTCTTCTTCGACAAGTGGATGTTCTTCTTTATTCAAGTGATCATCCAAGGAAAAGGAATGCTCAATTGGGCTAGAATCATTAGCAACAACCTAGACGTGCAGTTGAGGAGGCTAGTCCATGCTAAGTCATTCCACATGAGTTCATATGTTATATATTCTTTAGTCATAAATTTTGAGTATGCAGGGCTACCACATAGAGGAGGAGTTGTGAGAGGGACAGGAGAGATCTGAGCATGTGATTCTTATGTTCAACTGCATCATCCGCCTAGTAATGACTACAAGCTAGTCAATGACACCTTCACAATGTATATCACTAGGACATTGCAAGGAGGGATTCACCATCGACTGTCTACTGAAGCACAAGAGCTCGTGAAGAAACATGGTGCATGGTTCATTCAATTTCCAAAATTCACCTACATCAGGGTCCATGGATGTCCTTCACCTCCCTATATGTTGCCAAGGTATCCTACAAATAATATAATACTACTTGAAGTGACTAAGCAGTTGGCAAATTATGCTAAAGCATCAAGACATAAGCATGGAAATGGTATCCCCGTACCTATTTTACTGGGGAATTCAATTGAAGTGTGTCCTAATTCTCAAGCCACCGAAGATGCAGAAAAGGAATTATCTATGTATTCATTCACATCCTTTTCCTCAAGAGAGAATTTTGATCCTCATGGTCATATGGAAGACACAGTTGGGAGGAAGTACAGACATGAGTTTCAAGTAGAGGACTTCTGGATGAATGTTCAAGATGATGTGGAGGTGAAAAGAAAGATGCATTCTAGATTACCCTTGGATCTTATCAAGAAATGTAAAATTTATAGAGTAGCCGATCAAGCCCAGGACAATGGTAGATATCTCCAATCATCCTATGAGAAGGAAGATAAAGAAGTGAAGATAGATTGGAATGAGCAAGAAGTTGTAGACCTGAAAGCATTGATGGACCCTATTTTAAATTGCACTCACAGATGGGTGGACGTACAGCATCAAAAATTGAAGGAGCAGAATATAGCCATGACATTCACCCTAGAAACAAGAATAGAAGAAGGAGAAGTAAATGTGAGTGAGAATACCTCTCATTCCAAAGGGTCGAAGAGAAAAGAAGGACCTGAGAAGAGAGAACCCTCCAAAAAGAAACAAAAGGTGAATCCTGATCGTCCACCGAGTACTTCTTCTAGACATGAAAAGGAGATAAGTCAAGGAGAGGATCAAAGAGAAAGTGTATGAAGTTGATGAGTCTATGGAATCCATGGTGCAGAATGATAAACAAAGCAAAGGACGAACACCTCAGCACTCATCAAGTCAATCTCTTCCTCTCCAGGTTGGTGCTAATGAACAGCAAGAAGAAAAGAATGATGATGAAGCAACATCTCCTTTCAGAGACGAAAGACCTTTGCTTGAGGAAATACAAGTAAAAGAAAGAAAGTCTTCCATTCCAAATTGGCTAAAAGAAAGACTGACGAGGGTAGTTGTAGTTGAAGAGGAAGAACAAGTATTTGATTTAAAAAATCTCATAGGAAACTCCCAAGAAGAAATCGAAAAGAAGAAGGCTACAAGATGTCAAAGGTAATTAGAGATGATGCAGGATCCAGGAAGATACAGGTAGCCACACCAGTAGTGGACAAGTATGAAGATGAGATTATGGCAGAGGAATACGATTTAGAGACATTTGATCTTGGTCCACTTACCTCCGAGCAGGCCATGGAAGAAGCGACTAATTCAGTGAGAGCACTAATGATAAACTCAAGGAAGAAATGGAAAAGAACAAGAGGCTAGAAAGGGAGGTTAGTGCTTGGAGGAATTATTTTAGCCACCTTAATCAACCATTAAGGCGACAGGATCCAGCAATATCACCTTTGCATGCACTTCCTCCTGAATCAATAAATGAGGCAGAAAAGATGAAGAACTTAGCCCAACTCATGAGTTCATGGATTGATGAATCTTACAAGGTAGCCATTGAATTTGTAACAAGAATGATGAAGACAGTCCACAGGGCTATCCAAGTCCTTGAGATCATTCATAATCTATTGATAACTGTGGATGCATTTACTCACACTAGAGACATTGTCATCCCGATCTTACAAGTGATAAGAAGGACGCCAAGGCAGGTTTTAGCACAAGAAAAGATAATAAATGGAGGAACCCATAATCTTCTGCTATGGTCAACTTTACTCCAAATGAAGGAAGTTCTATTCGAAGACATCAATAGTAGATGCAGTTGAGTTGAGGGCACCATCCATCCTATTCAGGATAAGGTGTTTGAAGTATTATGTACAATCCTTGACAGAAGGATAGAGATCGAAACAGATGTGGATGTCCAAGAATTGGAAGACAGGATCAAGATTATATTTTGCAAAGAAGAGAACATGGTCACAGAAAAGCAGCGAGATCAGATGTATGCTACTATGTTCCTGATTGAGAAAACAAAAGAGCTAGAGCCTGAATGGGAGATGACCCTTCTCGCAGCTTTTGATCAAGTCCTTCACTTGGAAGAACGAATGAAAAACCTACATGAGATTCCCATTGCTGAGATTGAGGGGATTACGTCTAGATGCATTGAATATGCCAGAAAAGAACATAGAAAAGGGAACAAAATTCTAGATGAGAAGTTGTTGTAAGATGATGTGGCAACTCTATTCCCATTGGGCTATGTTTCCTCGTTATTTGTGCCAATTTCTATTGGCTATGGATTGATAATGTTTATCTAAATGGGGTCTTTTTTGTAACAAACCCTAATTAGGGTTTAGGTGTCAAAATCTCAGCCTTTAATCTTCTTTAGATCCAGGGCGTTCATTGTATTTGAGAGTGCTATATAAGCCCTCACTCAATTCATTTTAGAAGGTTAGAGTTAGAGAAAAAGAGAAAAAGACTAAGATTGTTAGCAACAGAGAAAGAAGTAGTGAAGAAAGAAAGTTGAGCAATTGTTGTTTTATTTTGCTATGAGATCAATGAAATATTGAAGTTATGGTGTTTTATTGCAATCCTTGTGGCTATTTTCATGGTTGTTTATCTTCTTGAATCACTCTTAGTAGAGAGAGTACTTAAGTTTTAGAATTAGATTGAAGGACGAATGTTGTGTTTGATCTTTGGTAAAACTCGTAGTCCAAACCACTAGCTCCTTACTGATTGTAAGCACGCCTTGTGTGGTCAACTGGAGATATTAAGATTGTTTAAGAGTTCAATCATTATTGGAGATATTGATATGTATCTTAGTGATAGTATCTATCCCATTGATGATTCGAAAATCATTGAATCCCTTTAGAAGATCGCACCAATTCCAGTAGAGTTGTAATCTTTTGGCAACACTAAAATTGGTAGAGTTTTATCAAGACCAGTCCTCATTTAGTCATTCCTAGGATTAGTTTAGTATCGCCTCCTTAAACCCCTTATCTTTTGCCTTTTTTGAAACATCAAGTAAAGTTAGGAGAATTCACTTTCCTCATTGAAAAGTAGTTGCAAGAACAAGCTTTCTTAGAAAGTACGTAAGGCCCCTTGTAAAACAGCAAACACAACGACCACTGGTGCTTATCCACAAGTAGAGAACCTACATAATAGAACCTTGGAGTTTCTTCGATTGATCCTTCTGCGAAATCTCCAGCATTCGGGGAGCTTTATTCAAGAGAGGATAAGATACCTCTGGTTATTTTATTCTGTGTTTGATCGTGTACAAAAGTCACATCAACACAACTCCACCCAAAATAAGGCACCAACCTCCTAAATATGAAGCACCAACTTCACCCATACATTCTGCTAAAATGATGATCATAAAGCTGCCACAAACTGATCTCTTTATACTCTTAAAATCTGCTACAAGCTCCTTATAATCTTTCCCTCAATTCTGAGATAATTTCCTCATGTATAGACCTCTTTAAATATGGTGTGTATATCTATTTCATTGACATCATATACCATACAACTAAGTCACCACGTTTGAATTCGGGGTCCATGAAATTTGGCAAGGGTAAAAATGCAAAAAAAAAAAATCGACATTAAATTTGTCTTATATACAAATAAAAATAAATGTAGATAGTATATTAAATAAATTTAATAAACAAATAATATTAAAATTTTAAAGTAAATCGTATAAATTTATAAATCTATAACCATTTCTAAATTATACTATGAAAACATTATATCATATATAAATAAACATTTAACAATTCAACAAAATAAATTAAATTTATAGACTTATATTTATGAATATTTATATGTTTTGGATTAATAATATAAATTTTTAAATTGTTATATATTTAAATGAAACTGAACTTTTTCATTCAATTATATAATCGTTTAGAACTATATATTATTAAATATTAATATTAAACATTTCAAAACCATTTTGCAAAACTAAACTAAAAAGAAAAAAATATCGGCAAATTAAACTAAAAAGAAAAAAATCCAACGCAAGGAAAAAATAGCGGTAGACAACATCATGACAACATGAAATGGAGTCGCACAGAAGAAGTCGTGCAGAGGCATCGCACTGAACTGTTGCAGTCAGCCCCCAGGACTGGAGGCGTCATGCGGCATGCTTTTCCAAAAAAATAAATCATTACAGATTGCAACTGCTGTGTGTGGTGTTTAATGGATGGCGCCATGTTTTTCTAAAGAAAATATGTGAAAAATCCCGTAAAATTACTGCTGGAAACTCTAAAAAGCATTTTAGAAAAATATTTTTTAAATGAAAAAAGGGAGCATTTTTCTGTACGAACTTATAGTCGAATTTCAACGAATTTGATAGAAAAGATTAAAATTCGCTCCACACACACACACTCCAAAAATGATTTGGATCTGCCTTATATATCTTCCATATACATTCAAAGGACATACCTTTTCAACTTAGACATCTCTCAAGAGACATCACCATTGTTAATAGTCACCACCTTACAAGAAAATCACATCTCTTCATAATATATTACTTATCTCCTCTTTAATCGTATCTCTACATTTTACTTGCTTTTCTATTGTTTAGTAAACAATAATCTTTATAACATAAGCACTGCATGTTATCTTTTCCCCTTTGTGAATAGCTGCACCTTTATAGACTTTTTAATGCCTTTTATTAACAATCGTACCTTTTACTAATCCTGTTGATTAGTTAGTTTATGATTGGTTCTTTATAGTCAATTCTCCTTAATATCACACAATACATCATGGATTGCATCGTGTATTGATTAGTTGCTGTAATCAGATCCTTTGACTACTGCATATTAATATCATTAATCACACTTTTTATGTATTAATTACTGTTTGATTAATCGCCCAGCCACATTGTATGAAGTTGTTGTTTTTATTAAGTTCCCTGGCATATGAATTGACCGCTGTCCTCGGCTTGCTGCTGTTATTAAGTTACTTAGCATATGAAATGGTCACTGTCCTTTGTTTTATGCTATCATTGCTGAACATCTGCAAAATCGCTGCATATCCTTCAAATATATATCTTTGCCTTAAGAATATGAGTTGCCCAAAATATGAGCAATGAGTCGACCATCATAAATATGAGTAATTATATTCTTCAGCAAATAAGTCAGCCACAAATATATAACGTATGTAGCAATCAATCCTACAAATATATATGAGTATCAATCCCAATAAATATATATGTAGCAAATGTTTGTCTTTCTCCTTAATCACTGATCTGATTACCTTATGGCGACATCAATGACAACTTTCTAACATATTTTTTATTTCTTCAAAAAAATCCTAAAGTCAGTCATACTTGTTACATCAAGTCCTTTTAAACTTCTTCAAAGACATTACTATTTTGCATTACATATTCGTTCAAAAGATTGGTATTCTTTGACTTAGTAAACTTATCATTGAGAGTCTAAGACTAATGTCCATTAAGCCGAGCTCACCTGCTTAGATCCCCATACCCTACCCAAGCAAGACCGAGTTCCAATCAAGGGACATGTACACCTAGAATTTGTACCCAAGCATACCAACAAGTTGAACCTAGGTGTACCCACAAACCAAATGGCCTTTAAATTTTCAAATGATTTTTTACACATTTTTATTAAAAAAAAAACATTAAGATATATGTGTAAAGCGGAAAAATCGAACCCTAGTCGTTCTCCCCTCCCCAACTCCAAGGAGAGAGAAGGGAGAGTCACTAGGGTTGATGGTTTTCACTTAGGAGAGACTTTACATTCAAAAGAGGGGTTGAAACCCACAAGATCCAATCCCATGCAATGCAAGATTGGATTCTATATGAATTTCAAGGCTTAAGACATCAAGGATACCCTCTTTTGTAAAGAATGTAGATAGAAAGATTGAACTAGGAATGCATGTAAAGTAGGAAAGATTCACTTATAAACAGAGATAGGGATATGGGATGAAGCTGCAGATCTGGAATTAGCAGTAAAATGTCGAGACGGTGCTGTCCTGCAAATTTGAGCGAAAGTTGACGGGACGATGGCGCCCGGCGTGCACACTGTCCTTCGAAAAATCCGCGAAACGAAGGGGGATCTGTTCGTCTCTGCACAAGGATTCCAGATCTTCAATTACAGCCGCGTACCTGCAACCTACACACAGAAAAGAGAGGACGATTGGGGGGTTAGGGATGAGGGGTTTGCCTTTAGGTCAAACCCCGGTTTTGGAATTAACCAAGAAATGAGAATGCTGTAAATGTAAATGTTTGTAATGTAAACAAGTACTGATACCTTGTTGTAAGAATGTTTGTATTCTTACATGCGAAGGTGTAAATGTTGTTGTATGTTGTATGTTGTATGTTGTATGTGATCTCCTTTTCAATGGTTGAATCCTTGTCTTGAATGCAACACCTAGCCTTGAATGGAGACTTAGAATGCTCAATTGCTTGAAGGAATGCTTGAATGCTTGAATATCGTTTCCGCCCTTTTTCCATCTACCAGAATGGGAGAGGAAATGTAGTTTATATACTTGTCAATTAGGACTGATAGACTGATTTTCCCGACCTTAGGCCGACCTAGGAAGATTATTTTCCAATTTGCAAACTTAAAGACCCGAAGCCCCATAAGAGACCGAGCCCAAAATAGGGCCAGGGACCAAGGCGCTGGGCGCCATGGTCCCACCTCCAGGGACAGCGGGGTGCAAGGAGGATCAGGCCAGGGTGCTGAAAAATGCAGTTTTTGATGTCATGAACAAGTTTCGGGGTCTCCATTCAGGTTCCGTGTTGCATCGCCATCGTGAAGACCCAAATGCAGTCAAAATTGCAAGTGTCGCAATTTTAGGACGCTACATTTAGCCCCCACTTTAGCGGGAGTATAAGCATACGCCAATACTTCCTGTAAAGTACAAGGAAACAACATTGAAAAACTTTCACCACGTCAAGGAGGCAAGATACACCAAGCCCCCAGTGGACTAAGGATCTTACGACTTCGATTGAGAAAGTAAAAGGGAAGATCACGAGGGAGAACCATGACTGTCAGTAGTAAGGTTCCCTCACTATGAGTCATGCAAGAAAGATATCAAAAATTTTCAAGGCAAAGCTAAATTTGTCAAGAAATTTTCAAGTATCTTGAAAAGATATGAACGGGATGTATGCCCCCCTACGTTAAAGCGATCGCACACGCCTCACCGGGGGTGATTGCTTTAAGGTAGTGATACATATAAGAAATGAGAAGGGAAAGGAGCACGTTATCACAAGGATTTAGCCCCCAAGTGTGAGATAAGCCCAAGGATAATAGACACAAAACACAAAGCACAAGGTGACTTCGCTTTCCTCGGGGTCAGTATGCTGTATGATAATTCATGTATATCATATGTATGTATGCATAATTGTTCTTCATTCCCCAATCAAGGAAGGTCACCTAGAAGAAGGGAACACATGTGTCTTTTGAGTCAACATGAGAGAGACCAAAAGAGATCTCAATGTTTTGCATTGTCCTCAAGTAGACAACACTAAGGACAACAAATAGAAGAATGAGAATAACACATAGAAGAAGTAACAAAAGAGAGGAGGGGAGAATCTGCTATGCTAATGAAACTAGTCTAGCACGTCATCTACCCCCCGATCTTGCTGATCAATATTTCGGGAAGGTAGGAAACACGCTAGAGGAGGAACATCCAACACAGCAGATGGAGCTATCACAAGATCCAAACAAGGGCTATGTTCATATCCCAAGCCGCGATGTTCTTGTCTAGGAGCTAGGATAAGTGCTTTAGAAAATTCGTTAGATAAATGGTTATCAACATCAACATATTCATATTCACTATCAGAATGAACAGGAGTAACATTTTCATCATGAATAACATTTTCATCTATATCATCATCAAGATTTATAAAAATAGGATCTTTAACTCGCACAGGATCAAGACCATCATGCATCTTATGTTTAGGAGATTTCGGCTCAATTTTCGGCTGAGGAGAAAATGGAATAATATTGGTTGAAGGTGTTTTTGGGGATTGCAAAGTTTGAGAAGCAACTGCCTGAGCTCTAAGACGACGCTTTCGTCGGCGTTCACGTGCAGAACGATTTCGTCTGGTCTTAGTAGGAAGCTGAGGAGATTGAGGAGGAGGAATGTTCTCATCCTTATCACTTGGGTGTTTAGGTTGTGGTCTCTTAGGTTGATTAATAGGAGAAGAGGAAGGTCTCTTCTCTCCATAAGAGGAAGGAGGAGGAACTGCTCCATATAAAGGAGGAAAATTTGGTTTAGGAAGGAGACCAAGCCCATCATGACGAGGAGGAATAGGTCTACCTTTAGAAAGTTTATTAGATATAGGCATAGTCACATTCATAGGGATGGGTTGGGAATCTTCTTGAGGAAAGACATTAGTTTTATCTTTCAAAGGAAGAACTTCCTTCTCAAGAACGATAGGAATGTCAAGTTTGGGTGTTCTAGGTTCACTTAGAGATAGGATCATATCTTTTTTCCACTTTTGATAAGATTTGAAAAGATGATCACTTCGCGGTGGAAGAGATTGGAATTGTTTAGGCCAAAAGTAATCAAAAGGAACGCTAGGAGTTCTTTCAGCTGGTTTAAAGAGACTATGATTGATAGTAACAACTTCACCATTATGGGGAAATTTCAAACACTTGTGAATAGGAGAAGCAATAGCTTTCATGGAAGATAGCCAAGGATAGCCTAGCTTCACACGAAATTGTTCAGATGATGGAATAATAGCAAAGTCCACATCAAGGGGTTTGTTATGGACCTCAATAGGTAATGTAATAGAACCAATTGCAGGAGAAGAAAATGCATCAAATAATTTCACAACCACATTTGTTTCATCATATATTACTTGATTCAATTGCAAAGTAAAACGAAATTCTTCAGTAATAATATTAACCATACAAGAAGGATCAATAAGCACTCCACGGCAAGATGTATTCTTGACTTTTGCAACTATATATAAAGCACCATCAGGTGCCCTGATAGTTTCACTGGAATCAAAGGTGATGGAAGGTTCTTTAGGGATTTTCTGCTGCTCCACAAAGTTAATCACATTCGGAGTCATAGACACAAGATCATCGGGTGAGACAAAGGAATCAGTAGTATCAATCGCATTAGAGGTATGAGAAGGCAATGGATCAATGAAAATCTTAAGATTTTGGTTAGGAGGAGCTACAGATATGTTGCCTTTATCATTCACACCAGAAACAAAGATAGTATTATTATCAATCAAATCTTGAATTTTACCCTTTAAAGCAAAACATTTTTCAGTATCATGCCCAGGATGACGATGAAATTGACAAAAAGATTTGTTATCAAAATAGGGTGAATTAATCTTTGCAGGATCTATTTGCCTTATAGGAGGGAGAGTAAGCACATTTTGTTCCAATAACATATTCATAATACTATGCAATGATTCATTCAAAGGAGTGAACTTTCTTTCTTTCTTGAAAAACTTAGAAATAGGAGGCACACCTGATGCCGCATTCACATTGTTGTTGATGATGTTTTCATTGAATTTAATGGACTCTCTATTCGGTTTAAACTTCCCAAATGGTTGTTGACTACTATCACCCTTATCACTCGGAGCCATAGGATTTGCTTGTTCCATTTGACTCACAGTCAGTTGATAATTGTGAAGAGTTGCGCACAACTGTTGGAAAGAAGTAAACTCAAAAAACAGGAGTTTTTCTCTAATATCTTTTTGTAAATTAGAAATAAAGATTCTTTGAATATCATTGTCAGGCACTGGAAAAGAAATTTGAGCATACAAATGCTTATATCTACCAATGAAATCAGTCACTTTTTCTTTAACACCTTGTTTACAATGCATTAAATCAATCAAAGTAACTTTAGGACTTATATTGTTTTGAAATTGTTGAATGAAAGCATTTGCAAGTTGTTCGAAAGAAGTAATAGAATAGGAAGGCAACGAGCAATACCATTGTAGGGCTTTATCTCTTAATGTTCTAGTAAACAGTTTTGCAAGCAACCTTTGGTCATAAGCAAAATCAGTAAATATTGTTTGAAAAGTCTTAACATGTGTTAGAGGATCACCCTTACCATTATAAAGTTCCAAATGCGGAATTTCAACATGTTTAGGGGGGATAGCTCGAACAATGTCAAGAGAAAGTGGGCTCGCGACATCAAATGTGGGCACACTAAACTTAGATTGATTCATAGAGGCAATTTGTTGCTGTAAAGAAGAAACAGTTTGTGCAAGATTGTTAATGGTCGCTTCAGTCGAAGAGTTCATATTAGACGTGTTAGATTGTGATGGAGGTGTTATGTTATTGAAAGAAGGTAGAGAGTAAGGTGGTGGGACACTATGAGAGTTAGTCATAGGAGATGATTGGAGAGGAGGAACACTACAAGGAGGAATGGAATGATTAAACGAATTGCCCCCTTGCGTCATGTTCATTTGTGGTGATATAATAGGAACACTTATTGAAGGAATGAATGAAGAAGTTGGATTGAATGAAGGAAGAGGGTTGATTGAAGAAGAGGGATTGCCCCCATGACTGGTGATCATAGGAGGAATGTCTTGTGTTGAAGTAGTCATTATGTTCGATGTAAAAGTAGGTATACTAGCAATAGAAGTCGTCAAAGGAATAGAATGATTAACTTGAGTAGGAGGTTGTGTATAACCTAAGGTTTCGGCACAACTTTTCATAGGCATCACATTCGAATCCACAATGTGTGCAATACCACGCAAAATATCAATTCCATTCTTATCACTTTGAACCATACGTTTTAGACCCTCAATTAATGAAAGAGCTTCACTATCAGGGTATTCTTGAGACATCCATTGTCGAAAATCATCAAATTGGTTATCCAATTTTGAAAGTTGTTCTACAGAAACCTCATGGAGAGCTTCTTCATCATTAAAAGGATTAGAGGAATTACCCATGTCTTCGTTAAAAAGGCCATTCAAATTAGGTTCCATCTCCTCAGTAATTACACCTTGGAAGGACTTAATTCTAAGGCTTCGTCTAACGGGAATAGTGTAAGTAGGGCTTATTGTTGTAAAACTCATGCACTAAAGAAAGAGAGAAGATTTTGAATTTTAGAGGTAGCAAATTTCAATAAAACCAGCCAATCTCCTAGATTTAAGCTGTTAAATGCAATCAGGACAATCTCCCGAAATTTCGGAAAAAATGTTCGGGACCGTGGCGAACGGAGTGCACACGGTCCTCGCAACTTTTTTCGAAATTTTCAGGAATGAAAGTTATGATGATTTTAAAGCTAATCTGAAAAAATTGAGTGATTTTACGTCTGTAGATAGGCCAAATTAAAGTTGCAATCTCAAAATTGAACCCTACCAAGATTGTTGAAAAATGTAAAATTTGAATTTTGAAAAAAAGAGAGGGAAACTGAAATTTTGAATTTTATGATTTTAGAGGGAATACTGAAAGCAATGCAGGCTTTGAAATTTAAAAGTTGACTCGATTTCATGCAAAATTCGAATTTGGAAAGTGGAAATCAAGGTTGTTGCAATTAAACATTTAATTTCAAAAATCACAAACTGCAAAAATTTGAATAAAGCACTGAAATTTCGAATGAATGCCAACACACTTTTCAGATTTAGGACAGTAAGGAACACAATTTTGATAGGAATTTTAATTTCAACAATTTTTGAATGATTAGAAGCCTTTATCCAAGCAATCACTAGACCAACTTTGACTTTAATTTTGAAAGTGTTAAATTTGATAAAATCAGCCAAAATTCTGGATTTTAGCAGAAAAATACAGTAAGATCTAGCTCCTGAAATTTCGGAAAAAATGTCGGGGACGATGGCGCTCGGGGTGCACACGGTCCTCGAAACTTTTTTCCAAATTTTCAAGGATGAAAGATATTGTGATTTTATTGCGGAATCCAAAATTACAGCCGATTTGGAGGTGTTTTGATCAGTGAAATTATCAGTCAAAGGTTGAATCAAGAAGGTTTAAAAAATTAGGGTTTTGACATTTAACCACTTAATTTTCAGAATTAAAGCACAAATATGAATTGACAATTTGCAATAGAAGGGTAGATCTGAAACAAGCATTAACAATTAAACATTTCACAAGTTTAATTACTTAAAAAGAAAATTTTAGGGTTTTTATGCAATCAACCTCTAAAATTTGCAAAAGATCAAACATGGAAATGTAATTAAGGAAGCAAATTTTTCAGATCTAACCATGAATAATCAGAATGAGGATGTTCACGTCGGGTTCACCAAAATGTAAAGCGGAAAAATCGAACCCTAGTCGTTCTCCCCTCCCCAACTCCAAGGAGAGAGAAGGGAGAGTCACTAGGGTTGATGGTTTTCACTTAGGGGAGACTTTACATTCAAAAGAGGGGTTGAAACCCACAAGATCCAATCCCATGCAATGCAAGATTGGATTTTATATGAGTTTCAAGGGTTAAGACATCAAGGATACCCTCTTTTGTAAAGAATGTAGATAGAAAGATTGAACTAGGAATGCATGTAAAGTAGGAAAGATTCACTTATAAACAGAGATAGGGATATAGGATGAAGCTGCGGACCTGGAATTAGCAGTAAAATGTCAAGACAGTGCTGTCCTGCAAATTTGAGCGAAAGTTGACGGGACGATGGCACTCAGCGTGCACACGGTCCTCCGAAAAATCCGCGAAACGAAGGGGGATCTGTTCGTCTCTGCACAAGGATTCCAGATCTTCAATTACAGCCGCGTACCTGCAACCTACACACAGAAAAGAGAGGACGATTGGGGGGTTAGGGATGAGGGGTTTACCTTTAGGTCAAACCTCGGTTTTGGAATTAACCAAGAAATGAGAATGTTGTAAATGTAAATGTTTGTAATGTAAACAAGTACTGATGCCTTGTTGTAAGAATGTTTGTATTCTTACATGCGAAGGTGTAAATGTTGTTGTATGTTGTATGTTGTATGTTGTATGTGATCTCCTCTTCAATGGTTGAATCCTTGTCTTGAATGCAACACCTAGCCTTGAATGGAGACTTAGAATGCTCAATTGCTTGAAGGAATGTTTGAATGCTTGAATGCTTGAATGCTTGAATATCGTTTCCGCCCTTTTTCCATCTACCAGAATGGGAGAGGAAATGTAGTTTATATACTTGTCAATTAGGGCTAATAGACTGATTTTCCCGACCTTAGGCCGACCTAGAAAGATTATTTTCCAATTTGCAAACTTAAAGACCCGAAGCCCCATAAGAGACCGGGCCCAAAATAGGGCCAGGGACCAGGGCGCTGGGCGCCATGGTCCCACCTCCAGGGACAGCGGGGTGCAAGGAGGATCAGGCCAGGGTGCTGAAAAATGCAGTTTTTGATGTCATGAACAAGTTTCGGGGTCTCCATTCAGGTTCCGTGTTGCATCGCCATCGTGAAGACCCAAATACAGTCAAAATTGCAAGTGTCGCAATTTTAGGACGCTACAATATGTAACCTCAAAACATAAAGACAACATAAAAATTACACCAATATTCCAACTTTCCACAACATTATTATTTTTCATTGCTCAAACTAGCTGAATTTTTCAATGGTGAAGGAATGCCAAAGCATGAAAGTGTGTTTCTTAAATGCTAAGGGCAACAAATAGTTTGCACCAAGGAGCTTAATCATTCAAAGGTATGTTTATTTTGAGTTTTTTGATTTTTTTAACTTTTTTCCAAAAGAAATATACAAGCTTCATATTTTTTTAACATCTTATATGATTTGTGTTTATGTTATTCATCTTTGGACATATTGTAGAGTTGTATTGTTGTATTTTTCATCATTTTGTTTTAGTTTTCTAAGTTGGCATAGCCTAAGGTCACATTTTCGATCCTTTATTTTGTTTTTGTCCTATACTTGTTTATTTTATACCATGCAGGTACAAGAATGCCATAGTTCATAATGGCAGTAGCTAATTCTAGTTCAATGGGCCCAAAGATAGGAAGGTCTTTCATATTTGACCAAGCATCACCTCCTTGCCGGTGTGTCACAATGATTCAGCAGCTTATGGGTTAGTACTAAAGCTTGTAAAGTCAAATGAAAGATGACTTGTTTGTGATGGAAAGCCATGGAATTAGAACGCCACTATGGCCAAACAAAAAGGATATGCCAAAAGAGCAAATTCTCACATATGCCAAAGAATTAGAAGGTGGTAGAATCAGAAACCCATTCTTTATCCAAGGATAACACAAACCACCTACAAGGTTTTCTCACCTATCCAATAATTGGCTGCAAAATATTGTTTTATTGCAACACCATCTTCTCAAAAAGACGATGCCCCCTTTGTTTCTCATGAAAGAAGCACATTGCATGTTGCATTTACATCAATAGGCTTTCTTTCAGCCTCATGAGATCACTATATTGGCAAGAAATGGTGATGCCATGAGCATGCCAATAGTTCCACTTTGAGCATGAGGGAATCAATGTTTTCACTCCTGCCCTCTACCCTTCGTCTGGTACAAAGAAATCTCTGTCATGTCTAGCTTTGATAACAAGCTAATAAACCATCAATTATCATGCAACAATCCCTCTCAAAAATCCCTTTTGAATTTAAAAATAGCATTAAGGTATCAATTCCTTCTACAAAATTATCCCCCTGTTAATTTGTTAGACTAGACATTGGCATTGGTTGACTATGGCATTGTCTAAAACTTTTGGCAACTCTAGACATCCATAATTGCGTAATGTCATAGATAATTCCTAGCCCATATATAAGTTTGCAGCATTTGCAAGATGTGATGACAGCCTTTATAGTAGTCAACCTTAGGCAATAAAAACAAATAGGGGCCGACTTAGTTCCAAGACTATTACCTTATATTAAGTCCGACCCAGGTGCATAAGATTAAAATAATTTAAATTCAAATATTATGGCTGACCATATCATGAATAGTAAAATATAGTTATATATGATAAATGGCGGACTCACTTATAAGTTCATATGGCCAACCCCTCATTATTACAAATAGAAAGCAGCCATTATAATTACAAGAGATAAACTCAGACAATTGCAATTACACAAGGGCCAACTTTGAGGTAATTAAATTGAACAAAGTGTGGGCCGACCATTCCTTGAGCAGTGCCTCTTTTGAGAGGGTTAAAGAATAAATTAATTATGTTTTAATTTAGGCCAACACTTCTTGAAGTGTCACCTCTTTTGAGAAGAGGCATACTGAGTAATATAAAAGGATGATGCAAGAAGAATAAAGAAAGGGGAGGAAAATGGAATATCCTTGGAGAATAAAAGCAGATGTAAGGAAGTTCTGCAAGCAGATCAATACTAACTTATAATCAGACTTAAGGCATAACCATGAATAAGGAGTAGGACAGAAGATCAAAGGAGATCAGCAGAATCCACAATAGCAATCAGATCGGATCTAATCAACTAGCAGTGATACTCTAATTCATTGTGGTATGATAAATATATATGTTCAATATGCATGCAGCCTATTGGTATGAAATAAAATACTCTTCACATAGTAATAAACCAATAATAGATACATAATAACATATGTAATATGTAATTATCCTTCTAGGGAGGTATGCTTAAAGATCATGATTATGCCTAGTGTAGGATATTATGCAATCTGGGTGACATAGCTAGGCATCCCTTGTATCTAGTGTATATATGTGATATGGGAAAATTAGTAGACATAAGTCCTCACATATTGGATATAGGCAATAGTAAAGAATATCTAACTTGCTGCAACCAATCATCAGAAGGTTAGTAAGGGAATACAAGGAGGAGAAACAGTTATGAGGTCCTCTTCTAGGCACACCACCTCATGGTGGGTGACCGATGGTCCCATGAGGCCAAGGGGGTGCAAGGAGTGCCCCGCCCTTGGGCTTAGAAGGGAAGGATGTTCGGGACACCCTATTGTAGTTTTGCCTCAAAACCTCTACCATGGTTGACAATTGGATTAAGGAGCCCAATCATAGGGAGGAGAATATGGCATGATGAAGGGGAACAATTATAGGATTCCTCACTAGGTACACCACCTCATTTGAGATGGCGGAAGGCCACGAGGCCAAGAGGGATGGTATATCCGCTCTTGGGCCTAGGGTAGATGATCTCTTGGGCACCCTATCACGTCTCCTTATGTCAGCTCCATTATGATTGAACGATCTATGCTTCTGATTTAAAATAATGTGTCTAGTAGGCAAGAACTATTTTATGGATTATGTTTCAATGATTACACAACATGTTTGTAGGGTCTTAACCGGGTAAATGATATCACTAACTCTATTCCATTTCTTGTATCACTTAGAATTGTGATTTAGGGCAAAAACTAGGGCAGTTAAAAAAGGGGACATTACAACATAACAACAACATATGAGTCTTTGACTACACAACTCAACAAAGTAATAGCATAGCAGTATTTCTCTTTCACTTCATGCCTTTGTGCAAATTCAAGCTTCTAAACATACTTTCTAGTTTTAAGTGCCAACTATTTTATATGATTCTTGCACTCATAGGAATAGTTGATTAAACCTCTTAACATTTCAGCAGTATCAAAGAATTCGAGGTTGGGGTGCACTAGAAGTCTAGTAGTCATAATTATACTAGGAAATGCTACCCAATTTTCCATGTTAGAATCCTTCATGTCTATATACCTCGTGTTTGTTTTTAAAATTTTGGGGCACTTCTAGCACAAAGTATGGGGATATTGCCTTTTGTTTGTCAAGTAGAAGGAGGTACAACTAATGTAACAAACAATTGCCATGATTGGTGCAAAGAATAGGATCATATTTGTAGTTGACTACTTAGGGTTTATAAAGCATGACTACAAGGTCAGTGCGATTTTGAGGGAAATGGTGGTAGCTAAGATTTACCAATTTTCTTGCTAGATGTGTCATACACATATTAAAAGTATCCCCTTTCTTTATTGATTTAAAGCTACATTGAAGCATACAAGCTTGAGGCAGGATTTCAATTTTCAGTTTGGGAAGGAAAAGGTTAAAACCATTAAACAAGGTTCAATCCTTCATATGGGTTTACTCATACTGGATCCATATTGGCTTCAAATCTTATTATGGTGGGCATCCAAGTCCACCAAATATTCATATTTCCGTCAAGGTCTTGATTGTGTGTTGGCGTGTTTGAGGAACCTTGGTCGTACCAAATCAAGACCTATTGCACCTAGGGTTTATTCAACACACAGACAAAAATAAAAAATGTTTTTGAGCAAAAAAAACAAAAGCTAAAACCTAATGTAGTTGTTAACATAGATCATCATAGAGTTTGAATTTGGCAAAAATGGGGGAGGCAACATAATGATTCAATTCTCCTCCCTCATAGCAATCAAATACAGCAATCAATGTCGAGAAGTTATGTTTAAGAAAACTTCTTAAAATGAAATATCTATGCATGCATCCAAAAGATTTCAAATAGTAGAAAACTAGATGTCACTATTGGCAGCAATAATGGTGACCTGCCAAATATATGAGCAAATATTGGTATTCCACCCGAGGATTCACTTGGTAAACCAATGGCAGCAAATTCATTCATTGGGTGACAAATAACACCCCTGTTTACATTGCTACCTCTAACTATTATGTTTTTTATACCCCTTCTACATGCACTATTCCAACATGCATTTCTGAAAGGTGTAATTGATCACATTACCTGCAGGCATGTTTCTTTAATGCCATTACGACCCTCTAAAATCCCTGCTTCTTTGATAGGCTCCTGCAAAAAACGAATAAGTATTTGAATTTATTGTAAGTTTTGATCCATGCTGGGACACAAAAGACACACATAAATACCTTTGAGTTTGTAATCTAAACACAAAAGTGATTCTCAAGTATGTTCAACTTACCAAATTCCGAACAGGTGGAAGACAAACAACAAGGTCAACATCACTTGTAGGAAGGGCCAATCCCGTTGCAATGGAACCAAAAATCTTTGTCCTGGATCTTGGCCAAAGGACCTGAAGTGCTCGAGAAACCCTCTCTAAAGCAGCATTAATGAATGGTTTCCTCATAGAATTTTCATAAGCAACCTGAAAAGATGAATATAGCAATCACTAAAACTTGCAATACTCTATGCTGGAAGATAATGAAAATAAATAGGCCACTAAAGGAGATTAGACTAACGACCTTATAATTATTTACATCTAAAAGCTACAATTATTATCTTTCCCATATTCAGAATTCAATAAAAGTGACCAATCTATAGAACAAACAAAACTGGTTGTACAAACCTTCAACTTCTTTTTTTATAAGTTTCGATCACACTATCCAACCACATTCAATGATTGCAGAGCCTGTTGGACCATGTTCTATTCATTTGCAGTCACAATCAATACCCAATTTTCTATCAAATCCTGTTAACCAAGTTCTTCTTGTTGTTACATGAACAGTCCAGATGTTTTGCAAGCCATTGCAAAAATTGAGACATTTGATAACCAAACAATATTGGATTTCAATAGAGATAGGCGTTGGCAGCAATTAGAAATTTGATAAACAAGCAATATTGAATTTCAATACAGATAGGCATTGGCAGCAATTAGAAACAGTTTAGAATTTACTTTTTAATGTGCATAATTATATGCTTTGAGTTTTATGATTTATCTGGTTCATACAATTTCTAAAGAGTGACAATTTATAGATGGCTACAAGGTGTATATCATATCTCATAATATCTTCGAGACTGTGTTTTATTGATTTGCAGTTACAATGCATACTCAATCATCTATCAAATCCTGTTGACCATGTTCTCATTGTCACATCAAAAGTCCAGATATTTTGTGAGGCTAACCATAGGAAAACTCCAGGCATTCGATGACCAAGCAATATTTAGATACTAATATAGATGGGCATCTACTGAGATTAATGACAAGTTTAAGATCTACATTTTAATATGCATAATTCCTATCTTGTGACTAAGGCTTATGGCAAGCTTTTGTGGCATAATGTCATCTAAGGGTTCATTAGTATATTCAAAGCAATACATCCATTGGTCATCCCTATGGCAAAGCAATATATCCATTAGACTAAATCTTAAGGCAAGACAAGGATGCTATGATTAGGTACCTTATAAAACATACATGGTAGGGGAACCCTCACAAGTCACGAAACATACATGGCTAATGCCCATCCATCGAATCCATTAGACCCTCCACCTGTCTCTACCAATCCCAATCCCAATCCTAATCCCAATCCCAAACTATTCCCTATTAATCCTAATCTTAATCTATTCATCCCTGCGAATCTTATTCCATCTAAACCTACAATCCCTCACCCAATGTGCACAACATCTATCCACATAAATCCAACATTTGATTATCTCTCCATCCCTATTAATCCTTATCCATCAACCCCTACAAATCCTAAATCATCCAATCTGCAGCACATCCACATTAGTCCTAATCCTAATCCACTTACCCATAATAACCCTAGTCCATCAACTCATCAATTGATTCCTATAAACCCCACAACATTAAATCCTACACCCATCCACATCAATCCTGATTTTAACCCATCCATCTCCATATGTCCTAATCCCTTTGACAAATGAACCCACTAATCCAATGACCTAGCATTCACAACCATGAAGAGGAAGTCATTCTAGCACAAGAGGAGCTTTCAAGCTCAAACCAAGGCCAAAACTAACATGTGCTGGATCAACTCCATGGTCAAAAAAACAAACGGTAACCCTATCTCCTTGCACAAATCCTCCATTAAACAAACCTTCAAAGCAAGAGGAGCTTTCATGCTTAAACCAGGGCCAAGACTAACATGTGCTTGACCAACTCCATGTCTCAAACAAACAATCAATAACCCTATCTCCTTGCACAAATCCTCCATTAAACAAACCTTCAAAGCTAAAATCCTATCAAATCAACCAATCCAATCAAACAAATTAATCCAATAAACCAAATATAGCTATGAAGGATGTTATCCAAGAGTTACTAGCAAGGAATCAAAAATATGAATTTAAGGAGTTGTGCCACACCCCTCACAAAAATCAACATGTCAATCATCCAAACTCCTAGTATGGCAACTCCTACAAATAAACCCACACAAAAGGCTAGACAGAATCCACCCATGCCTTTCAAACTATCCATAAAATCCAAGACCCATAAAACTAATAAAACCCAAAAAACATCCCGATTATTAATGCTTGAAGTTGAACTGCTACATGCAAGAGCTCATTGACCAAGGCCATATCAAGCTTAAAGGAAATGCACCCATATCACAAAACGATCATCAAGAACCCTATCCAATGGATGATGAAAATTGTCCAAGACCAACTCAAGGTCAAAATGCTCACATTGATCCTATTAATTTGATCCAAGAACATAAACCCTCTCAATCCCCCATTGACCCCGTCCAAGAGCCAAACTTTCACCTCTTTTACCCAATGACCTTTGTTTGATTCGATTTCCTAGAAAATGAACAATTCAAAATTCATAATATTTGACGTCTCGTTTCCAATCAATCAAAGTTTGTACTTATTAGGTTTGTACTTGTGTTGTCCTTGTTTCCATCTATTGTGTGCTTTCACTTCTTGAGCATGCTTTTTCTTCCAACTCCGCTCTTCCCTTTTCCTATCAAACTTTTGGACTTTCCCTTACCAGCATGCCCATTACTCAAACCTTGGTGTCTTGTCCTATAGTTTGAGTCTTACCCAATGCCAACCTACAATTCCCAATATTTCTTCCTATGTTTTCATTCCCCTACTAACTTCTTCACACATGTTGTATTGTTTCAAGTAGTCTATTTTGGTGCCATCACTTTCAAAATTGAATCTTTTCCCCATTATCATTGTTCAAATTTGAAGTTGTGAGTATACATGGTGGCTAACCTATTCTATTTGTGGGGTGCATAAAAGACCTAATGTTTTCATCTAAGCTCATCGTCTACACTTAATTAGAATCCTTTCACAATACGCTTTGTAGAATTAGGTTTGAGCAAATGAATCCTAAGATGAAAACCCTATTGATTTTGAAGGAAAATCTCATATAGAATTCATATTTGAGCTTCATTTGACAGGGACTTTGGCCACATTGTAGTGATTGAATTTTCCAATTAATATTGGTATAATTTTTTTTTTGTAGTACTAATATTGCAAAATTGTTTAAATATAATATAATTGTTATTGTGATCAAAAAGAGATCGAGATTTATACCTGTTATTTGTTGTTCATAATAATAAGACAATTGGAAATTATATTGCCACTTGTTGTTTGAAATGTAATGATATTGTTGATGCATAAACAATCATTTTAGCCTAAGTTGTCTAAGATCTAAGTGAATGATAGGGCCAATGGTGTTGCTATTCAAATAGTACGTATTTGTGGAAGGTTAACAATCATATTTGCATTATTGTTTTGACCCAAGACATGATAGAACAACCAATTATCACTTGAGGGAGATCAAAAAGCAAGCCCAATCTACAAGAGTGCAAAGACTCAATTGTCTCCTATGAAATTCATTGCACAACATAATATTATTGTAGAAAGAGAGAACAAATGCAAACGACAACTTCGAGCATCAAACCAAAGAAAGTTTAATTTGAAGATTGATATGATGCCCAACACGGACAATAATATGAATACCCCTAGACAGCGAATAGGTAAGGAAGCACTTTTGAGGGTAACAATTTGGATGCCTCTCAAAACCACTCATAAAGGAATGTTCTTGTTTCAAATGTGTTGTCCTCATTTTTGTTTTCAAAAATATGGACTATTACATAGAAATTTTTGTCAAAAAAATGAAAATTTTACTCTATTGCACGCTTCCCGAGGTAGAAGTTTGCCCTACCCCTGGACTGGACTAATCCCCAGTCCATCCTCAAACCGCATTTCAAATTTCATCGCGTTTCAAGTTCGTTTGCTTTGTTTTTCCTTCAATTTCAGGTTTTTTCTCCCTGACTGCAGGTGGGAAATTTTCCTTAAGTTGCAAGTTTTAATTTCCCCCTTGTTCCTTTTTATCTTTTAAGTCATTGTAGGAACTTTTTGAACATATTACAAGTGAACTTTAAATTATAAAGTTAAAATAAAACTTGTAATTTATTTAAAAAGTTTCACTTAAGTGATTTTAAGTTACGGTAGGGGTTTTTCTCCTTCATTAACAAGTTTTATAAAGTCACTTCAAGTTGTAACAAGGATTTTATTTCCCTATTACAAGTTTTATTTTTAAGTTAAGTTATTTTGTGACTTGTTAAAGGAATTTTATTTTCCCTTTACTAATCTTTTGTTGAGTTGTTTAAAACTTGTAAAGAAAGTTTTATTTCCCTATTACATGTATTTTAAACTTGTAGTTTTCTTTCACAAACCCGATTTTGCCTTAATGCATGAAAAGTGAACATATTAGAACTTGCAAATGGGTTATAGAAACCCTATTTCATATGTTCTTTGCAAATTTTAAACTCGTTGCCCTTTTTCAAGAACCCGACCAGCTATTGAAGTCGAATTTGTTGAAGGATTTAATCGATTTTTGTGGAGAGATTTTAGGAGGAAGGCGTTTTGAATCCTAAGCTATTTTCATGCATTTTGAAACTCTTTTTGTGCCATATGGTAGTCGGTTTTGCTGGTTCAAAGGCATTAAAATAGCAAACACGTGTTCTTCAAATGCCACAATTTACCTCTTGGAAGTGCCACGAATCCTCCTCCTCCTAAGTCATTTTGGTTTCTCTTACCTAGGCATGGGGATTGGAAGCTTCATTTGACCGATTCTTCATGCATTTGTTAGGCGTTTTTGCTGCATATGGCATTTTTGAAAAGTTTGAATTGTCTTCTTTTTTCTATTTAAGAGATTCATTCTCTTCTTTCAAAGATAGGTTCTTGTTCTTAAGAGGTCGTTTTTGTTAATCAAGGTATGTTTTCTTCTCTTGTTCTTACTTTCATCTCTTGTTTTAGTTTGTTTTAGTTTCCTTGATCAAGTTGTATATATGTTAGTTTTGTTTTGCTCTTGCCTAAAATCGGTTTTGTGAGAGATTTTCCCCTTTGTTCCAAGTTTGCTAAGCAATTTGCTAATTGCACTGTCTTTCCCCATTTTCCCTCTTTGCTTACATTCTGGATTTAAAAACCCGATTGCAAAAAATCTTAACCATCTTTTGTTGAAATTCCAAATTTCAAAGTTCGAAAAATGCTCATCCTTTCAAAATCGGGTTTTTAAAACTTGATTACAAGTTGAATGTTCTTCCCATTTTCACAAAGATGATCTTCCCAAAATCTTTTCATTTTCACTCATATTCATTGCCATCATCCGTACATACCATTCCCACCATTTCTTACATGTCAAAATCTCATTTTTCACTCACTATTTCATTTTCCTTTTTATAAGTATACTTGCATTCGGGTTTCTAAAGCCCAATTGCACATTTGTTCTTCCCCACTTGTATACTTGTAAAACGTTCCCCAAGATCCGAAATGGGTCAAAAGCTAAGTTCCAAGCATCCCTATTTATATCTTCCTCTCACAAAGTTGTGAAGTGCAAGAGTTAGAATTTTTCCCATTTGAAGAGGAAAGATGATAGTTGCAGCTGATCTTGATGTTGCTTTGACACTTTTAAGTCTTCATCGCAACATACCAAGTTGTTCTTCAATGTCAGATTTACCATCATCTTCCGCTCCAAAGAAAATGAAAGACAAATTTGATAAGTACCAGAATGAGGTTTGCCCTTCACAAGTTTCCTCTCCTATGGATCATATCAAGGATACGTGTTGATGTGTTTTTAATGCACATGCGAACACAGAATAAAATACCAAGGTATCTTATCCTCTCTTGAACAAAATTCCTCGAATGCTGAAGATTTCGCCTAAGGATCATTCGAGAAGACTCCAAGGTTCTTATATGTAGGATCTCTACGTGTGGATAAGCTCAATTTGGTCTGATGTGATTATGCTAGAATCACAAGGGGACTTACGTTTGACTATCTGAGAGTTTAATCTGCTGGAACTTGAATCCTATCTACTGGCTGGAAGATAAAGAAATATCAAAAGATACAGGGTTTGGAGAATCTAATCTAAGACCTAGAATGCAAGAAAATGGATGAACAACTAGGTGGAGTCCTACTAGGCTAGGTCTCACCATCAGATTGAACAATCTGACACCAACGCAGTGCGATCTTCTAAGGGATGCTTCGAATATATTCAAATTGTACACCATCAGACACTGATCACCATTCAAGTTAATGCGTGAACAATAGACGCGTAATGACTTGATATTAAGCTCATTCTATGCAAGTTGACCACGCAGGGCGCACTTACAGTCGGCATGAAGCTAGTGGTTTGGACTGGGCAGATTCCACGTGAGTGCATTCAATAACTTCCTCCATTCAATCTAATTAACCATCATCTAAAATGAAGATTCAACAAGAGACCATGCATATTGCAAAGAAACGACACATGTCCTCCTATTCTTTTCTAATTGCTACTATATTTTACTGACTATTCACTATTGACTAATTTCTAACTATTCACTATTCTCTATTAGCTAACTATAACCTTTACAAATGAAGAGTCGGAGCTTTATATAGAGAGCTCTTTACATTTCAATGGCTCTGATTGATTTACAATCAACGGCCAGAATTACAAGATGAAAACCCTAATTAGGGTTTGTTACAACAAACTCTTCTAGCCAATGAAATAATTACATTCAATATTTGTGAGCCAATAGGAAATCGGGGTAGGTGCCTCGAAGTTTGTGCCATCACTGGTAAGTCAGGTACATTGAATCTGGACACGCTGAGCTGGAGTTGTCTGACTGGAGGAATAATGACTGGGATGCCACCTTGTCTGGTACTTGCTCTGTGATGACCTTGGTCGATCCTCCTTTATCTTTGATGCACTTGATGAGTGGCGCACCTTTCCTTGGCTCTCCTGTGTTTGATGAAGCCTCCTTCCTGGTCAAGTCACTCCTCCTCTGGTAGCTCATATCGCCTTGAAATGTTTATAAGATCTTTCTACTTGACATCTTGTGATTTCTCCATGTAGTAGAATGAGGTCTTTGAGGATGGTTAGCTTTACTGTTTGAACACTTGAAGTCTTCCAACACTTTAGAAGCACCTTGAGTCCTCCTCCATGCTTTTGAGGTGTCCTTAATGATGATGGAACTTGAATAGGTCGTCGTTGTCTATTCTTCCTTCTAGCTCGGTCTTGTCGATCTGCAAAACAAACAAAAGATGATTAAGAATACATGACATATTCACTCTAACATAGCATTTCTTACCTTAAATCATCAACAAGAAAGCATTAAGATCAACTTGCTTTGGACCCTCTCCAAGGACAAGACCTATAAGAAAATGCGCTCTGGATCCTCTCCAGGGACAGGACCTATAATGAGATTCGCTCTGGACCCTCTGGAAGGACAAGCGAAAATTGACAAAGTTGCTCAATTAGACCTCATTTTCAACATTACCTTACCAAGATCAAGTCACTTGCCTTCAAAATTGCTTAGGAATAGGTTTTACTCAAGGACCTAGGCAAAACTTTAGACGTCCTAGGAATTTCGCTTTGGACCCTCTGGAAGGGTCAGGAGCGAAATTTGCATTTTAGCCCAAATTTCATTATCTCTTTGCCTCAAATCTCTTCTCAAGGCAAGAATACATTAATCTTCCCTCAACTACGCCATAGGAACAAAAACCTTGGTTTCAAACATGGAGCAAAATAGAGGTTTTAGGAATTTCGCTCTAGACCCTTTGGAAGGGTCAGGAGCGAAATTTGTATTTGCACTCAACCTTTCATCATTTCTTTGAACTTTCATCCTAGGCTAGGCCTTTGGGTCCTCCCCCCATACTATCAAGCCCATCTACCCTCAAAGTGATGTCCATTTCAACATTTTTGGCAAGAAAATTAGGCTATCCTAAGGATTTCACTCTGGACCCTTTGGAAGGGTCAGGAGCAAAATTTGCATTTTAGGCCCAAATCCTCCATTTTTTCACCCCTCAATTGCTTCCAAGGTATGATGACATCCAAGCTAAGGCTCCAAGGCACAAAATTAGTCTAAATTTGAAGCAAAAGGGAGGATTCTATGAAATTTCGCTCTGGACCCTTTGGAAGGGTTAGGAGCGAATTTTGTCTTTTGACCTCAAATCCATCATTGCCTTCACTTCCATTCAGTTCTTAAGGCAAGTATATATCCATCCTCCCTCAACCATGTCCTAGGAACAAAGATCTTGGTTTGAACAAGGAGGAAAATAGTGTTTTTAGGAGAATTCACTCTGGACCCTTTGGAAGGGTCAGGAGCGAAATTCTTCCTAGGCCCAATTTCTTCATCCATTCATCCTTTCTTTGTCTTGAATCTAACTTACTATGCCTCCTCCCATCACCATCAAGTCAATTTGCTATCAAAACAAGGCTCATTCAGTGCACTAGGTGAAATTGAGAGACTTCCTAAGGATTTCGCTCTGGACCCTTTGGAAGGGTCGGGAGCTTAGAAAAATTTCGCTCTGGACCCTTTGGAAGGGTCAGGAGCGAAATTGATGGTTTAGGCTCAATTCTCATCCTTTTTCACTTAGCTTGCTTTAGACTTGTCCTTTTTGAATCCCTTCCTTGCCATGTATGTCCACCATCTGATGTCCCTAGTGAAGAAATAAGTCATTTGGAGGATTTCGCTCTGGACCCTTTGGAAGGGTCAATAGCTTAGAAAAATTTCGCTCTAGACCCTTTGGAAGGGTCAGGAGCGAAATTTGCAATTATGCTCAAATCCTTCACTTTTTATCACTTCACTTTGTTTCACACATCAATACTCTCTCAACCACGCCATAGGGATAAGGTTTATGAGGCAAATTAGGACCAAGAAGGGAGATATAAGGAAATTCGCTCTGGACCGTTTGGAAGGGTCAGGAGCGAAATTTGACATGTTAGTCTCTCCGTCAGGATTCATATATGGAACATAACATTTAAGTATTTATACTTCAAGTTATATTCCATATATATTTTCAGGATGTTTAAGAGTGGTTTCAGACCTCTAGGAGTTATAATGCAAAATCTAGTTTTTGGAGGATTCTTCAATTTTCCAGACAGTCAAATTTCAGAATCAGGAGGACATTCCAGACCCCTTAAGGCAAATTCACTTTGTCCTTGATGTAAGGGATGGGACCTAGGAGGACATTATGCATTCAACCAAGGTTTGATTTAGCACACGTTGTATGATGTTTTCATTAGCCTATATTTCCATGGTCCAATAGGCTAACCACAACATTTAAAGGGACTTAGAGGCCGTTTGGCCTAAGCAATTTCAGTTGCAGGCCATTCTGAGGGGTTTTGAGGTACTTTTGGGCATACTTACTATTTATAGTAAGTTTTTTTGGACATTATTGGGCATCCAGCAGCAGTGACATGTCGATGGTAATTGCTTAAAATCGACAATAAGATTTATTTATAATTGATATGAATTATTGTGCATTAATAAAATTATTTTATAATATTAAATTTAAATATTTAACTTTATTAATGCATAGTCAATAGTTTGTGGGAAATATTTAAATAAAAGAGTCCCCTTTATTTTATAATACGTTGGAGACATAAGTTACATAAAGGGAGTTATGTTTTATCCCACATTGACAAAAGGAAGGAATGGGCTCTTGTGAGAACATTATAAAAGATATGGAAGCGCTTCCATTTAGTATGCTTGGTGAATTGATGAAATTGTGAATTTGTTTGGACTTTTGAGAATTCTTCTCTAGGGCTTGGAGGATGAAATCCCTCTTTGCTAGCAATCTCTACACTATTGGAAGACACAATCTAAAGATTTGTTGGACGTAATAAGGTAAAAATCAAAAGTTTGCATTGTAGTTATTCCTTCTTTCATTGTGGCCTTGCCTGGAGAGTTCAATTAGTGGTGTGCCTTGTTTTCCTTCAAATCGTATTGCTGTTGTAGACTCTGTATGATCAGACCGTACCAAATAAAGATTGCTACAGTGCCATGAACAGTTCCGTGAGCAGTAACGTGAACAGTGCTTCTACACTGCATGAACAGCGTTTGCAGCAGAATTTCAGACTTGTGGGGGCTTGATTTGAGTTTTTTTCATCATCATATGGTCTTCTAAATTGCTCATCTCATTGCCCTTGGAGTCATGCATCATCCGGGTATGTTGTAATTGTTGAACATTCCAATACTTGCGGTTTGTATTTGCTGTTACAGTCTGATAAAAACCATATCAGACATGATTTATTTGTAATCATACCTTATATTTCACCAATAAAGGGTTCCTTTGGTATTGTTAGTAGTTTGTTATGTTCTTTCTTATACGGTGCTTGTAAATGCAATTCAATTGATCCAAAATTCAAACAACAAAACTCAAAAATCCATATCAAACCCAAAGAAAATCAGAACTCAGAGGTTTGCATGCCTAGTGTTTGATAAAATACCAAACCATCAAAACTGAAAATTGGAATGAAACAGGGGTGGTTATTACACTTTCGGTGTAAAAACTTTATATGCAAACAAGCGGTTTATGATTCCGTCACATTAACCAACAAATATAGAATAGAATGAAGCTTATTCCTCTGGTAAGCAAAACTCAGTCTCGTAGTACACAAACAACTTTTCCAATATATGCAACACACAGGCAAAAACTATGACACTACCAAAAAAAATATCTTGGAATTCCATCTACTAAAAATGAGCACAGGTAGAAAAGGGCCCGAAAATATGGCTACGATAAAGTGTGTCAATCACATTGTTTCATTCAGAAGTAGCATGCGGCCCTCCTTAGTGCATAGTTTTAATCTGTCACTTTTATCGACAATATATAACATAATTTTAAACAGAAAAAAACAGGGCAACATGTAATGTCCCCTTTTTAGCAGTTATCTGGCGATTTGCCGTTAGCCCTTTTGTCATGGTCCTGAGGACTAACCAGGACTTTGCAGGGATCTATAAAGGATTTGGCCCAGGCAAATTCAGTTTCGGGCCAAACGGAGTTCACTTGTCAGAGTTTCTAGGCACTTACTATTTATAGTAAGTCACTTCGGGTTCAGTGTTGGGAAACATTTGGTGCAATTTTGGTCAACATTATTTTGGTGCATTTATTCTCTCGCCCGGATTGCTTTTTTCATAAAGGAATTAAATATTCAAGCAAAAATCAAAAGTTTCTAAAAGTTAAATTTAATTATTTAATTGAAGGGGTTATTTAATGCTGAAGCTAATGTTTTAAATGAAACATTAAAAGTACCCCTTCTTTGTGGAGACATAAGGGGATAATATTATTTTATTCTATTCATCATTTATCCCACATTGGTAGTGCTTGGGGATGCGTGCCAAAAAGAAGTGTTAAATAGGAGCACTTAATGCTGCAAAAATCAACTTGGGAAATTGTGCCTTCTTGGTAACTTGGTTTTCTAGATTCAGTTCTGAAAGACTTTTTAGGCAGTTGAGGACAAGAACCCTCAGGTGTGACACTTTCTATGCTTGTGAAAGACCAGGTTTGGAGAGTTTTTTCTAAAACTAAATGATATTGGAGTGTCAATGAAGATGATTTTGGGGCCTGAAAACAACTGTGAAGATAATGCAGATTCCAGGTATTTCTTCTAGCTAAAAATTTCTGAGTTTCTTGAAGCAGCTCAGACAGTGCTTATAGAGGATTCGTTTCTGAGTTAGCTGGGCGTAACAAAGGGAATTTTAATTATGGTCGTATCTGTGAGAACTACATTCTGGTCGCAGAAAATACAGTGGCAGGAGTAAACTTGAAATATATGTTTTTACAGCTCAAAACCATGATCGCCAGTCAAGGGTTTAACTCTACTATGGCATTACATTATTTTCAACTGGGGCATTTGTACTACCATTGCCATGTTTCAAGACCATTGGCTGGACGTAACCCCTCTACCTTGGATGTACGAAGTAGACAAGTCTTACTGGAGTCGTGGATTTTCCAATACTGGCTGGGCATAAGAGTCATATTATCAGTGGCGTAATGTATATTGGTTGGGCAATTGTTGCTGAAGAATGAACTTCAAATATAATCTATAACCTCTGCCAAGCAAACACATATTCAGATTTTTTGGCAACTGTTTGAATACAGATTCGAATTGCAGTCAAATTGTGAACCTCCCTGGGACGGGACCATTGAAATGCTGACGGGATGAAAAGAAGTTTGTGACTGAAGCTGTTGGGCTGTGACTCCTAATCGTAATATTCTGAGCTCAGCTGGGCGTGAAAAGAGCTGTTGGGGGTGAATAACAGAGTCTGGGACATCAGCATAGCTAGCTGGAAACTCACGTAACTGAACAATACCAGGTTCTTTATGACTGGTCCTGAATACGATGCTTGCTGTCCTCATTCTAATTACGATTACTTTGTAATTTTTGAAGCATTGTATATTAGAAAATATCAATGTCAATGTTCAATTGTTTGTTTGCTGGAAACGTTTATGTATGAAATCTGTCTACACCCAAAAACGCACCAGGTTCAACTTAACCACAGAAAACATAAGAAGGGCGGGGAAAAATACTCATATTTACCAGCAAAATTTTGGCCACACCCAACGGTCAATCTGTTAAGGGAAACATCAGAGAAGGCAGCCAATTACAGTGGTATGAGAGCTTTAAGTCCTGCAAAACTGTGAGGGTTAATGAGTGAAAGAGAAAAGAGATATTATCAGCGAGAACTGAGAAATGAGTGGCAACAACCATTAGTTCCTGAAGGACAAACAACATCAGGTATTTTGGGTATTAATCGAGGGTCCTCTTCACAACAAGGGAATCCTATACCTATAATCACTTACCCGAACGAACTTCCTCTTTTTGAAGAAGTGATTCATTCTCAACTGAAAATATGGGTGAAAGAAGAGATCCAGGAGAAGAAAGGTTTATCCAGTTATTAGACACGCCGGTACAAGGGCAGCAGTTAGCAGAACAAAGGGCACGACAGCAGAATCAACAGTTGGATTTATTGACACAGATGATAGCTAGACAAATGGACATAAATGTGAACAACCTTGGCGGTGGTAATGCTGGAAAATCAGCAAGGTGGAGTCAATAATCAGCAAGGTGGAATTCATAATCAGAAAGGAGGGAATAATGGACAAAATGGTGGGAACAACGGAAATGGGGGAGGACAGATGGCAGATAATTTTGGTCACGTAGCACAGGCCACTAGGACAGCAAGTTCTAGACCTCTCATATCCACCTTTACTCCTAGAGTTTCAGTTCAGCAAGTTGTTGAACTACAGATTGTAGACTTACAGTTTCGAAGAGATTGGGAGGGTGGTGGATAGGACTTTCAGGCAGCTATAACCCTTCGGGACTATATTGATGTGAGGATGAGACACATGCCTTGTGCAGGTGACAGGAATCAAAATTATGAGCTAAGGAAGAAAGTGGGTAAGTTGTCTTTACCCTATTTTGATGCTTCTGGTAAGACTACAAACACTTACCTTCAAATGAAGAGGAAGCTATTATGTATGCTGCTATACACCTTGATGGAATTGCTCGAGTGGTGGCACCACGGTATGGTTACTATGGGTCATGGGCAGATTACTTCTTATGTTGAGTTCACAGAGTGGTTGATTGAGAGGTTTGACACCAAGGACCCTGAGTTGCATTTCAAAGAATTAGCAAAGCTTAGACAATGGGGATCAGTAGATGTTTATATTTTAGAATTTCAACGGCTAGCAGTGCTAGTGACAAACATTTCAAAGAGGAGACTTGTTGTTTTATTTATGGATGGACTTTCACATCCTTTACGGAGTTGGGTCAAGGGTCATAATCCTTTGACATTACAAGGAGCCATCAAAAAGGCTAAAGATTTAGCACCTTCATCTTACAAGAGCAACTTTAAATCTAAGGACTCTCACTACAATAAGGACAAAGATAAGAAAACTTTTCATAAGGATTCACATCAACCACATGAAGGTAACAAGAAACTTGATAATGACCAATTGAATTGACTCAGAAGGAAGAAATTATGTTTCCATTGTAGGGAGCCTTGGATCCTTCTCACAAATATCCCCTTAAGGCTAAGGCTAAGCAGATTGAGTACTTTTCAGCTGAGGAGACAGCCTCTAAGAGTTCAAATAGTTCATCATCTACAAGGGACAGCGATAGTAAATCAGCTACCGGTGGGAATAGCAATGATGACAAAGTGATTGCACGCTTGTCTGGAAATCAAAAATCAATTACCTTTAAGGTGCGTGGTGTGATTCAGGGACAGCGAGTGATATCATTGATCAACACAGGTGCTACTCATAATTTTATTGATGCTTAGGTTGTGGAGAAATGGGGATTACAGACAAAGGAGCATGATGGATTCAGAGTTGTAGTGGCTAGTGGGCATAAGATCCTATGTACGCAGAAAATTTCTAATTTGCACATGAGGATTGGTGATTATGAATTGGTTGATGATTTCTATGTTGTAGACATGGGAGACTATGATGTCATACTAGGCATGACTTGGATGACTTCTCTGGTTGAGTTTACATTTAATCTGAAGAGAGTTGAAATGAGATTTGAGCATCAGGGCCGGAAAGTGGTACTTTGTGGGTTGTCAGATGGTGGTCTTAGAACAATATCACTTAGACAAATGGAGAGGCTGATTCGTCATGACCAGGTGCAGTGGGGAGCTGAGATTTTAGTGATGCCAAAGGGAACGGGACAGCATAAGCAAGATTATACTCCACAAGTTCGGTCATTGTTGACCAAATATTCCAAAGTGTTTGGTGATATACCTCCAGGTAGACCTCCTAACAAGGGCATTGAGAATATTATAGAGTTAGAGGAGGGTGCCAAACCTATTATCACTACACCCTACAGGCATCCAAAAAGGTATAAGGATGAGATCAAGAAGGCTATCAAAAAGCTTCTCGAGATGGGGCACATCAGACCTAGTAAGAGTTCGTTTGCTTCTTCAATGGTGTTGGTTAAAAAGGACGGTACTTTCAGGATGTGCATTGATTACAGGGAATTAAACAACAAAACAATTAAAAACAGAACTCATAGATGAGTTTTATGGTGCCTGTTACTTCTCCAAAATAGATTTGAGATCTGGTTATCATCGGATTCGGGCCAGGGAGGATGAAGTGGAGAAGACAGCTTCCAGGTGTCACTATGGACACTTTGAGTTCTTGGTCATGCCCTTTGGCCTGACTAATGCGCCAGCTACCTTCCAGTCTTGTATGAACAGGACATTCAGAGATCAGTTGAGGAGATTCGTGTTGATATTCTTTGATGACATACTGCTTTACAGTAAGACTTGGGAGGAGCATTTGAAACACATAGATATTGTGTTGAGTATCCTTGAGCGTGAATCCCTGTATGCGAAGATGTCTAAATGTGCTTTTGGAATGACAGAGTTGTACTTGGGGCACATCATCGATGCTAAGAGTGTTTGTATGGATCCAAATAAAATCAGGGCTATTATGGATTGGCCGCCACCGAAGAATGTTTCTCAGTTGAAGGGATTCCTTGGGTTGTGTGTATTTTACCGCCGCTTTGTGAGGGGTTTTTCTCAAACTGCTACACCCCTTACAGATTTGACTAGGAAAGATGGATTTGAGTGGACAAACAGCACTCAGTAGTGTTTTGATAGATTTAAGGAATTGATGAGCACTTGTCCAGTGTTGGCCATTCCAAATTTCAGTAGGCCTTTTGAGTTGCATTGTGATGCCTTGGGTGAAGGCCTTGGTGCGGTATCGATGCAAGATGGACACCCCATCGCTTTTGAGAGCAGGAAATTGAGGGGGCTTGAGAAGAGTTACAACATTTATGACAAGGAAATGTTAGCGATTATGCACGCCTTGCCGAAATTCAAATAGTATCCGGTGGGTAGTAAGTTTACCATCAAGACAGATCATAACAGTTTGAGGCATTTCCTTGGGCAAAAGGATCTGAATGACAGGCAGTAGAAATGGGTCAGCAAACTGCAGGCTTATGAATTTGATATAGTTTTCGTCAAAGGTAAAAAAAACATAGTTGTCGATGCCTTATCCAGGAGACCACATTTGTGTGCTTTGGGAGTGTCAGAGGATGACTGGAGAAAATCGATTTCAGCAAAGTACGCGAAAGACAGGTGGGCTACTGGTATCATTGATGGCACTATCCAGGATGAGAGGTATACAGTGGAAAATGATTTGATCATTTACAAGGAGAGAATTTATTTAGTGTCGGGATCTGCTATGAAGCAGAAGATTTTGAGAGCTTTCCATGACTCACCATTAGCAGGACACCCAGGGTATTTCAAAACCTATAGGTAGGTGAGAGAGCGCTTTACTTGGAAAGGGCTCAAGTCAGAAGTATTACAATATGAGAGGGAGTGCCCAGTGTATCAGCAGAATAAGCATGAGCACTCTTTCCCTGGTGGTTTATTGCAGCCCCTACCCATTCCTAAGAGGAAGTGGGATAGTGCGTCGATGGATTTCATTACGGGCCTACCCAAGGTCCAAGGCAGGGATTGCATATATGTGGTGGTGGATCGGTTGACGAAGTTTGCTCATTTTTTTGCTATTTCATCCACCTATACAGCAATGAAGACAGCGGATTTGTTTTTCAAAGAGGTATTCAGGTTGCACCAATTGCCACGAAGTATTGTGTGTGACCGGAACAGCAGGTTTATGAGTAATTTTTGGCAGGAGCTCTTCAGGTTATGTGGGACAGAGCTTACTCCGAGCACCAGCTATCACCCGCAAACAAATGGTCAGTTAGAGATTGTGAATAAGTGGGTGGAAGGATACCTCCGCAATTATATCGCAGGGCAGCAAAAGGCATGTATAAAGTGGTTGCATCTAGGAGAGTATTGTTATAACACCACTTACCATATGTCCATTCAGATGTCACCTTTTATGGCCCTATATGGTTATGAGGCTCCAAGATTCTTGGATTTGCTTTTTAGGGACAGTCGAGTACCTAACGCTAAGGATCTCTTACAAAAGAGTCAGGGTAATAAGATCACTGAAGGAAAACATACAGAAGGCTCAATATCAGCAAAAACAATATGCAAATCAGCATAGAGTAGAGAGATCTTTTGAGGTGGGTGAAATGGTTCATCTCATGCTGCAGCCCTACCAACAGTCCACTCTCTAAAGGAGTGATGCAGAAAAGTTGAAGCCACGATATTACAACCCATTCAGAATTATCAGGAGGGTTGGAGAGGTGGCCTATGAGCTTGAGCTGTCGGCGGGTAGTAAGGTAAACAATGGTTTTCATGTGTCACGCCTCAAAAAGGCATTGGTTCATAATGTAGTACCTTCAACAGAGTTACCTCCTCTTGATGATGAGGGGAAATTTATTTTGGTTCCTAAGGCCATCTTGGAGACTAGGGAGCGCATCTTACAGAGACGGATCATCAGGGATTATTTGGTGAAGTGGAGGATTTTGCCGGTAGAGGATGCTACTTGGGAGAGTGAGCAGATCTTACAGCATCCAGAGCTGAGATTGCTTGAGGACAAGCAATTTCAAGGGGGGCGGACTGTAATGTCCCCTTTTTAGCAGTTATCTGGCAATTTATTGTTAGCCCTCTTGTCATGGTCACGAGGGCTAACCTGGACTTTGCAGGGATCTGTAAAGGATTTAGCCTAGGCAAATTCAGTTTCGGGCCAAACGCAGTTGATTTGTCACAGTTTCCAAGCACTTACTATTTATAGTAAGTCAATTCGAGTTCAGTGTTGGGAAAATTTTGGTGCAATTTTGGTCAACATTATTTTGGTGCATTTATTCTCTCACCCGGATTACTTTTTTCATAAAGGAATAAATTATTTAGGCAAAAATCAAAAGTTTCTAAAGTTAAATTTGATTATTTAATTTAAGGGGTTATTTAATGCTGAAGCTAATGTTTTAAATGAAATATTAAAAGTACCCCTTCTTTGTGGAGACATAACAGGATAATGTTATTTTATTCTATTCTTCATTTATCCTACATTGGTAGTGCTTGGGGATGTGTGCCAAAAAGAAGTGTTAAATAGGAGCATTTAATGCTGGAAAAATCATCTTGGGAAATTGTGCCTTCTTGGTAACTTGGTTTTCTAGATTCAGTTCTAGAAGATTTTTTAGGCATTTGAGGACAAGAACCCTCAGGTGTGACACTTTCTATGCTTGTGAAAGACCAGGTTTGGAGAGTTTTTTCTAAAACTAAATGATATTGGAGTGTCAATGAAGATGGTTTTGGGGCCTGAAAACAACTGTGAAGATAATGCAGATTCCAGGTATTTCTTCTAGCTAAAAATTTCTGAGTTTCTTGAAGCAGCTCAAACAGTGCTTATAGAGGATTCGTTTCTGAGTTAGCTGGGCATAACAAAGGGAATTTTAATTATGGTCGTATCTGTGAGAACTACATTCTGGTTGCAGAAAATACAGTGGCAGGAGTAAGCTCGAAATATATGTTTTTTAAGGCTCAAAAGCATGATCGCCGGTCAAGGGTTTAACTCTACTATGGCGTAACATTATTTTCGACTGGGGCATTTGTACTACCATTGCCATGTTTCAAGACCAGTGGCTGGACGTAACCCCTCTACCTTGCATGTGCGAAGTAGACAAGTCTGACTGGAGTTGTGGGTTTTCCAATACTGGCTGGGCGTAAGAGTCATATTATCAGTGGCGTAATGTATTATTGGTTGGGCGATTGTTGCTGAAGCATGAACTTCAAATATGATCTATAACCTCTGCCAAGCAAACACAGTCAGATTTTTTTGGCAACTGTTTGAATACAGATTCGAATTGCAGTCAAATTGTGAACCTCCCTGGACGGAACCACTGAAATGCTGACAGGATGAGAAGAAGTTTGTGACTGAAGCTGCTGGGCTGTGACTCCTAATCCTAATATTCTGAGCTGAGCTGGGCGTGAAAAGAGCTGCTGGGGGCGAATAACAGAGTCTGGGACATCAGCATAGCTAGCTAGAAACTCACGTAACTGAACAATACCAGGTTCTTCATGACTGGTCCTGAATACGATGCTTGCTTTCCTCATTCTAATTACAATAACTTTATAATGTTTGAAGCATTGAATATTAGAAAATGTCAATTTTTGGGAAGGAAAGATTAGTAATCTTGTCATTGTAAAATTTCAGTTTGGTACTTAGTTGAGGAAATCTGAAAGTGTACTTGAATGTCAATGTTCAATTGTTTGTTTGCTGGAATCGTTTAAGTATGAAATCTGTCTACACCCAAAAACGCACCAGGTTCAACTTAACCACAGAAAACATAAGAAGGGCAGGGAAAAATACTCATATCTACCAGCAAACTTTTGGCCACACCCAACAGTCAATCTGTTAAGGGAAACATCAGAGAAGGCAGCCTATTACACAACAATAGAGAAGCATTTTTCAAGAAACTCTGACTACATACAATATAAAGCTTTGACTTCAATTTAAAAATAATTTTCCTATGACAGCTTCAAAAAGATTTCGTCAACTTATGTAATGAAGCACCACATTAAACAGAAATTTAGTATAACCATCCAGGACTATATGCAAAAGCCTGAAGATAACAAAAACTCAGAATGTCTGCAAAGTAACTGTAGTTATCCAAGACAGCATATATTACCTGCTTGCAGAAAGATTCAATCTCATCATGAAGCAGATTGTGCAACTTAGAAACCGATGCCTGAAGAGCAGGGTTGTTCTGTATTGCTGCTGACTGCAGTGGAAGTGCAAGGTCTGGCTGCAAAAAATATATATATATATATTCTTATTGAAAATACCAAACATAATAAAACCAATCCATTTAAAATGTTTAGGGGACTTAACATTGAGAATTACATGTTCTTGCTCCAATGCCAATTGAGGAATGGCAACCAAGCAATCACGCAGCAAAGCACCAGGAAGAGAGTGCATTGGTGGTGTGGCTGGAATGCATTTCCTTCTCCATGCAAAATTTACCACTTCTTGGTTGCCTGCAGATAAACAAAATTCATCAGGATTCATTTCTGCCTCATTTGACCACCCACTTATTCCCCAATTCCGTGGACTGGAGCTTCCTGATCTGACAGTTGGGAACCGCCTCTGTTTTCTGAGTCCCCCAACAGAAGAAGGTGGAGGTCGTGATGGAGCTGGTGGAACACAAAGCACCATCGGTGATGGAGGACGTTTCAATCTAGGCAGCTCCCTTCGGTTGCAAGGTACACATGGACTTCTGGATTGTCGGACGTGTAAATCATTCCTTGCTCTTTGATTAGACATGTTTGGGATAACAATTGGCCGAAGAATCGGGTGAGGAAGTACTTCCCCTTTTATTCCATCCATCACACCAACAGTACGCTTGCTTGCTGACCTATTATCTTGTTCTTCTGATGTGGTAATTGATCCTGAAGGAGGAGCAGAAGCAGCTGAGACTGTTGACATCCCAGAACATAATGGATCAAAAGAAGAGTGAAATGTTGTTGGTGGTGAAGCTACCCCACCATTATACCCTGGCAATGAAGTAATATCCTCTATAACCAATTTTAATTCATCTTCGTGTCGGGCCCACGAGCTATCTTCAGAACTCAGAGAAGGAGGCCCGGAGTAACCAGTACCAGCATAATCAGCAGTGTTCCAATACATTACTCCACCCCCAAAGACATGGTTGTAATCAGAACTGTTGCATGCAATATCCGGAGGAAGTTTTTCAGCTTCATCTTCAGATATGAAATATCCATCAAAGTCATCAGTGTCTCCAGATAAATATCTTAAATCGTCACAAGTGGAGTCATCTGTCCCTTCATTCCTAGAACCCTCCCTTACTGCCATGCTTCCATTCAATTCAATATTAGAGGGTACACGTCTTGCCTGCAAGGATGACTGAAAAAATGGTGTGAAACCTGGTTCAAGGGAATAACCTATCGAAGGAGTCAAATTACAGCCAGTCTGAACCACTGGTGATGAATCTGAGCCTTTTCTAGCAGCTTGAGGTTTTGTGTTCCTTTTTGGGTAGCCTACCTGCACTGGTGAGTTTCTCACTGTTGGCCGTCTCAATGTTACATACGATGGTTGAGAATGATGTCGCCAATTCCAGTCTACATCTAAGTGCAACCTATCTGTAGTAGCTGGAAGATGACGAGCAGTAGAGGGATAACAAATATGTAGTGACCCAGGCCACTCATATGATGTAGGCGGTATAATATTAGTTGTCTGTTGGATGGAGTAATCTGGCTTTCTTGACCTTTGCTGCTTCCATGGCTCGTCTCCAGGTGTAGCTTGTGCACCAACCAGGTCCATAGAATCTTGATTGCAGATTTGGGAACAAGTTGTGCTTGGCTTGACAGAACATTGTGAATCTTCATGATCCAGTTCTTTGCTTTGTTTCCCATGATGCACATGATAATTGAGGTCAGTAGCAGAAATAAGCATTCTTTCACAATGACTGGTATTTTTCAATGGTTCAACAAAACCAGATGAGCTTTTACAGTCTCTCGAAAGAAAAATCGCATCCTCCTTGCCCCTCTGACAAATAATAGACTTTGGAGAACAACCCATTTGTTTCCCATCTTCCTCAATGCCTGATGAATCAGATTTGCACAATGCATGACTATTATGCAACGAGATCAAACATTCTGTTTCATAAGATGAACCACAGTTTGAATCATGATTGACCCGGAAATCAACATTTGATAAAGTTACATCAGCACTTATCTTATCACAACATATAATTGATTGTTCAGCTGAACAAGATCTCTTATTATCAACTGAGCACAAATTTGTGCTACTGACAAGAGAGCTTGCAATATTTATGTTTCGGGAACATAAATCCTCACCCGAACTATCAATAAGTTCACCACATTCAGCATTCTGCAAGGAGCTCTGTTGAATCTTGACAATTTGCTGTTGTGGCTGATCAAAACAATCTGCGAGTGTTCTCTCTTTGTCATCTGATAAAAGCACAGTATCCAAGTTTGCATTGCCCTTCTTCTTTAGCTTAGATCTGCCCCTACCCTGTTTGGTGCTTTTTATTTGACTCTCACCCATTCCTGATACTGAGCACTCTGATTTCGATTTATTTTGCAGCCTACATGGACTCATTTTGTTCTCTCCTTGACATGCCAAGTTATACAAATTTTCCTGAGAAGAAAACTCACATAAAAGACATGCTTACAACAATAAATCATTGACAAATGCACATAAAAACATTATGCAGTCAGAGAAAATGATAAGTATACCTTCTTTAGCTTGTTTTTTGCCATTCCTAGATCTTTCAGTGAACTGATATTGCCCTTTCTGCTATCTTCTTCAGTATTCATCATTTTTACTTGTTCCTGAAGGATTGAATACTTGTCTTATTAGCATACAGATTTGAAAAACAAATATTAAGTAAAATTAATGGACAAGAAGAATACCTCAAATGGCATTTGCTTTACAGAGGCATCCTCTGGAAGCTGCTTTGGAGGAACATTTGAATTTTGTTTAGACATGGGGAATTTTTTCTTCTTAGTGCGCCCTTTTCTCCTTTTTTCTCTTTTTTGTACTTCAGCATCCTTTGCCTTCTGTTGATTCAGATGATTCCTTGTGTTCTCTTCACCAAGTAGATCAAGTTCTACAGAATCTTTTGAGACCTTAACAAATACTTGTCTAACTCTCCTCAAGACATTATCTAACACTGTATGAGCAGAACTCAATGATGTAAAGAACAGCTTGTCATCTTCAGGAACTCCTGATGTACATGTTTTTGCCAATGATGAAACTTCTTGAAGAATATATAAACCACTCGAAAAGTTGCAGCCGCAAGAATGTTTCTTGCATATATTACTACAGAAAGTGTGACTCTCAAAGTGACTTTCAGGAGCAGGAACATTTGGATTACTGCTTACTTTACACAGAATATTATGCCCATCAGCAAATATGCCTTTATTGCCAACAAAGTTACCCTGCCTTTTTGTCTGCAAAAGATCCTTTGAATTTCGAACAAGTTGATTTGCCTGAAAAATCAAACCATCTCATTCAAAAAAAAGAAGCCACTCGTCTCGGATTTTATTTAAAATACAAAGCCACTTCTTTCACTTTTTACTAGTGTTGTATTAGTCTGTTATCATGTCTTTGTGGAATCTAAGTCTGAATCCTCTTCAGGTTAGGATAATCAGTGTTAAAAGTTGTAGATTCTAGCTTGCACTCCCAAATCTAAATCAAGCTTTTCCAAGAACCCATGGCTGCCTATCTAAATCCAAAGAAAGGACCTTACACCTTTTGTGTTTTTGAGACATGTTCTAAAAGGAAAGGTAGAAGAGTGATGTAGATTCTAATTTTAATATTTCTAGCAAAAGGAAAGGTAAAGGAGTGATGTAGATTCTAATTTTGATATCAACTCTTAAGAGCATTCATCCTAGATGTGCGCCCTTAAGGTAGCAATTTGAAGTTTTTTTGTAGTGGTGACGAGTAGCAATATTTGTTTTCACTACCGGTACCAAGTTTCAACTAGTTGCCTAATCCAATCCTCAAATAAATATTTGTGGTGTTTCATGCCATGATCCACAGAGATCATTGTCTGTGGAATTTGGACTATATATGTGGACTGGATGTATATTTATCAAACAGATTATGATTAAGCTATTTACTGATTAGATTAAGATAAAGAAAGGCTACTTAATGTCTGTAAAATTAATAATTTATCAAATAAATTAGCTCCAATTCTTTGGAATTTTTCAGTACTTAAGAATTGACATATTTAAGGTTATGCATTCAATGAAATCTTGTCAATTTACAGTTTAATTTAAAGCATATGTACATGTATTTAATCTCTAAGAACTTCCAATCCTTTTGAATTAAAAAAATCCCCAATATGTTTTCAAAAATTGAAATGTTTATGGACATTTCGTCTTGCCAAGTCTTAAAATTGAGTCTTACCAAGTTGGTAGTCTTAGGGTTGAGTCTTGTACAGTTGGCAATCATGGGGTGATTCTTGCCAAGCACAGGTTATTTAATAATGGTTTCTTCTAGGCTAACTTCATGCTAAGAAATATTTAAGTCTTACGATTTGTCTGTCTTTCCATGTTAACCTATATTGGCAACCATGAACAATTGACTGCATGTTCTTGTTGATCTAAAACAGTTTATGACTTTCTGAGAAAGATATATTAATGCAGCATTGTTAGATAAGTTCCAGAGATAATATATGCCATGCATTATTTTGTTTGTTTTCCCACATTTATCATAGACAAGAAATTTAATGAACATTGGTAAATAACATCAATGAATCTGGTCAAAAGCAATCCACAAACTTAACTGTAAATTCCACTTCATGAGTGACCTTAATTATTTAATGCCCCAGCCTTTGGGGAAATCAAGTTTAAGGTCATAAAAAATTTGACAGAAATGCATCGGACACATTGTTCTTTTTCAGTGCGTAGGAATTTATATACTTGATGATTGTTAAGTTTCTGCATTAATTTTGAGTATTTGTCGAAAATTTGTCATCTTACAACTCAATTTAAAGTGTATGTAAATGTGTTTTGTCTCTATGAACTTACTATCTTTTTGAACTTACTAGCATTAACTTACTATCTTTTTGAAATAAATTAATCCAAAGATGGTTTCAAACCATTTAAAATTTTATGTACTTTTATCTTTTCTAAGACTTAATATCAAGTCTTACCAAGCTAGCAGTCTTGGGATTGAATCTTCCAGAGTTTGCAATCATGGTTTGATTCTTGCCAAGTACAAGTCATTAGTTACAGTTTTTCTGTGCACCCCGGGAATGTGTCTGTCCCCTATGTTTTTGGGCTAGTTTCCTATAGGGAGCATTTTGGTTCATAGATGCACTAATCGCCGAAAACTCGGCGAGTTGCAAAAAACTCGCGAGTTTTTCTGGCTGGCAAGTTTTTACGCCATTGAATCGCCGAGTTTTTGGCAAAAACTCACCGATTCCGTGTTAAAAACTCGGCCACCCAGGGACATAAAAAGAAAACGTAAAAAAAAAGCCCATTTCATCATTTTGTGTTTTCTATTTTGCTGGTAAGGGGAAAAACGCCCTCCCAAACATTTGCAAACTGATTTCCATCGATTCTTGCCAATTCTAAGTGGATTTGAAGCAGATTTGAAGCAAATTTTGAAGCAAAATCAGATTCTCAAGTAGGTTTTCTGATTTTTTTCCTATGTTTTTTTAAACATTTTATTTACTTTTTGTTGTAGCTAGATGAATAGAAAATCATTCCTAAGTAGTCAAAAATGATTTAGAGTCATTGGAACAAGATTTAACACTATTTTTGACAGTTTTTATTGACTTTTTCACTATTCTTTGATGAATCTCTAGTTTTTCAAAAAAATTCAAACCCTAATAGTTTTTTTTATTTTTTTAACTTTCAATGATGTCGAAAATTATTTAAACTAATTTAGATAGTTTGCTAAATTTTTTAACTAAAATGTTAACTTTGTCTTTTCACTTTGTATGTGTAGGTTAACAATTAACCATTAATTTATAATGGCAAATACACGTGATTCAGCTTCAGCTTCAACTTCAAGGTCTAACTGGCCACTAGAACCATGCCCATCTGGATATGTAGGCACCCATCCTAAAGGTGCTAGGGATAGGGCTTGGAGGTATGCCTATGAAGGACTGGAGCCTAGGTCGGTGATATACATTATATGTGAAAAAATATTGCATGGAGGCATAAACCACCTCAAATACCAGATTGCAAGCATCGAGAAGTATGATGCTAGGGAATGTCCTAGGGCCACAAAAGAAATAAAAAGAGACACTAATGCCATACTTGCAACTCGGGAAGAGAAAAAGTTGCAAAGGGAGAGGGCAAAACTAGCCATGAGAGCAGCCATAGCTGAATCTCAAGATGCTTCAATAGACCTTGAAGAAGAAGAAGCACTTTGGGGCATAGTGGGCTCTTGTCGTGGCCCACATATCTGCAAACCCAGAACACCTCAACCACCACTTCTAAGACCTGGCTCAGCTTCATTCAAAGTTCGTAGCACTCCTGAGCAGATTGGAGATAGTGGAAGGATTGTGGGAAGATGTGCACGTATACCAAGACTTAACCATTCCGCGGCTCAGGACTCTGACAACGATTCCAAGGCAAATTCTAATTGATGGGAAAGTAATTCAGGAGAACAAGGCTTATGACTTTCCCCGGTGGTTTTGCGTCGTTTGCTCAGGAAAGAACTCCTTCGATAAATTCAGCGTGGAGTCCTTAACTTTGAAGGACTCGATCAGAGGGGTGCAGGAGGAAATCATCAATGCAATTGAGGCACTGTTCGCAAGGAAACTCAATGATAGTGGAATAACAGTGAACTCCCTAAAATCTCAATTGCACGAGTTCTTCTTTGTAGGTTCATTCCCTAAGGAACATTTTGCAAATGTTTCTTCATTTTCCAGTATAATGAAGAAGACACAGGAAATCATGATGGAATGGGAAAGCTTCTTTTCCAAGAGCGAGGAAGAAATTGCCTTGATGGAATTCGATATCAAAAATGTGCCAAGTGTCTCCATTGGAGAGCTGGAAGTCGTCGTCAGCAAATTCGTTGCATATGCCATAAATGAACGTGATAATGTTCGTCCATTCTTGGACTAGAATCTTTTGGCTGAATAGTGGCGGCATATTCACTGCTGGAATATTTTTGACTTTGTGGCGGTCCGATCAATGCATGTTAAATGCATGAGGAATCTTCTTGCATGCAGCCGCCTTATTAATGATTCTATGACGGATTCTCTGCGCATATCGTCGTCGCATGGGGAATGATGGGCATTTATTTCTTGCATGGGAATGTTTATTGTATTTTGCGCATGTTTGATGTGATGGGGTGCATTTAATGCACCAATGGGCGCCATTTTTGGGCTTTTAAAGTAATTGTATATGGGCTTTGTGGGGTATTTATTGCTGATTCCCACCTTGTTGCACCTTGAGTGGGGAATCTTCTAGGGTGAAACCCTAATTAGGGTTTTGCATGTGGTAAATGCCAGGAGCCTATATAAAGGGGTGACCCCCCTCATTCAAAAACAAGGAGAGATTATTGTCTGAGATTGTTGCTAAGGATTGTTGAAGTAGCCAACTTAATACATTGCTCGACTTTGATGGTGTATTCTTGTTCTATTTTAGCGATCTGCATGGTCTTGCTCTCTTCATGGATTAGATTTGCTTTCATGTTGTTAGAAGAACTAGATTTGATAGGATTACTTGTTGCAAAGTCCGAGCTCATACTTTTGGTGTGCAGCTGATTGTTGCATACCGTGCAAAGTTAGCCTGAGCCCCCGGTTTTGTGTGTATGCTTAACTTCAATTATCAGTGAAGATTGTTCGATTCGATGGTCCACATTGGTGATTTGAAAAACCTCTATACACCCTTTGAAGATTGCACCGCCTTCGCGTAGTTGTGCTCCGTTGGCCAAGCGAAGCATGGTTTGATTTCGCATGAGTGATCCCGTCTCTTGTTCTTAGCATTAGATTAGACTCAGCATAGTTCTCTCTACCCTATTCTCATTTACTTTCAGCATATTTCAAAAATCCAAAAATAGGGCTTTCGTTGCAAATCATTCACATAGAAATCCTTGAACTTGCATAAGTTTGTTATCCATTTCAAATGAATACGTAAGGCCCCTTAGGTTAACAGCGAACGCATCAATCAATTGAGTCACGTCCACGCATTGAAGGAACATTGGAGTTAGCCGTTTGAACTTTTTGTGCAATCTTAGCATATGGACTAATTTTGATCAAGAGAGAGTAAGGTGATCGTTGCTAACTTTATTTTGTGTTCGATGTAGTCATAAAAAACACATCAACAGGGTCCTAATTCGAGGGGCAAATTTTATGTTGCTTTAGCTTATTTGGAATTGGACAGACATTGTATGGTAAGGTTGGTGTTCCTTGGTGGAAGCAAGTGTAAGGTAAGGCCAAGAGCCTAGGTGTAATTTCTTTCATGGCTGGTGGCTTAAAATAGATGTCTTTCCTCGAAGAATTTAAGGAAGAGGGGCTTCCAAGACCCTTCTATCTATGTCCTCTATAATAATAGTGAGGAATGCACTTCACATCTCTTCTTTCAATGTCCCTAATCTAGGGAGATTTGCACTTGTGGTGGGGGATGTGGAACCATGCTTGTGTCCACGCCACATCTTTTGTTGAGTCCTAGGAAAGTTTGGGTAGACCTCCACCTAAGACCTTCTTCAAGTAGCTTGGATAATTGGCCCTCCTTTCATTATCTAGAATCTTTCGTTTAAAAGGAACCGTAGGATCTTTCACGACTTGAAAATGGTGGGGGCTCATCTGTGGCGAAAGATTGTCAACAAGCTCCAGGAGACTATCTTAGCAAAATGTGACCTATTGGATATAGTGGATCCTAATGATTTGGCTATTATTGGGAATTTGAATTTAGTTAGCAATGGTTTGGGCTTGTATATAGGTTAAAGACCTCGACGGGCTAGGAAGAAGATTCATTGAGAGGGTCAGTAGCTCCCTCCTCTTGAGAGGGTTTTGAAGGTTAATGCTAATGGTTCTTACAGGAAGAATCCTGGATATGCAAGAATTGGTGGTATTGCTAGGGGTAGTGATGGAGGTTTTGTATATTTTTTCTCTGTATATATAAAGGGCAGCATTCTAATAATTTTATGGAAGCCCTTGCTATTCTTTATGCAGCTGAAAGGAGTTGCTCCCTTGGTTGGAAGAAGATTATTTGTGAATTTGATTCACAAATTGTGGTGAATATGCTAAATAAACAAAGGTTGGATGACACTAATTGGCAGCCTCAGTTAAGCAAATTTTGAATCTATGCTGGTCTTTCAAATATATTTCTTTCTGTCATATTCCTAGGGAGTGGAACAAAGTAGTAGATTGCCTAGCTAAATGGGCTTCTGAGAATTTAGAGAGGTGAGATGTGACTTACTGGCCAGGGATTCTTATTTCCAAATTATTCTAAGACTTTGAACAAGTTAATCACAGAGGATAGGAATATGTAGTTGTCTTTCTTGGGCCATGGGGCTTTTGCTTTGTATTTCTTGCTTTGTTGAATAAAGAAAACAATATTAATGAAATAAAATAATTCTTAAATAGTTGTAAAGTAAAATAAAATAGGTAATATAAATAAATAAAATAATCCTTAAATAGTTCTAAAGTAAAATAAAAAGAATGAAAGTTGGTCATACCTATTTACGACAACATAATTAAATAATACTACAATGCAATGAAAGATGTCGCCAAGGAGAAGAGCAAAGTGAAGACCAACATCATACCCCATAAAAATAATGCCATCAGCCCAAATAAAGATATGCGAAAACCACAACGTGGTCAAGGGTCGAACAAGGAAACCAATCAATTTCTTTGATTGGGGAAAAGTAAGAACGAAGTAGATTGCAACAGGTGGCCGAGGAAAATCAACTCATACATTTATTAATCCAGAGTGAAAGCTGGAACCAAAGAAGCATTAGTTAGAAATGCACATGAATGAAGAAATCTAAACATCCAACCAACTAAAAAGAATACCCCACAACTAACAAATTAAGAGTGGTTAGATGTTTTTAGGCAACTTTTTCTTCTTGAAAAAGGAAGTGCTGATGTTCTAACCAAGTTAGTTCAATGGTTCAAGTAGATGTGTCATCAAAGCCAATGGTGCACTCTTCAAATGAGGACAAATTCATTTTGAGATAGAGTCAAAGGTGTTCTTTGTAGACGAAGAAAGAGAGGTGTACGACATCAATTCTTGAGGTATTGCATATGGATTATTGATGTTTCACGAAGATTGAGGATTCAAGCATGTACAATGGTACTAAGAGAGCGAAGGAAAATTTGGATCAATACATTTTGAGAACCTTCCAAACACTACAATTGCATCAAGAACAACCAACAATGGTGACCGCACCAAACTTAGAAAGGTAAAAATTGTTTAAATTCACTAGCCATGAACCCAATGATCCAATATGACATTGTTGAACATGTGAAAGCATGTGGATTGTTAATTAGCAAACTAACCAAGCTTATTGGTTGTGTTCATTTCCAACCACCCTTAGGGGAAGGGCAATTTATTGATATAGATAGGTCCTGCCAAATAATAGAAATATGGGACAAACTACAAAAAGTATTTGAAAAAGAACTCAAACTTTTTCATGACAACAATAAAATCATCACTAAGATACATAACATAGACAAGGAAAGCATGACAATGTGTAGATTAAAATCATAGACTCAAAGAATGACTAGGGAAACTAGAGAATGAACCAACAAATGGCATTGGTTCATCGAAGTTTTGATCCCTTAACTGCAAAGAAAAATGAAGGTTGTGGCACCTTCATCATTGAAGAGGCATATAATAGGGTGATAGATAATTAAAGCAAAAAATATGATGTACTCACACTCTAGATGAGAAAGTGAAGAAGATATTTTAGATGCAAGTAAGAAATATGCTTAGAATGATGGATGATCTTAATGGAGATAAAGGACACTTTAGCAGAGAGGTTAGGGATATAAGGCATGCAAGTTGGCATGCAAGTTGTAAGGTTGAGGGCCACACTAAACTAACTGCCCTAAAAGGATGTTTTGCAAATCTATCAAATGATGTATCATTCAACCAAGGATTGTTCGTCCAACTTCAAAAATTGAAGTACACAACTACTTTTTACTTAAAGAGAGCAGTGTTGGTGTGCGTTTTATCATTCACCGAACACTTAGAATAAAATGTCAAGGACACTCTACCCTCTCTTGAACAAAATCACTATGTGTGCCAAGATTGCAAAGAAAGCCCACATGGCAACTCCAAGGTTTATATGTGCGAACGAGCGACTTTATGTTGGATAGCTTCCTTGGTATGTATGCTGAAATACAAGGGGGACTTACGCTCAACTAATAGTGATCACAAGTTAGGACTTAGACAAATATAACAATGAATGCTCTCTCTTTTTTTTGGATTTTCAGTTTTGAACTTCAAAAAAAGGATAAAAGGATGAGAATTAGAAGTTCTATGCTACTCCTAAGAACTCGAGACAGTAAAGATTAGGTGAAACCAATCAACAATACTTTGTTTCGCCACACTATGGACAACTAGGCAAAGTAGGTGCAATCTTCTAAGGTTGTGCTTGAAATTTTCAAACTACGAATGATACCATCCAATATTCATCCAAAGTAGAAGTTAAGCATCCACAATATAAGCTCAAGCTAACTTTACACATTGAATAAAAATCATCTATTCAAAGAAAGTATGAGCAATAGTTTCACCAACCTATACTATCAAATCCTTCATTCATTTAACAACTTTGAAAGAAAATTTACTTTAAACAAAACTATTCTATGTTGAAGAAAGATATGCAACCATGCAACCACGTGATAATAATAAGGCTTCAAAGCAAACTGCAAATGAACTTATATTATCAAGATAGCTCTAAGAAACAATTTCATAAATCTCTCCACAACAAAAATGAAATGAGAGAATGAGAGTTTATATAGAGTTTGAAGAAACTAATGAAAGGCCAAGATCAATCCAAGATCAACGGCTAAGATTAAGACAACACAACCCTAGATAGAGTTTCCCAAAATAAAACCAAAGACAAATACATGCTAGACAAGTGGCATGAAGAGCTATCTCCTAGGAAGGCACATCCTTATCCTCGCGAGCAACAATGTGTTCAATGAACCTAGACACAATCAGGTCAGCCTCTTCCATGGTGACATGTGGCAGCATATTGATCTTGTATTCCCATCTGTCCAAGTCGTCTGCACAAGCGGCAAATGCAATTTCCCATTCCAACTCTTGTTTTTGGAAGGCAACCCGGATGGACAAGAAATTTGATGCCTTAGTCAACTTCTGCTTCAAGACTAGTCCAGTGATGGCAAAGAAAATCTCTAGAGTTTTGAGCTTTAGACTTTCCAGCCACATATCATTTTCTTAGATGGCCTCCTTTTCAAGCAAATCAGCAGTTACAAGGAAAATTTTGCTTTGTATTTCTTTAATCTGCTCTTCGATCTTTATACTATCAGCCTTTACTCTCTCCAGGACTTCGCTCCTTGCAACCAATGCCCAATGCCATGCGTTGAAATCATATGCAGCTCCTGTTGCAATTATCTTTCCATCAATCAATTCCTATTTAGGAATCCCTTTCAACACTCAAGGCATGGGATAATTTTGTCTTGAACATCCTAAAGGTCAGCCCATACTTCTGCCATGCTCGCAATTCTGGAGAGCAAAGAGGAAGTATGTCCATATGTCAGCATCAATCTGTCCATGAATGTGGTTGCTTCTTCTCTTTTGCTTGCCATCCATCCTTCAGTCTGTCTTGCCGTCACCTTTTCTTCTTCAAAATATTCAATTGCTTCCTGCGAGGAATTCAAAAGTGGAGGAGTTGTTGCATCACCTTGGTTAAGTGGCTTGGTCAAGTGTTGAATGTATTCCTTCAGGCGTTCAATTTCCTTCTTGTATTCTCTCTTCTTTCCTACCTCTTTGTCCAGTCTTACCTTCATGGAAACGACTGAATTGTCTAAGTCTTCCACCTCTTGACCCTTTGTAGTTGGTCTCTAGTCGAAAGTGGTAATTTCATACTCTTGATGAGTAATATCTTCTTTTGACTTGTCCACTTTTGGTACAGCAATTTGAACTATATGGTAGCCTGTCTCATCTCTCTGGATTGTGGAAAACTTCCTGTCACTTCTTCGCAGCAACCTTCGCCAATTTGGCCAAGAAATCAGTTGTGTCATCTTCTTCCTGGACTACTTCCATAGGTACTTTTATCTTCAATCTTTCCTTCAACCAATCAAGAATCATAGGCTTCCAATGCCTTCCTCTTCCTGATTACTCTCTTCACATGGAATATCTAGACCTCCTTGAAGGGCGGAAATCATTCCCTCCTGAAATTCATCACCCAGAATATCCATTTCATTATCTGATTCCAATATTTTTGTATCTATAGGAGATGGTAGTTCTTCTTCCTCCTGTTGGATTGACATTACATTTCCCTCATGGATTGGAGAAGGAATCTTCAGTTCTACTAATGACTCATCCTCAATAGTCAATACATCGTTCACATTCCTGGATGCTGCAGAATGGGATGACTTTGATCTTTGCTTCTTTTGAACAAGTTGCTCATTAACAACCTTCTTTCCTTTTGTCGTTGAAGAGACCTCAACTACTTCCTTCCTTTTCCGAGAGTTGATACTTTCAATAGGCTCGACATTTTGGGATGCTTCCGCATTCCAAGAATATGACATGCTGATCAAATTTGGTATGCTTCTGCCCTTCAAGTTATGTGAGGATCAAATTTCTTCACTTTAGCACTTGGACATGCTCATCAACCCACCACTGTGAATACTTAAAAATTGGCCGCATCAAGATGGTTAGATCTATGAGCTCTGGTTCTGACCATTGTATAGGAGGAAGAGGTCAATTCTCATCAAAGCTTAGCTGAACATATTCTCCATCATCCTCTAACTAATCAAACACACAGAAAGGTCGATTGTTCCGATCAAGCTTACTGGCAATCTAGACCATAGTCTTTTCCTGATGTCATACTCGTCTGCAGCATTCACCCAAAAATCTTCCAAACCAACCCTATGTCTGTATTTTTCTCCATTTACTGATCCAATATGATTATGAGGATCGAAATCAGCCCTGGATCGGTAAAGTGTGAATGGATACCACTGCATCTCTAATCTGGTGCTCTCAGTTGCCTGTGCTATTGGACAAGACTCCAACATAATTCCGATAAAAAATGGAAAGGAAATGGTTGTTTTCTACTTGGTTCTTTGGATGCCTTGATATGTTTCCAATTGCCTCAGAACTTCTAGTAAAATCATTCTATTAGTGGGGAAGATTGGAAGTCAATAAGGACATCCGGTAAATCCCTGGACTCTTATGTATGTGAATCTTGGAAACTAGATAAACCAGGATCCATACTTGCTTCTCAAACTTTTGGCTTCCTGAGTGAGCCTCTGATGGGTTCCTCCTTGCAATAATCTGGTGATATACATCAAGAATGCATCAATTACCCGCTTGAAGTGGGCCTTCTCAATAAGCTACAGTTGCAGATAGCAGTCATAGGACTTAAATTCATTTTCACCATTGACTACTGAAAAATAATTGAATGAATGATTCAATAATCAGATAATTACATTAAACAATATACACGTATATATAGAGGTTACAAGACGATGTTCTATAAATAGAACTAGTCGTTAAAGTGAAATCAAATAAGCTAAAAAGCTTAAAAAGCTAAATATAGCTTAAAAGGCTAAATAAGTCGACTAAAAAGCTAAATAGCTAAATAAGTCGACAACTAAGATGACTGCTAAAATAGAAGATGACCATTATAGAAGATATTAATATTATTTTAACACCCTCCCTAATGGTCATCGTACTTAATACCCTACAGAAGACATTGCAGGTGTTTTGATCACAAATGCAAAGAACACTCTGCTGCTACAGAGACCCTCCCAGGATCTGCAAAATGTAAATGACCAAGAGTACCAAAAGCCATCCAATCTAATGTAGCCTTCACACGCGAATTAGAGATCTGGCACACACGAATTACTAAAGCCTGAAACCATGATTTTGAGGAAAAAATCAGCAAACCCTTTTGCAAAGGAGTACCAACTCCAAAACTGACTGCAAGATACCACGGTTGCAGATGTTCACCCTGGCAGGTGCGACCCAAATTGACTGCAACAAAACTCAATTTTTTAGGAGAAAAATCGATCAAAACCAGAGAACTTTGCAAATCACAGATCCCACGCAAACTTCGCGTATTACAGATGATTTTTGACAAAAAAATCGTAAAAACCAGCAAACAATTTTTGAAGAAAAAATTATGAAAACCTAGAAATCCCACGCAAGCTTTGCGGATGACAAATAACAATTTTTAAGAAAAAAATTTGAAAGCCTGCAAACAATTTTTGAGGATAAAAAATGTGAAAACCAACCAAACAAGAAATTTGCTTATCACAAAGCATAGAAGGCTGACTCTTCTCTAGAATGCTCTGCAACATGAGCCTACTCCTGTTCCTGAGACCCTCCCAGCCTAGATTGCACAGATGCCAACAATTTCCTACAATCTTTCTTCATATGGCCAAACTGGTGACAATAATTACACTGTACACTTTTCTTCTTTGAATACTGTGTATATTGACCTTGCCCCTTCTACTAGAAGGACTGACCTTTACCCTTGTTCTTATCCAAAACTGTAGTTGTGAAGGCCTGTTCAGTGGACGAACTAGCATTGCTTCCAAACTGCTGCTTCCAACGATCTTGTTGTAGAAGCTTGTTGCAGAGATCGGGAAACTTCAAATCAACACAAGTAGATGAGATATTGAGAGTATCAATGAAATGCGCGTACGATCTGGGAAGGCTTTTCAACGTGATCACTACCATATCCTCTTCCACCATGGTTCGGCCTATAGCTTCCAACTGGTCACGGATCTCCTTGATCTTCGTGAGATGTGCTTGGATAGAAGACTTCTCATCCATCATGATAGAAAACAGCATATTCTTCATAAAGAAAGCTCGGCTCTTGTCAGACGTTTCATGAAGATCCTCCAAAAGATCCCAGATCTCTTTTACTGTTTTACCTTAAGGCACCTGAGGGAGCTGATCATCTGTGACTGAGAGTTTGATAAGCATGACAACCTCTCGATTCTTCACATCATGTTTGTCTTGATCATCACATGTTGTTGTAGGACGAGATTCCTTGCCCAAAACAATCTGATCAAGGTAACGGTACTCAAAAATGGTCAATGTGCGCTGTTTCCAGGTGTTGTAGTTGCGGTCATTGAATTTCTGATTGTGTTCCAACATGATGTTGGGTAGTGATGCCATCACAGAAATCGAGGTTGATCGAGGTCAACTGAGTGAAAGCAAAGAGATTGAAGAATCTGATTGTTCAAATAAATCAAAATAGAAGCATCTGCTGAAAAAACTAAAACCCTAGAGGAGAATTCTGGCACGAATTCCAAGGCGCGAATTTTGAGGTTTGGAAGATACTCATAAATTAAAATTTTTCTGCAAACTTGAAACCTGAATTTTTTCTTGAAAATAATCAGAAAAAATAATAATTTGCAGAAAAAGTTACCTCTGATTTTTTTTTGTAAAAAAACAGAAAAATATAGACGATTTTTTTTTCAAAACAAAAGCAAAAAAAATAGGGGCAGAAACCCTAGGTCGTATGTACAGCATAAACAGAGCTCAGAAGACACCAAAATTCCCGACGTCCACAGAATTAGCAAAAATAGTAGACTGTTTTTAAATTCCAAGGGAAATTCGCTGGCACAAAATTCGAGGCATGGAAAACGAAGCACCCAGAAAAATCAGACACCAACCCAAGAAAGCTCTCGAAAAACCCACCAAGAATCTGAAATCAGAATGCAAATCCGACGGCTCAAAAATTGAGGCACGGAAATCAATGCACACAAAAAAATCTGACGGCGAATAGTTGAGGTCTCAAAAAACCCACCAAGAATCTACAACCAGAATAAAATTTCGACTTGAACTGAAGGGTCAAAACCCTAGTCGAAAATTGCAGAAACCCTAGGTGCCCATGAATGGACTAGATCAAGCAAAAACACGTGATGCGATTTGCAGCAAAAAATACATGAACTAGAAGCAAACCACTTCAAAAAAAATTTGAAATTTTTTCTAAAAAATTCCTTTCGAAAATTTTTAGAATAACAAAGAAATTTCAAAAAAATTTATTTCTCTACTCTAATACCATGAAAAATAATTGAATGAATGATTCAATAATCGGATAATTACATTGAACGATATACACACGTATATATAGAGGTTACAAGACGATGTTCTATAAATAGAACTAGTCTTTAAAGTGAAATCAAATACGCTAAAAAGCTTAAAAAGCTAAATATAGCTTAAAAGGCTAAATAATAAAAAGCTAACTTAACAAGCTAAATAAGTCAACTAAAAAGCTAAATAGCTAAATAAGTCGACAACTAAGATGATTGCTAAAAATAGAAGATGATCATTATAAAAGATATTAATATTATTTTAACACCTACTATGCCTTTACAAATCAATCTGGTGTATCTGTAGTTTCTTGCCAGTAGATAAACAATGTAGGAGTTCATATAAAAGGAATTCGTCCTTTCCAAATTCTTCAGTTGCTAATTCAGGTTGTCGTTGATTATCTTGGACCAATTGAACATTTTGACTCTAGAGGTGATCTCGTCGATAAAATAATAAATCCATGTTTCAAATGGCGCACCCTGAGGGCTGCCCAATACTCTATTCAGCAATAAAATGATATCACCATATTCCTCCTTGAAATCCGTGCAAAGCAATTTCTTTAGCACTTTCTTGAGGTTGGCCCTTGGCTTCTCTAGCCACGACTTATTGACATTTGTCGTGTAGAGCTCAAGCTGGTCTTCATAGAGTCTCCTGATTTCTTCTTTAGTTTTATAGGAAGTTCGGTTGTAATTTGGTATCCCAAATGCTTCCTAGATGGCTAACTCTCCAAGATGAGCCAAAACTCTTCCATCTGGTGCAACGATTTCTCTCTTGGGCATTGTAGTGTATGGCACATTCAACCATAAGCTAAGCACATTCCATAGCTGGTGGAAATCCAGCTACTTGGACAATGCCATTTCTCATCATCTAGCGAGCGTTAGGTGTTGGCAAAAATCCATCTTGCCCATACATTCTTCTCTTGAAACCTTTGAAGTCCACGTGCCCGAGGTTGGTGTCTATGACATTTTTCCACTTGGAATTAATCTTTGGCTCCAGCTGCAACTCTTTATTAGTGAACCTCATTTGAGCCTTTCTTGAAGGTCCTCCTCTAGTGGTCATCACCCTGCAATACACATGAAAATTTAGCATTATTTTCGGGAAAATTGAAGATTCTAACTCTGATTTTTGGACCCTTTTGCTCAAAATTTTCACTCAGTCTGTCAAAAAGCTAAATTTCTGTAAAAAAACAGACTGAAAAAGGAAGAATTTGGCTAAGTACTTAGTAAATTTCACGAGAATAAGTGAATAAGACAGAAGAAGAATGAAAGAAATCAGTCAAGATCAGATTTTGAACCTTCGAAACTATATTTTTGACTGAAAATCTGCCTTTAATTCTGTAAATTTTGTATTTAACTCAGAAAAAGCACTTTATTCCCTTGGAAATTATGTCCTTCAACTCAGAAATTTCACTTTATCTTCAAAAATTCACCTCGAAAATTCACTTTATCTTCAAAATCCTCCTTCAAAAATCTATCTTTCAAAACCTCGAGAGAGAAAAACCTTCAAACTTCAATCATCAACTTGAGAATGAATTGAAAAGGGCAAGTCGAATTGATATAGAGTTGGAGGAGTTCGATTTTTAGAAACTTCATGTTTTTTGTTTTTTTGTTTTCTGTTTTTCCTTAGGTTCATCGAACTTGGACTTGTTTTATTTCTTCCAAAATGGAAACTTAATCTTCCCTTTGAGCGAGTTGGTGTAGAACCTTCTAGATTCTGAAGTGATGGATTTTCGAAAATTGTTCGAAGTGTTGGACATTTTTGAAATTTTCTTGTAGGTGTTGGTAAAATACAAATTCTAAGTGTTGAGTTTTATTTTTCCAACTTCAAACTTGATTAAACCTTCGTCCATGGTGGATTTCATGTGCTTCATCCCATGTTTGTATGTTTTCCTTAGCCATTTCTTCTTTCTTCTCGGCAAACTTGATCATCTTCATGCCAATTTGATCTAGGTGAACCTCATAATTTCCAAGCCATTTGTCATTTGTTCAACTTCTTGCCAAGGGCGGAGTTTACCTTTCTCAAGCCATGGCGGACTTTAGGCTCAATAAGCCATGGCGGACTTTAGCATGGTCTTGCCACAAGGTGGGCGGACTTGACATATAGTTAGCCATTCAAAACATGGTGGACTTCAGCATTTGCTTAAACATCTTCATGGTGGACTTTACCTTCTCCATGTCATGGGTGGACTTGGAATGTTCTTTGCCATCTTTCCTCTAGTCATGGCGGACTTGGCTTCATGTTGGACATTGTTTTTCATGTCTAGGCGGACTTCCTAGGCCTTTGGACAATTTGAATTTAGCCCCTCTAACCTTGAGCATTGTCAGGCCATAGTGCATGGCAGACTTGATAGCTTGTTTGCATATGCTAGAGCGGACTTGGCTCATGTCTTGCCATTCATATGGGTGGACTTCATACATCCTTTTCACTTACCTTGGCAGACTTTGAGGTTCTTGTGCCATGCCAAATTCATCAAGTGTTGGGGCAGACTTTTTCATTGCCAAGCCATGCTTGAGGGCGGACTTTACCTTTGTTTGGACATTGTCTTATGTCTAGCTGGGTGGACTTTGCTTCTGTTTGGACATTGTCTTTGTGCTAGGGCGGACTTCAAGACATTCATGCCATCCATTCCATATGCTAGGGCGGACTTGATGATTTGCTTGCCACTTAACCTTGGCGGACCTTGCACATGATCTGCCATCTTTACCTTTGGCATGGCGGACTTTAAGGTTTTCATGCCATGTTCTAAGTGTCCAAGGCGGACCTTGGCCCTAGCTAGTCATGCTGTCATCAAAGTGTTGGGCGGACTTCATGATCTTTGCGCCATTTTTGAATTTCTTCCATCGCCACTTGACCTTGAACTTGTCCTTGGCAAAAACACTTAATGGATTTTCTTGCCTGGAGATTTCACCCTACTTTTTACACTTGGAGAAACTAATTTTTTATTCTAAAGACATGAACGTTGTTGCCATGACCTGAGGGACCCAATCCTAGGTCAACTTTCTAAAAAGCTAGAAAAGACAAAAAGCAAGCCAAAAAAGTTGCTTCCCGGATTGGCCCCATAGTGCCAAAAATCAAAAAAGCAAAAAAGCAAAAAAGCAAAATCCCACAAAAATAGAAGGTGTCAGAATTGACCCTAAGCAATTGTGATCTTCATCCTTCGGGTCTTCTAAGCACTTTGATGTCCAAACATTGATCTGAGCATGAATTCCCTATTTGGCTTGGATGATTCTTGAAAAACTCTAACTCTAAACTCTCGAAAAAAATAAGGGCTTATGAAATTGCAGCACTAAGAAAAAACCCTAAAAAGAAAACAACTGGGGGTCCCCATTTGCAATCGGGCGATGTGTGAAATAGGTCACAACAAGCAATCAACTCCACCTCTAAAACTACAACTAAACAGAAAAGTGCATCTTCAGGTTGCTATCATAACCAAAAAAATGATAATAACAATAACAATGAGGGAGATCTCAAATATGGTATGACTCCAAAGATTGTCCTATCATAAAATGTTAACAGTGCAATATGTGGGCCATTTTGCAAGGGATTGCTCCAAAAGTAAAGGCAGTATGGTATCACTTTGTAGACGGTGGGGACCTAGAGATCATGATGTTATTGGGTGTCAAAAACAGGAATATAGCATGAAAATCAACATAATTGATAGAACTCACGATGAAGAAGCATTAGCTATTACACTTGCTCGAGCAAAGAAGGGCTTCCATCCAGACCAACATACAGAAAGAGCGATAATTTTCAAAGCAAGAGAAAAAGTGGAGCATCCCTTGACAACTAAACAATTCCACTCCAATGAACAAGCAAGTATGATAGCAAACCAATTGGAGTGGGACAAAACTATTTGAAGACATTTACTACAAGCAATTGTACTGATCAAAGTGGCAGAATTTATTGCAAAGTATTTCAGAATTTAGAAATTTTATAGCCAATACAAAAATTGGCATGGTCAAATGGAGCATGCTACAGCCCACTTAACATTTGGGAGCAATAAAAGGAAGGGTCCAATTATTGAACCTCCATTGTCTAGAGATCAAGTGAGTGTGCCAATCTAGTTGTGCTACTTACAATGAATTTGTCATGGAGACCAGCCATCATGCATATGGCAATTCTCAGGAAGAAGCTTGAAATATCCATGGCTTATTTTTAACAGAATTTCTATTTCCTTCCCAGATTAACATACATTCAAACTTCATACAATGGAAAAACAATTAAATTATTTTGGAATCTGCCATGTAAAAAGTGAATTTTTTACCCTAAAAGTGACTTCTAAAACATAATCTTGACTCATTTCTCCTCATTTGTGTTGCAAACAAAAGTTTTTTGACAGCAGGTTAAAGAAAGGGTGAACAAAGTTTGGCTTCCAAGATAAAATAGGAGGAATTGAAGACTGATTTTTGAAGCTTCAACAAGTGTTGCAGCATAATTTCCATACATTTGCAAGCTCCCATTGGTTACAAGAGGTAGGTTTTTTAACATTTTTTTCCAACTATTTTTGTTTCCCAAATTGTCAAACATGAAACATTAATTGTTTTTCATTATTTTGTTTTTGTTTTTGAATATGTTTATGTTATTTCTTGCCATAGGAACTAGAATGGCATCTACCTCTTCCTCCATTGGCAATGAACAAACAATTACAAAACAAAGAAATGATCCAAATTCTCCCTTATAGAAGTATGTTGACATTTTAAAACCACTTCCAGGAGGTGGGGGATTCCGTTGGAGATGCCAAGGATGTGGTATTGAACGTAATAGTTCATATTATCGGGTGGTAGGCCATTTGTGTGGAATAAAAGGAAGAGGGATCAAAAAATGCCCTGGAAAAGATGGTAAACCTATACCAGATGAGGCAGTGATGAAATATATTAGGGAGCATGAGGAGGCAGAAAAGAGAGAAGCTCGTAGATTGAATCAAACCGCACCAAAGAAAACAAGGGGTAATCCTGATGTTGTAGTAGAAGACCACCCCTTCTTTTCCACAAATGAACCTGAAAGTGAACCACCCTTGACACGCAAAAGAACAAAGGGGCTTTTAGAAACCTCATTTCAAAATGAGAGTAGAGACATTGCTAACCAAGATGTAAAAAGGTGCATTTGTGCAAATGGGTTGGCTTTCAATGTTGTTCGCTCCCCATATTGGAAGCAAATAATAAAAAGTGTTAATGAAGCTCCAAGAGGGTATAAGGGCCCATGTTATGAGAAGGTACATAGAACATTATTGGACAAAGAGGTGAAGAAGGTTGACGATGCATTGAAACCCATTGGGGATTCATGGGCTGAGACAGGTGTAACAATTGTTTCAGATGGGTGGAAAGATGCTAAAAATCGTCCCTTGATCAATGTCATAGCAGTGTCCCCTAAAGGGGCAATGTTTTTGAAAGCTGTGGATTGTGAGGGCCAAGTAAAAGATGGCCAATTTATTGCAAAAATTCTTATCTCCACCATTGAGTCAGTGGGACCCCGCAATGTTGTCCAAGTCACAACGGACAATGCAAGAAATTGTAGAGCTATTGGTTTGTTGGTTGAGGAACGCTAAAATCACATCTTTTGGACACCTTGTGCAGTCCATTCACTCAATCTTATGCTACAAAGGATTGGGACTAAAATAAAATGGATCACAGATGTGTATGTAGAGGCTGAGGACATCCAAATGTTCATCACAAACCACCACATGTCTCAAGGGATTTTTAGATCCTTTTCGAATTTGGAGCTATTGAAGGTAAGTGAAATAGTAATTTAATTTTACATTTTCTGATTTTTTTAATTTCAATGTTCATAATATCATTGTGTAAGCTATATTGTGTATCCTTCTTTAAAGTTTGGCTTTATTTTTTAATCATTTTGGCATTAATTTGTGTTATAGGTTGATGAGACCCGTTTTGCATCAAACACAATCGTCTTAAGACAACTTGTGAAAGTTAGAGTGGCACTATGCAATATGGTGACCAGCAACAATTGGACTGTATAGAAGCAGAGTAGTAGTGAGAGCAGAAAAAATTAGGGAGAGAATATTGAATGAGAAATGGTGGGCTCTTGTTACATATCTCCTAAGTATCACTGAGCCCATTATGAGCATGATTCACTATACCAACATGGATAGGCCTTGCATTGGTGAGATTTATGATGGCACTGATTGAATGCTTGAAAAAATAAAGTTCACTATAAATGCAAAAGAGAATGACCCTGAGGAGAAATTCTTCAAAGAAGTGAAAGCAATTATTGTAGAAAAGTGGAATAAGATGACCACTCCTTTGCATCTTCTTGCCTATGCCTTGACACCAAAGTACTATGGCAATCAGTTTCTTGATAAACCAGGAAGGATTCCACCATGGAGAGATCTAGAAGTATCTGATGGGTACAAGGGAGCATTTCTTAGACTATATCCTGATGATGATTTGCGAGTTATTGTTACAAATGAGTTCATAGAATTCGTAAATGGGAATGGTCTAAGTGTTGATGCACTTCGTCATAGATCCAAGAAGGATGCTCATAGCTAGTGGTACTTCCATGGTGCATGCTTCCAACACCTACAACCCCTCGCTATAAAAGTTTTATCACAAGTTTAATTAATTAAAATTTATCACAAGTTTATTTATAGTTTACTTTGTCTTCATAGGTTGCTAGTAATTTTTAATTTTATTTTTATTAATGTATAACTATAATTGTTTACTTTGTCTTCATAGGTTGCTAGTTCATCTACTTCAGAAAGAAATTGGAGCACATACTCTTTCATCCACTCAATAAAGCGTAATAGGTTGCTATCAAAAAGAGCGGAGAATTTAGTATATGTGCTCCCGCTTCTCAGCTTCTTGCATTGACACTTGATGACTCTGAGAGAGAGCAAACTTATAGTGCAAGTGCAAGTGGCATTGGCTCATCTAATGTCAATGTCAATGATGGGGAGGATGAGGAGGAGGATGTTAGCTGATCCATTTGATGATTAAACTTTATATTGTTGAAAGTTGAAACAATGATACTTGAATATTTTGTCATTTTGATATTAAACTTGATTTATATGATGCTATTATGGTATGATCATGATGCTATGATTACAAGTTTATGTTTGTTTTGTTGTTTATATGATGCTATGTGACATGTTAATCTTAATTCATGCTTATAGGCTGCACAAATATTAAAATATATATATATATATATATATATATATATATATATATATATATATATATATATATATATATATATATATATATATATATATATATATATATATATATATATATATATATATATATATATATATATAATTTACATGTTTTTGTACTAATGAACCCAAACCCCTTTTCAAAATTTTGCCATACCGGTGGACCGGTTCTTCAAACCCGAACCGGCAAGCTAGCATTTTATCCTCAGCGTGACTTATATCATATCTTTTTTATGAATAACCAATCAGTAATTATTATTATTTTTAGAATAAATAATTAATCAATTACCATATCAAATATATAAACTCCATCGATGATTGCTGAAGGCTGATCCAATTGGAAATAAATATCTTCACAACCTATCGGTTGTGACCATTGAAGGATAGAGGCATGTCTATTGCTTCAATAATCGCATTCCTTGGTAATGGTTGTTACCATTAACTGATTCTTTAATTATCTTGATCGGATTAATATTGCATGGTTAATAAAGCTTTGTGGTAGCAATCTTATCATTGAATTTCCTTTGAATAATCTCTCATCGAGTAGTCTTAATCAGATCGCATAATTTGCCTCTTTTATGGATCGATAATGCTTAAGTGTTCATCGGGTTTATTGAACATTATTATAATATTAATGTTTACAATATAATATTAATTTATTTTTATTTGATTATTTCAAGAATATTATTAATAATGAATATTAATAAATATTAGTTAAATAATAATATTTATTAAGAGATTTCAAATAGCCATTATATTAAATAATAATTGTTTCATTTAAGATGTAAATAACGATCAAGGGGGGGACATGACAAAAGTCGCCTTTCACAATCTCCATTGCTCGATACCTTTGTATGAGGCATCAAGGGGAATTACGAACTCCAGAAATATGTGCCACTCCAATCGCATGCCAAGGTTAATGGAGTTGGGCCCAAAAGAAGAAGACAAATTCCCCCAATAAATCTTCAAATAATCATTGAAGCTCCCATCAAATGAATATTTATCCGCAGCTTATATTATTTCTCTCACACCAAGTGAAGTTTTATTCGCCAAAAGTTATAGAAGTTCCGATACTCACAAACCTTCAAATTACAATTGTGGAGGTTTAACAATTATGTGTGGCTCCCTCTCCAACAAGATAGCGCTTAGGCACCTCCTGCACTGCCTCAACAATATCATGATTTCAATTAAATCAAGCAGGCAGACAACCAACTCACAAATAAAAAAAAGTCCTTCAATTTAGATTAAATTTGACTTCGGCTCTAGCAATAGAGAATATGAAAGTAATCCACCTTGAAATAATATTGAACCTTAATATCTAGAAAAGCCCTTATTACTACAAATTTGTCTCCAAAGGAGACTTCACAAATTTGGCTCAAATGTAGACTCCGTCACGAATCCGCTCTTTAGGAAGAACTAGGTTTTCATCCAGCCCTTCTATCAAGCTCTTGAAGGTTTTCGTCTCTAGAAATCATGTCGTTTATCAAATCCCAGCATGCCCAATGCATCATCAAGTACCCCCTTATAAAGACCTCCAAGAAGAATCTAGAAGATAGGCCGACTTGCAAGAGAAATATATTCAATAAAGAGATATAATAATAAAATTTATTATTTAATTAAATTAATTAATATTAAGTCATCATTTGAATATCTTATTTATTTTGTTGACAACTTAATAAAAATCAATTTAATTATCACTTAAAAATTGGGGACATTACAAAGCTAACAAGTACAATTATGGATGGCAAGTCTAAAATGTATGTAATTCCAAAACACATTGGCAAATCTTGGGCAGCACACCATCTAGCCTCCAGCTTTTCAACAAGTTGAACAAAGAATAAAACCACTTGGAGTTCTAATAGCATAAAAGGTAATAATTGGAACTCAATCATTTTTATTGAACTTTGTAGTCGTCTCACTGCATATAAAAGGATAAGATGCATTATTGGATCAGAAATGGTTGATTATAGCCAACGCCAACCATAACTGTAAAAAACAAATATAATCTCAATTGAAAATAAGGGCAGGAAATAAATGTCTGACCTAAGGAATCAGGCAATAAGAAAGGAAGCAGCTTCTTTAGATTAATTAGATTCAAAATTGGGATAAGGATGGATATAGAAAAGCGAGGAAGACTCCATGGATTCAATTACCAAAGATGAAACAAATTAACCTTATGATATGTTCCATTGGTAAATGGAAGACCATGAAGTATATCAGACTACATGCAATTTTATTGAACTATTGGATATTAATGAAGAAGAGCAAGTAGAAGGAAATGAAGAAAAAAAGTGCAAGATTTTATCATCACAGATTAAAAAAATATGATCAACTATGGTGCCCTTTAAGTTCCAAGCGAAGAATGTAAAACTAAACCAGCTGAAGGACAAGAAATAGAGAGAGGTATAATTAAATTTGATAAAGTGGAAAAACATTATTTTAAATTTGATACAAATTTGTGCCCTAAGGAATGTTACATAAGTGGAAAAACATTATTTCATGGTTGAAGCTCAGCAAATACTACAGTGCACAAATGGATGAAGTTTGGCGAATAACCATTCATAATTTAAACAAGGACGGTGCAAATAATCTAAAAATTCAAATGTGAAATTTCTTTCCCACCATACATTGCAGTCCAACCTGCAATACTACTGCTTATTATACAGCCTTCAGTGCAACCATCTGCAACACAGCACCCATTAGTCTACTTTAATCAATTGCAGAACAGGCAGCACCCAGCAGTCTACTCAATCAATTGCAAAAATCATACGGCTTGTGACAGCAATATTTGACACTCTTTGTAGTTGTACAGTCGACAGAGCTGCAAACAATCCTACAGCACAAATTTCAATAGTTGACCTACAACAGTGCATCAAACTATAGCAACTGTACAGTTCTTCCAATTGGTGACAAATTACTCCACCATAGGCTTTGGGAAGCATGCAGAACAGTGAGAACTATTTTGGGCAGTCAGTTGATTTTATCGTATACTTAGATAGCTTATATACTGAAAGTCAAATCAATTGTTTCAATTGTTTCATTAAGTTGTACAGCCACTAGTGCCTACATACACCATACTATGCACAAACTCCTCAGTGAAACAAAGATTGTTTAACCAGTTAGTTTTATTTTCTATATCTAGCTGAATGTTGCACAGGCAAATCAGCTAATGAGGCTTGCAGTAAGTTCTTCGTTGTGGAACATTAAAGTTTTTCTGTCACTAGTATGGCTGCAAAATGTGCAACTCCACAAGTTGCAAAGAGATCCTCTTCAACAAGAAGCCCAAAAATATGGATAACCAATTTGGATAAAGCAAGTTGATATGTCTAATTTGTTATATGTTTGTCAGCTAGTTATCCAACTTTTCATTTTAAGAGGAATAATGCCATTAGCACAATTAGAATTTGTTATGTTTTGTTAGTCCTGATGCAACCATCAGGTAGTTGTTCATAAATAGTTGTCAATGATTAACAATGGTCATAATCTAACCAACAACCATTGAGCCCTTTAAATATAATTGGCATAGTCAGGAAAAGTATTTGATTTGTGAATGATGACCATTGACCTACTTTCATTGTAATCAAGAACTATCGTTGATAAAGCATTCATAGTGCTATCCTCTACAATCAATCAGGTACATACTGTTCTTTATTTTTATATTATTGCAATTGGTAGTGTAACTAGATAGTGGTAAACATACCTTTGGCATTCCAAGTCAATCTTCTGTTCTAGGATAATCATCCCTTGAATCCTTCCTTGTTGCATATGATCGGTATCTATTTTCATCTCTATAATCTGAAAAGAGATGCTGGATTTTGTGTGATCAGCTCTTCTACTTGAGCAAATCAACTGGGAGAGATGAAAGAGGTCAATAATTGTAGTCTATGGGTGTATTGTTCCCATTTTTTCAACTGCTTTAGCTGTTTCCTCAGCTTGTAAGTTGAATTATGATTGGGGCATCAAAGTTGTAATGTTCCCTTTTTAGCCAGTCATGTGGTGATCTGTCATTAGCCCATCTTGCCATGGACCCGAGGGCTAACCAGGACTTTTCAAGGATCAGTGTGAGATTTGGCCTAGGCAATTCCAATTTCAGGCCAATCAGAGGTATTTTGACAAGGTTTCCAGATACTTACTACTTATAGTAAGTCAGTTGTGGCTCAGTGACTAGAAATATTTGAAGCATTTTGGATGTCAGTATTTTGGTGCATTTAATTCTTCATCAGGTTTGACAATTTAATGAGCCATTAATTAATTGGGCAATTAAATTAAAAGTCCCTAAGGTTAAATTTAGATATTTAACTTTAATGATTAATAAATGCTGGGACTAATGTTTAAAGGGAAAATTAAAAGTTCCCATTCAATGAGAAGACATAAGGGGATATTATTATTTTATTATAACATTCTATTATCCCACAGTTATGGTGTATTGGGAAATGTGCCCAAATGGAGTTATAAATAGAAGCTTGAAGTGCTGATTGAGACATCTTGAAAATTGGTATTCTTGGAATTGTGTGTTTTCTGATTCAATTCTGGAAATCTTTGGCTTTTGAGGACGAAATCCCTCAATAGCGACATTTCCTACCCCTGTGCAATATCAGGCCTGGGAAATCTTCGAACAAATTGCAGAGATTGAGTATCATGGCATTGAATTTATTCTTCACAGGTTGAAGCTCAGCCAAGGGAAGTCGCAGGGTTTATTGACTGGTAAGAGTATATTTTGTTGAATGGAAGTATAATACAGCAGAGATTTTATAGTTGGCTGAGTTGAATAGCAGGGGAAATCGTAGGCATCAATTATTGGAAGCCAAGTTTAATGGCATTGGGAAACAATGTGCTAGTAATGGCCAAAGGCGTGGAGATTACACATTGCCGCAGTTAGCATCAGAAAACCTCTCAACACTCATTGGTAGTTGCAGCATATGGTTGGCTTGGTAAATATTAAATTCTCAGCTCTGTTAAATTGTTAAATTAGTAAATACTGGTACAAGAACCGCAGCTCATTATCCCCAGCAAATACAGTAGAAGTTGTGGGATTGAGCCAGGAGCTAGCCGCAGGTTCAGTGGTCGGGTTGTAAGCAGAATATCACAGCAGGTCTTAGCCGCAAAGGAGTCTGGAATTTGGGTCGTGGAATCCAATATTAGCCGTGCCAAGTCTAATCATCGTGTTAGAGTTCAGTTGCTAGTCAAGTTTGGAGAGGTTGCGACTGTATGATAGTCGCACAGCAGTATTTTTGTAAAGGGGCTGACAATACTTGGGTTGTGAGTCTAGGATGAAGGTGGCGGTTGTTTGTGACTGACACTCAGCAAAGGAACCCTGGTCCAGCAGGATGTGGCTCCTGTGAGCTGCTGTCTCAGGTTAGGGAGTGAAGTTGCAGTAGTTCCAAGCACATTGCCAAGGGGTACAATACCATAGAATAGTTTCTTACACCTTCATTAGTAATTTGTAATGATCCTGCACTGTGTTGAATAGTGTAATTTTTCCTGAGAATCAAGAACAATATCACTGTCATATTTGAGAGGTGAATGGTTGTTATCTATGAATTTATTAAACAGCAGTAGTAAAGGTTAATGTTAAATTATTGTTGAATTGCTTTCTCTTGCCATTGAATGTTTGCCTATGAAAAACAAACCATAAACTGTGCACACCAACTGTTTGACATAATTCCAAAGTCGAAATTGAGAAAGAATTGGTAGCAATAGGGGCAACCTATTACAAAAGTTCTGAAAAGAGTAGGTTTGACAAAGCTTGAGAAAAGACGGATTTGGGATGTGGTTTTCAAGTATTTGATCGCATTCTAAATCTTAGATCATTGTGTTTGTATATGCATTCAGCCTAAATACTTAAGGTTGAAAACTCTTCCCCTGTTTTTTCTGGACACAAGTTGATCAAAGTACAATATCTTGGATCATTGTGATATATGGGCTTTAAGCTTGAATGTTGAAATTCCTCCACTTGCTTTTTGAGGCCCCTACTTGATCAAGGTGTAATATTATTATCTCAAATCATTGTGTTTTAGGCTTTAAGCCTGAACATTGTAAGGCTGAAAATACTTCACTTGGTTTTTAAGGCCGCAACTTGATCAGAAGTATAAAATCTCAGATCATTGTATTGTATATGCCTTACGATTGAATACTGAAAGTTGAATATCCTTCCATTGTTTTTGAGGCCACAGCTTGATCAAAGTAAAACATTAATCAGGCCTGACATTCAATTTTCTTTTTTGCAGGTCTGAAGACGCTAACTCTATTCATCTTTCACCAAATACGTTTAGAGAAAAAATAATTTACAAGACCTTGGGATATCAAGCTTGATCTCATTAAAATTTGGAAAAGAAATGATGAGAAAAGTCAAAGTTGAAATTCAATAGTATTAAGTTTTTTTTATAAAACACTTCTAAACAGTAACCTTTGCAACATCAAAAATAATCTTACTAAATTTTTGAAAGCATTATAACATTCGCCACGGTCAAAATCAAACTCGATAATTTTGAAGAAAATGTCACAAAATGGCAACCTTTGCACCACCAAGATTCAATTTCATATAAATTTTGTAGTCTTTGCGGCAAACAAGCCTATATTGAATAATTTGGAAAGGCACATCTCAAAATAGAAACATTGTAGTATCAAGTTCTAACTCCACAAAATCGGAAGAGTGGCGATAAGATTTGCAGCCTTTGCAAGAACCAGATTTTGAAGAAAACAAGAAAAAATTGTGCAGTTTGAAGGCAATGCTTAAACTTACTGAAAAATGGAGAGAAATGTGTCCTACTTTGCAGACTCTGCAACAATCGAGTCAGAGTTCAACAGTTTCTAAGAAATTCGGAGCAGGCTTTTTTATTGGTATAAAACGTCCAAATTTCCATCCCTTTCCACCATAATGCTTGAAGAGTCAATCTTATAATTAATGAAGGACATGCGCATAGATGCCTGGTACATTGGTATTTTTATTGGCTTTTGGCGATATGTGCCAAGATTGAGTCCCTTAGAAACATTGCGTTGCTGAAGTATATGTGTTAAAAAGTTCAGCGGGGATCGTATTGCTTAAAAGAATTGTGTTTAAAAGTATGAGTATGAGGTCCCCCCGTTTGTGGCATCATCAGTGAGGCCGGTTAATCCACAGACATATCAATCAAAAGAATAATTAAGGAAATGCGTTAAATATTGCATAACCAGGCTTGAGGTCAAGAACACACACCTCAAATTTAGCAGCTTTTGCAACCGCGAGTTTAAAGGCTGTGGCTTTGGTATCGCTGTCCACTTTACTCCACCAACGGACACACCCTTTCTTCCTCCAGAACACATTGGCAGCTGTTTCATTGCCCGCAGAATTATTAACATTACTATTGTTGATCCGTTTCTTGGCGCGAGAAGCGAGCCAAGACAACCTGAGCGAGAGCTCCAGCTTATTGACAACGAAAGCCGCGAGGCTGTAATAACCCTTGTCCTTGAGCCACGGCAGCTCCTCCCACTGCCATTTCGAAGCAGAAGAAGGACCCGAGCTTCTCAAAAACTCGCCATTGGAAATGGCGTCCATGACTGAAACAAATCGCTCCATGTCCTTCACGAGATCCTCGGTGACCACCAGGGAATCGAACTTGGGGAATTCGGCTCCCGGAATTTGACCCTCCGCCGAGCTAAAAAGCCTCACGCTTTCCGTCAAAACTTGCTCGGCCTGATTGCCGGAGTAAGCCCTAGCCAAGAGGCCCCTGGCTTTTCTGTAGCACAGGCTCGGCAACGCATTGAAATCGTGTTTGCTGCTCTTGATAGGCACGTCCGGTAGAAGGATAAAAAAGCCCTGACCATCATTCTGAATGCGCGCCTGCATTTGCAGAATAATAGCAACCCATGATTCATCCACTGTTGTGAGGGCAGCCTGTCTTTGTTCTGTGCTCAAGGTCGACATCCATGTCACAATGTTATTCCGCAATGGGGATTTTGAAGGCGATGGTGATGGCACAGAGTGGTACAGAGCCAGATGGTCTACCAGCGAATCCATTAGCTGCTTCGAATCCATCGATGCTTTCACTCTTCCGCTTACCTCCCCGCTTATACTTTTCTGTGACAAATTGGAAACACACTTCCGATTTCCTATTGACATCTTCTACTTATGTCACATATATTTCTCTGTTACGTTGACAGTGCTGAATTCAGTTCCTGTACGCGTACGGTACCAGGGGAACCAAACACTTTTTACAATTATGCTGGACGGATTTACTTTCAGGTATTTCCATGGAAAACTAGGAAAGGTAGCTATGAATTTCGATTAAATTTGCTCCCTGCAATCTGTGTAGGTATCTTGTCGGCAATATGAATTTGGCATCTGCATGCACATTGCCATTTGCCCGTCAATGTATTTTTTTAATTTGTGAGGGGACAGAGAGGATCGCGTAAGGAATAACTAAATTGCAAATCTAGCTGCCTTCGTTTTATACTTACTGGACCCAGTAGTCATTATAGCAAATTTTGACCTCCTTATTATATCTAATTTAAGAGCTTAAAGATAATATTTTAGTTTGATAGTTAGGAAGAATGTTGGATGAGTGGCTATGTAGTGTCATTCAATAATCATACATTACAACCATTTCAAACATTTGCACAATTAATTCAACACATACTTATTTTTCTATACTTATTTTTCTATGAATCAATACATTTTTCTCTAATAGCTATTTTACCAATACTTATGTCTTAATAATCGTGTTATGGGTACCAATAAAGCTACACAACTCCTTTAATTAAATATTTAAACATTACAACCATTTCAATCAATAATCATACATTACAACCATTTCAAACATTTGCACAACTAATTCAACACATACTTATTTTTCTATACTTATTTTTCTATGAATCAATACATTTTTCTCTAATAGCTATTTTTACCAATACTTATGTCTTAATAATCGTGTTATGGGTACCAATAAAGCTACACAACTCCTTTAATTAAATATTTAAATTTTAATTATGGGAGAACAAGTGGGGGGTATTGGTACATGTGAAATATTTTAATGTTGTTTTAATTATCATTTTTTTGGTTTCTTTAAAGTTAGTAATTGGGAAGTTGGGTGAGCAACGAGTGAGATTATTATGGGTCATAACTAGGCCTCTTCCTCCTAACATGCCTATTTTGAAACTATTTTCTTTATAAAAAATATTTTATTTTAAATTTATATTTTCTCAATGCATATTTTCTAATTTTAAAACAAAATTCTATCAATATTTGTCCTCATCTCAACAAGGTCAAGTATACCATTTCCATGTCACGACCTGACTCAGACCACATAGTTAGAGATTATTTTGAGATGCCAGATACTTACTGTTGACATTTTATGCTAATAAATGCATGTGATGATCTTGATTCGATTATTAATGATGTTAGATGATATTATGTTGTTTAATGATATTAATGATGATTAGATATTTTTATGATGATATTCAATGCTATTTATGATGCTTACTGCCGTTTTAAGTATTTAATGATGATGTTAAATGTTATTATTAGATTTTAATATGATGATAAATATAATGTATTTTCATTATTGAGATCTGACGACTTTTTGTCGAGCATGAGGTGGTTGCAGGTTAATCGTCGAAGGCGGACATATGACCGAGGAGGATTTTTTCTAGCTTGTCAGCAATGACCTAAGGACTGGAACCCTGTGCAAAAACACCAAATTACACAATAATCAGTAAATTAAATTTGGGAATTTAAAAATAAATTTATTGAAGAATTTAATAATTAAATTATAAAATATATAGATCAAGGCTAGAAATTATTTTCTATTAAATATAAAGGAGTCAAAAGGATATAGTATCACAAACTTAAGCACATGGAGGACATGCAAGTCTGATATCAGTTGTGTATGCTAGTTATAGCCCAATACAAAAAACAACACTAAGAAATAGAGTTTTATATGATTTACATCAACACCAACCAAAAAAGGACAGCAAAATACATCCCAAGAAGTAGCCCATCCACAAACTAACCAAAGTCAATATCACCCTCTAAATGATTGATCTTCCCTAGTGGGGATCCAAGTTGTCCAGCCACGGTCGCCTTCCTTCCAAACCTCAAGCAACCCATGCATGATCTGCTCTTTGTGTGGGTCAACTACCCATCTCTGGATCTGCTCCTCCTCTTTGTGAATCAAATCTAATCTGACTTGCCTTTCCTCCAGCTGATTCACAAAATACATAAGAGCCTGCTCAAATGGTGTCTTATTATGGTCACCACGATCCCATGTGAAGCCATGGGAGATCTCCTTGATGAAGACAACAGTAGAGCCATCTTCCAAACACTGATTAAACTTATCCTCATCCAGCTTGATAACCATTGTAACCTACATAGAAATAAGATGCAAGATAAGTCTCCTTGGAGACTCAATAACATTCCTACTCCTACCATTAAAAACCTCATCATTTTGAAACTTCCATATCAACCATAATATTTCTAAAGAAAGACGAGACCAAAATGAGTTAGCTATTTTCTTGTAGTCCTTAATGAAACCAAGGATAACATCAATACAAGCAATATCCATTTCCTCAAATTTGAAACCAAACATTTTCCAAATTTCTTTGGCAAAAAGACAGTCAAAGAAGACATGTTGAACAGTTTCAGGGAGGCAGCAAGATTTACAAAGAAAATGATTTCCAGCAACATCTTTCAAAGGAAGTTTGTGCAACATAAGTCTCCAAACAAATAATTTATTCTTAGGCTCGACAGAACCAACCCACCTTCTATTAAGGGATTTGACCCACTGTTCCCTATTCCAATCCAAACTCCACATAGAATTAAAATGGTCAATCACAAGGGAAGCGTCTCTCGGAGTGTCATAGATCATTTTAGCTTTGAGGCAGGGAAGGGGGTGTTAATAACCCAACAGAAGGAGGAGGGGCAGGACGAGCAGAGGGTGACAGGGCACTGTGAGATGAAGGGGAGAGAGCATCTTTTAGAACAGCATAGGTCCTAAACTGAGAAGGGGTCACCATAAATATGTGAGACAATTCTTCCCAAGAGATCAGCAAACCATTATGGAAAATATCCTCAAAAGTTCTTATGCCACTGTTGTACCACTTTAAAGTCGAACAACCCTATAAAATAGCAAGAGGCTTATCCTTATGAAACACATTCCACCAGATGGACCTATTAGCAAAGAAGCAATTACTATCCTTTAGACACTCATTGTTTCTAATGAAGTGATTAACAAGCTTCTACACTTTCCATAGAGACTTAAAGAGCTCAGAACCAAAAGGAGAAACCTCAAATCTGCTTGCAATTAAATCATAAAATGGAAGGCCCTTCCATTTTTTAGCCTTCTTAGGGACAAACATCAAAATGTCTTGCCTAATCAAAACTTCCCAAGGTTCATCTCCACTAATTTCCCTAAAGATCCATTTTGAGGCCAAGGCAATCCCCTGAGTCTGAAGATCTTTAAGCCCTATACCTCCAATATCCCTCTTCAATACACACTAGTCTAATTTGACCGCATGATGTTTCTTGTTGCCTTTTCCATCATACCACAAAAATTCCCTATTTTGCTTCTATATGTGGTTAAATTGGTAGTTACTAAATAGCCAAGCAGAGGAGAAGTATATATTGTACGAAGAGAGCACCTTCTGACAGACCTGATTCCTTCCGACCAATGAAAGAAAATTCTTGTTCCATTTAGATAGCTTCTTGTCAACCTTGTTCCTAATCCACTCCCACATCTCCTTCAAATTAGGGGAGACCGAGAAGGAGATGCCCAAATACCTAACAATTTGGTTAGGACCTCCCCACTTCATTGAGAATCTGCAGAACCATGTTGGGGGGGTATGTTCCCAATCAAGAAGACAAGATTTATGGAAAGAAACTTTACTACCAGATGCCTTGCAAAAGATATCAATATTATCTAGCAAGGCAACCATATTGTTTTCTTCTAGAGCCATCACGATTGCAGTATCATCAACAAATTGAACATTAACCACTTCTTCCTTATTAGGTAGGCAGATCCCTCTAACCCTGGGAGTAAGCTCATTGTTCTTGACAAGATAGTAGAGAGCATCAATAGCAATAACAAACAAAGTTGGGGCCAAAGGGCAACCTTGCCTGATGGACCTAGAGAGAGGAAAGATTTCCAACCTCAAGTCATTCACCTCAACCATAGCATTAGCATCACATAGTAAGGTCCACATCAGCCTACAAAATGAACCCGAGAACCCCAAACTATTAAGCATCTGAAGAATAAAACCCCATTCAATCCCGTCATATGCCTTCTCAAAGTCAATCAACAACATAGCTCCATTCTGTCCTGTATTCCTTGCCTAATTCAACGACTCCTGACAAGTGATAAGATTCTCTAATATGTAACTTCCCTTCAAAAATCTAGTTTGGGTGGGACTAATGATTTTAGGGAGGATCTTCTCCACCCTAGAATAGCAGCCACCTTGGCCAAAATATTGTATGAAATGTTAATTAAGGTAATTGGTCTCCAATTTCTAATAAGTGTTTTGTCTCCCTCTTTTGGGATCAGCCTGATAAGACCTTGATTGATATCCTTACCTAGAGTTCCCCTGTCAATTGCTTCTTCATATAGTTCAAGCAGGTCCTTAGAGACCTAGTTAATATTTGCCTTGTAGAACTCCATTGGGAATCCATCCGGCCTTGGGGATTTGTCATGGTTCAGAGATGAAATAGCATGTTCTATTTCTTAGAAATATGTTTTCCAATATGAGAACAGTCTTCCTCATCCAACATCTTCGGCACTGACCTTTTTATTAGGTCCCTAGCCCTACCTTGCTCATCCCCCATGTTTTTAGTCATAAAGATAGATCTATAGAACTGAGAAAAATGGTCTAGAATATCCTTAGGGTCTGTGATACTCCTATTGTCCTCCCAGATGTTGTAAATCCTATATTTGGCCTCTTTCATCTTTAGCATTTGAAAGAAAAATTTAGAACCTCTATCCCCTGACTCAAGCCACTTGACTTTGGCCCTTGTCTTCCATCCCATAACTTTAATATTTTGAACTTTTCTCAGGATAGCCTTGGTGCCAATGAGATTATGTGTAAGTTGTTCATCCTCCGGATTGGCCTAAATCTCAAACTTTGCCTTGCACACTTGCCAATGAAGTTTCAACCTCCTATTATCCTTGGCCTTCTTCTTGCCTACTTCTTGGCCTTCTTCTTGCCACTATCTACAACCCACAAGTTTCTTCTTTCTGCATGTAGGGCAATCTGCACAATCAAACTTGATTTTGCTTTGTCATTTTCTTTCTCAACCCAAACCGGTTGAGTTTCCTTCTTCTTGTCAACTACAATTCTATGCTTCGGTTTGGCTACCAGTTCCTGATCAGGATTTGTCCTCTTCTGCTTGATTTTCCTATTCTTACAATGCTTTGCAATATGTCCAAACTCATGAAAATTATAACACTTCTCATTCATATTAAATGATAAGTTTGAAAAATTATTGTAGGAAATTGGTTGACTTCTCCTATGACCCAATCCATTACATTGATAGCAGATGACATGCATCTCCCGGAGTGCAGAAAAAGAGTTTCTACTTTCATAACTCATAGTGGGCTTATTCTTCAATATATAGTTAGCTATTCTATGTCCAAATTTGTTACACCAGTAACAATGGCCATGAAATTTTCATAAATACCAGTTTGGTTGCTTTTATCCTGCAAACATTTGTCTCATCGGGGGTCTTCCTTTCAAGTTGTTGACTCTAGTGAATCCTTCATGATCAACCATTATTTTGTTCCTAGGATCTGTATCCAGGTACACTAAATGTGGTCTTTGGTACATTGATCGAGCATACCGGTTTGCAAGGCGGTTTCTTGGAGCTTCTAGATAAGTCTTCTTACCGATATCCTTGCCTACTATGAATATTTTCTTCTCCTCACCTTCACTTGAAGAAGTGAATTTTATCTCCTTACCGGATGTGTCTTTTCTATTTGAAATTTGTCCTTCTTCAAATCCTAAGCCATCGGTATATTTAGATTGCTTCTATTTGCTCAACATCTTGTCCAAGACTTTTGTGCTACCCTCATACTTGCTTCTCATTTTCAGTTCATCCTTACTCTCTTCAAGCTCCTTTCTGAGCTTCACAATTTCTTCTTCCAGGTTTTGATGCACCTTCTCCTTCTTCATCGAATCAGAGGATGTAACTTCACATATCCTCTTGGCTTTTTCGAACTGGAGTTTCAAGTCGGAAATAACTTGATTGGACTCATCCATGGATTGCTTCAAGAGATCTTGTTCTTCTACTACAGCAAGCTTGACCTTCTTGAGTTATCTTCTTGTTTTACTTAACTCCTCAAGAGCACTTATGAGATCACCTTCTAGATTCACTTCAGATTCAATGTCTTCTTCTTCCTCATCTTCACCAACCAATTCATCTAGTGCCATAAAGAGATTAAATTTTCTTTCATCCTCATGGCAACCATCTTCTGATGCACTTTCTGCATCTGTAGCATCATCCTCAATAGTATATAGGTTGTCTTGCTTCCAATAGCTTCTTCTTCCTTGCCAATAGACTTTCTTCTCTTTGTCTTTACCGAAAGATCTGCCAAAACTACTTTTCTCATCTCTATCGGTTTCATTATAGGGACATTTTGTAGCAATGTCCAATTTTAGCACAGTTGAAGCATTTGAGTGGTAACTTTCCTTTATACTCATTGGATCTTCTCTTGAGCTTTTTGACAAATTTTATTGCCTCTGCATTCGAGTCTTCATTGGATCCTTTATCAACAACCTCTTCCTTGCCCTTTTTGATGGAGTTGAAAGTTGCCTCTTTCCTTAAAGATGCCTCACCGATTGTCCCATTTCATAGGCAGTTAAGGATCCAAATAACTCATCCATTGTGAAGGTTTTCAGATCCTTGGCTTCCTCTATAGCAGACACCTTAGTATCATACTTAGATGTGAGTGATCTAAGTACCTTTTTGACAAAAAAATCATCAACAATTTCCTCTCCAAGTCCTCTGATGGTGTTCACAATTTCATCTACTCTGTGAAGGTAGTCTACAATCTTTTCTTCATCTTTCATCTTCAAGCCTTCAAGCTGACCTCTTGGAGATTGTAGCTTGGCCTCTTTGACTTTGGCATCTCCTTCAAATAATCTATGTAATTTATTCCAAGTCTCCTTGGTGGATGAGCAGTGCATGACCTTTACAAACTCGTTATCTAACAACCCACTTAGAATAGCATGTTTAGCCTTTCCATTGTTCTCATACTCCTTCTTAGCATCCAGATCTGTGGGAGGAACACTAGGGATAGTATACCTATTTTTAACAGACATCCACACATCAAAAACAAGAGAGGAAAGATAGGTCTCCACTCTTCTACTCCAGAAGGCATAGTTAGTTCCATAAAACATGGGAGCTTTCGAGGAGGCAGACTCATTTCTTTCCATTATGTTCTTTGACGAGAATCTACCCAAGCTAGAGAAAGATTTGATCAACCGGAAACCTAATGCTCTGATACCAATTGTTGAATACAATGTGCCACTAAGAGGGGGGTGAATCAGTGGTTCCTAAAAATCTTTACCTTTTAAACTAGGTTTTGAGTACCGGTTAACAACCTAACCACTAAGAAATCAAACCAGTAAGAAATGAGAGGATATAAAAAAGGCAAACACACAAATGCACAACTCACAACACCAGATATACGAGAAAAACCCAGTATGGGAAAAAACTCAATGAGAAATGTTGTTGGAGCCTACTGCTCCAATCCAACCTCACAATGAAACAATAGGTTACAATGATTTAGGGCACCAACCCAAGGAGCACCAACCCCTATTGATTTAGGGCACCAACCAAAGGAGCACCAACCCTTGCACCAAGCACCAACTCAATGTAATACAATGAAATACAACTTAATGCAATGATAGAACCTTGTTGCAAATGAGTTTAGCAACACCTGATAAACCGATCTTTGTTGGTTACCAACCTCCTCTGTTTCACCAGTTCTTCGACTATCGATTATCAAATTGCTCTCTCTGATCACTTATCGGTTACTCTCTGCCTTTCTTCTCTTTCTCTGAATCTCACCCTGCACAGTACCACACTTGGATGCCTTCCTAACCTTTCAATCCCTACCGGTACACTTGACTGTTAAGACTATAACAGTTCACTGGTTACTCTATCTCTGTCAGTTAGAAACTCTCACCGGTTCAGCCTGCTAACACTCAGACACTCTGATTTTCCGCGAGATGATTCTCAAACTGACTTCTCTTTGTGTGCTCAGACACACACTTCTCGCCATTGGCATTCAACATCAATCGCTTCAATCTTCAGTTCACATAGTTATATCTAAATGTTCCTGCCAAAAGAAACATTCAAATGGTGGCGTGCTAGGGTTTTCCACCATGCACTGAATCTGCATCAAATTCGATCGGATCTCATCTCCTCGAACGAATATCTGCATCACATCAATCAGCACCGCCATCTCCTCCCCTTCTAATGTGCATTTTCTATTTTTAGATGTCTGCAACATGCTTTTTGGTGTTGCTCTATCAAACACCACTAATGGCTCAGTTGTTTCCTTCAGCCAATGAGCACAAGGATCAAATTGTCCTGCAAGATCAGTTCAATCACCTTGCCAACACCACCGATCCCTACCAACACCACCAATCCCGACAGGACCCGGATCACCCCTAAAGGATCCATAGGTGTTAATCTTAATGGAATCATCCTGCAGGGGCAACCATCTTCCCACCCTATGAATCTTCTTCATAGCACGTCTACCTCTCTTGACACAAGCTGAGACAAGCGACATCTCCTACAAACCCAACTTACTCACTATATCAGTCTCTCCTCTGTCCAGAGGAAAATTCACCTCACATTTAGCTTCCACCGTCTCTTGGATCATTCCCATGATTTTATTCCACACTTGTTGAACTAGCAGTCTGACCTCCCTAAAGATCCTCATATTCCTCTCTAGCCAGATCTACCAAAGTATGAAAATGGGCCCAATGTGCCAAACAGTATGGAGAAAAGAGGACGAAATAGGAGGCCTACCCAAACTACTCCAAAACTCCACCAAAGAATCCGCGTGAACACAAGGGTGCTTCCACACCCCCCACCAGTAATGCCAAATCAACAACGAGAAAGGGCATCTGAAGAACAAGTGTGAAGAATCCTCTTCCCCATTACCACACAAAACACAAATGGAAGGCCCGTGGAACCCACACTTATGAATATTATCCCATGCTAGCCATCTATTCAAAGCCAAAGTCCAAGCAAAACAGTTACACTTCGGCCAAGAGAAATTGTTCCAAACATATTTCCACCAGTGCACCTCCCTTCCCTCCAATCTATGGGACAACAACTGTCGGTACCCACTAGCAACAATAAAAAACCCCTTAGGATTCTGGGACCAAGCAAGTCTATCCCTATCCTTGAGGGAGCTACAATGTCTGCTAGCCAAAATTCCATGAAGCTTTGCGCAGTCTTCCTCCATACCAATAACTAGCCATTCATTAGGAACCTTCCACTGCACCATCTCCAATTGCCCACACCTATAAACAAACTTAAAGTCGTTCATTCTAGACCACCCTACCTCCAGGAACCTCTGGCAAAGATTCACTAAATTAGGAAACTGATCAATAATGGGGAGATAGCCATCCCAAGAATCAAACCAAAAAAGAACCTCTTCCCCCCTCTTACAGATCCAAAAAAGTCATTATTTTATCAGTGCAGCCCCTTGAGAGTACTCCAAATCATAGAGCCTTTTCCCGCAAGAGGATATCTTGGGATTTCCTCCTTTGGGATCCTCTGCATATACTTGTAGGATAAAATCCTAGCCCAACCTCGATCCTGTTCAACACACCACCTCCAGTACAATTTTACCGCCAAAGCCTCCCCAAATAAGGAAGATTGCCTTAAACCAATCCCACCCAACTGCTTCTGGCTGCACACTAAGTCCCAATTGACAAGATTCCACTTATAGGAGGACAAGTTGCCTCCCCATAATAATTGCCTTTCCAAAGAATCCAATTCCTTCACAAACCACTTTGGGGCCACTTGAAGCATACACCTATAAATCGAAAGAGCACGAACCACCGACTAGATCAGTTGAACCCACCCAACAAAGGATTACCATATGTGTGTCCAATGTTCAACCTTCATGCGAAATTTGTCCAGAATACCTTGCCAAGATTCCCTGGGAGGATTACTAGCAGAGATAGGAATACCCAGGTAGGTCAAGGGAAGAGAACCGACTTGGAATCTCAAGATATGAGCAATCCTCATCTGAATAGTTCCAGGTGTGTTGTAGAAGAGAATGAAAGATTTATCCTCATTGATCAACTAGCTAGAAGTAGCAAGATAGACATCCAAGACTTTACGCAGATTTATAGCTTCTCTGATCCTAGAAAGACCCATCAAGTTCGTATCATCCACAAACTGCAAATGGGATTGAGGGGGTATGTCATTACCCAAACTCCAACCATGAATAATACCCAATCCCACATTATACTTAATCAATCTCCCCAGACCCTCAGCCAAAAGAATGAATAAGTATGGGGAAAGAGGGTCGCCCCGGTGAAGACCCCTGGACGCACCAAACAACTCAATATGATCTCCATTAATTAGCACAGAGAATGAGGTAGATGAAACATAACTCATTACCCATTGGATCCATTCATCAGCAAAACCAAAATCCCTAAGAATCTTCTAGAGAAAGGACCAACGGACTCTATCATAAGCCTTTGCCATGTCCAGCTTGATAAACATATCCTTTTCCTTGGAATCTGCCATAGAATGAATGGTCTCAGTAGCAATGACCACTCCATCCAAGATTTGACAAACCTTCACAAACCCACTCTTCTCCTTAGAGATGATACCCTGAAGCCAATTCTTTAACCTTTCCGCTATCAGCTTGGAAATAATCTTATAAATAACATTACAAAGAGAAATAGGGAGAAACTGGCCTAACCGGTAAGCCCCATCACACTTGGGGATGAGCGCATTGAAAGTTGCATTCAAAGCCCGCATCATCTGCTTATTTCTCTGGGACTCTTCGACCAATTCCAATAAGTCCAACTTGATAGTATCCTCGAATTCTTGGTAGAACTCAATCAAAAACCCATCCGGTCCAGGAGCTTTCACCCTCTTCAAGTGGAAAACAATCTTCTTCAGTTCTTCCAACAAAATAGGACCCATAAGCTGCTCATTCATCTCCCTAGTAACTAGAGAAGGAATACAAGCAAGAACTTGATTCTCCTCTTCTGATTCCCCTTGAGAATCCTCACTAAAAAGGGATGGAAATCTAGAGTCTTAACTGACCCTGACTCAACCAAATTCTCCCCCATCAATTTGATCTTATCCAAGTCCTTCCTGCCAAGCTTCAAAATATTCTCCGTTGCACCTTTTTTAATGTCTTGCTGAAGAAGACCCAGATGTAAAGAGATCTTATTACTTTTAACCCCAGTAGAGTCCAATTTCTGAGCTGCAGGAGAAACATCCCCACCAGCCATCTTCACTTCAACACTAGAGATGGGTCCCATCTGAGCCACTACCTGTTGATCCATCTCCATCTGATGACTCACACACGCTTGTAGACCCTAGGTAGTAACCAAGTTCACACTATTAGGAATCAACCCTGTTGCACTATGATCCAAAGGAATCATCCCCGGATTCATTTCCTACTAGCTAAGATCATCCAAGGCTTCAAATCTGTTAAAGGTATTCTCCTTCTGACTCTCTTGCAAAGACCTCTTTTGACCCTGGTTCCTATTCTTTGTCTTAACCTGGACAAAACCATCAACACCCACAGCCCCACCACACATGGAAGCTTTTCCTTTATCGGCCCCATCTAGGTTACGGGACAGCTGTTGAGGTTGAAGTTCAGATGATTTAGACCTTGGGCACTTACGCTGCAAATTACCATACTCATGACATAGATGGCACCGGAAAGGTAAAGTCTCATAATCAAGCTGTTGGACCCAAGAGTAAGATCCCGCACACATATCTATAACATCTTGAAAAGGCTTACTAAAATCAATTTCAACACAAATACGAGAAAAAATCATTACCTTTCTCCCCAAGGTTTGCGTTGAAGATCCAACATGATTCCCAAGCAATGAAGCTAGCATTCTCAACACATCCTTCTGACAACATTCCACCGGAAAAAAGAGGTAATCGAACCCACACTGGGATCCGATTCGGGAGCTCCTCCGAAGGGTTAAATCCTGCATGCCAAGGTTTGATGAACAATCCCACCTGGTTATAAAATATGGACCTCCCTCAAAGATCCTATTGCGATCATCCATGCAATTAAAAGTGACCATGAAGTAATTGTTTTCCAACAACATAACATCCATTTCCCCTTCTGGTGCCCAACTCCTTTGAGCCCAATTCTCCAAAAATTGTAGAGAAACCCTCATCACCAAAAATTTACAGTTTAATGAGTGCTTTGAGAAATTTTCAACATCTTTGGCAATTATCTCAGGTGGGATTACCAATTTTGGCCTCTCTTTGCATCTCTCAAGACAACCATTAATCTTCGAAATCCGAGAGCCATTAGACAAACCTGCCCTAGTAAACCCTGAATCTGGAACAAAAAGATCATTAGTGAAGGTCTTGATACCTTGGGGTGGGGATTTCGCGCCCAACGCACCACAGAAATTCATATCAAGAGAGTCCCCCGAGGCTTCTCCCCCGCAGCCGACATCACAAAGGAGAAGGGTCTGACACAAAGAAGACCCACACCCCAAAACCCTACCCACTGAACCCTCCACCCAAGATGCACACTCCTCCCAAACTCTGTAATGAGGAGAAAAAGGCCACCGCCCTCCATACCGCTCGAGCTCCTCCCACCGCTACCGCTAAACACCAGCCGCCCTACACACCCCACACCCGCACTCAAAATAAGCTCCTCATGACAATCCTCCTCGCCACCAACCATCGAACTCCACAACAAAATTGCCACACCCCTAGATACACATAACAGCTCCTCCCTCGACGCAAGCCAAACACGGACCCTCCACGGGATAGGGCTCGAATGCCCTTAGAATAGACCACCAAATCTCACGCACGCTCTATCACTTTGTCTATTAAATTGTAATTTATTTAGAACTCATTACTAAAATTATTTCTAATTCATGCGTTAATTTAAACTTAGCCTAGTTATCTATAAATATAAGGAAACCATTCTAAATTTCATCATCAAGCTGGTTGAAAAAATTGAATTCTTTTTCTCTGCGAATTCTGGTGAAGTCATCGAGTGACAAAGGTCGAATCCCAGTTATCTACTCTTGTCCAGGTTTCATTTATTTGATATGTTCTTTTATAGTTTTCAATTAATTTCTTACTATCTATGTTTGTTGGTTTCCTGAATCTATTTATTGGCATTAGATCTGATTATAAGAAGTACAGGACAACTAATTTTTCTTCTCATCTCCTCTATCTCTATTCCTAGCATTATTTCTCCTCTTCTTCTTCTTGTTTTTACGCCTTACCCAACTTTCCACGCCTCTGTTTTGTTTTTCCCCTCTTTATCTCTATGCAGAAATAATCTTTGGCATAAAGCAATTAGAAATTGTGTAAGGCACGACTCTTCCTTCACCGAATTCCTCCTTCATCCCTTCATGCCTCCTCTTCTCCCAACACTTCTCACCATTTGCCAGCAGAGAGAATATGGGATGTCAGTAGGGGAATCGATTTGCAGTAAGGAGGCCACCCCTTACCTCCAACTTTTTTTTTCTCTCCATGCCTTCTACCGATCATCCTTACCCCTCCTCCTCTTTTCATTTTGAATTCTGCAGGTTTTATAGTGATTAGGGAGAGGAAAGGACACTGACTCTACTCTCAAACCTTCTTCTTTTTTTCCAGCCTCTCCCTTCCACCATGTCATATAGGTTTTTGCAGCCAATGAGGAGTAATAGGGGGAAAAAGCGTAGTGTTTGGGACTGGGAGAGAGGTACTTCTCATGCCTATCTCTCCACCCCATCCCACACCTTTTCCATGTCGGTGTCTCCCAGCCATACATCATTCTTCAACGCACAACCAAACGTTTATTTTATATATATATATATATATATATATATATATATATATATACATACTTCCCCCTCTAATTTTCATAATTTTGTCGTAGATTAATAGGGGAAGGCCATTTTATTTTATCAATTTATGAATAGGTTTAATTACTGAGAAATTTTAGCAGTACGGTTTATTAACTTTCCTCCAATATGATTTTGAAATTTGACAAAAGTGTAGTGGTAAGAGTATATTTTGGAATTCGTTAAGTTGGAAGTTCAAATCCCACTATGTGTGCAAATCTAATTTGACCAATTGACTTTGCTTGGGAGTGAAGGGTTAAAGAATATTCTTTTTAAAATTAGAATTAAAGAGTTTTATTTATTTATTTATGAATATTTACAAAATAGAATAATGAATTGGTAAAATTTAATAACAAGCAAATAAAAATTATTTATTAGGAATTTTTAATATTAGTAAATTTCTAAATTGAAGATTGACTTGAGAAGTTGAATTTTATATGAAAAAGAAATTGAAATAATTAAGAAATATATATATATATATATATATATATATATATATATATATATATATATATATATATATATATATATATATATATATATATATATATATATATATATATATATATATATATATATATATATATAATTCTGATATTAATGCGGGGAGGGTTAATTTTGTTTGTCTAAGAGGGATGCTTCATGGAATAGGGTGCTTGTTATGGGCTAACCAGGGAAGGGTGATTTTCTTCACCTCTCCAATAGGGTTAAAACTCGACCAAGTACTTTATTTTTCTCCCTGCCATAACACATGTAGTTAGTTCAACCAGGATGGGTATTTATTTCTACATGAATGCATATGGTTCTATTCTTGCAAGTTGGTACCGACTTGATAGGGAACTTTGTCATGAGGGATGAGAGCTTATGGGCATCCGGGAAGCGTAAGCTTCATTTGGTTGGGTGGATAAAATGCCTGGGTCATATGTCTGTCATCCGGTTTGCGAGAGGAGGTTTTCCAGGACAAATGGAGACAACACATCTGGAGACAGAGAAGTAGAGATTTCAGATAAATTTTTATGTAATTATTATATATTGTATATTTTATCTCATTGTAAAAGACCATAATGGTCACATGTAAAATTTATGTAAAAGACCTATAAGGCTCATGATGTAATGTGATAGGAATTCGCCATGCAATGTAACTAACAAAAGAAAGAAGAGAAAAGCTACTAACGCACTAACCCAATAACATGCATGATTTACTTTCTGTAGATTACTTTACCTTTCCGCATGCATGCATGGTCGTATTTAATTTCCAGTTAGTTGATTTAATTATGCATTTTGCATGTTAATCTAATTCATAATAGCTCATGCACATGATTTATTTATATGCATGCGCACACTTAACTCGATATCATAATTAATTATGGTTTATGCATGTTGTAGTCACATAAATCTATCCATTTTAATTAAATAAATATTTCGTATTTATTTGATTAAAAATCCACTAAGCCATCAGTTAATTAAATTAATATTTAATTAATTCATCTTAAAACATTCGTCTATTAATTAAATAAATTATTCAATTTATTTTAATTCATTCATTAAACCAAATTCACAATCAATTAAATGAATAAATCATATTTATTTCATTTAATCCCCTTTTCCTCTTTTAAATAAATTAAATAAAACATTTATTTAAAATCATTTATCCCCCCCACTTGCATTTTCCTTACAAATTCAACTTGCACACATTTATTGAAATAAATTAATTTATTTTTAATAAAAATCCTATTTTCTTCCACCCACCAAATCCACTTGCATTCCTAAACCCCCTTCTAGATTCTTCTAACCCCTTCCCAATTAACCTAATCCATCTCCTAATTATTGTCACATTCCTAAGCAACTTGGAGTCACTTCTCAAAGACTTCAAAGTCTTTGAAAAGCATTTAATGCTTTGTGTGTTCAACAATTTAGCCTCTAAAGTCTTCCAAAACCACTAATGGCTCTTACATGACCATTAATAGCTCTTACATAACCATTTATGGTTAATTCAACTTGCACTCATGTGTCTCCTCAAGCATTTATTTATTTGACCATGGTTATCCCTTTTGCCTTTGCACAAGAGTTTATCCATTGGATAAAAGCTTTATTCTTTGAATAAATAATTTATTCATTTAACCCAACCTTGACCTTAACTCCCAAGTTAACTCTCGGGTCATGTCAAACATTTAATGCTTATTCCCTCTCCTCTCAACCTATCTCACATTGACACTTGTCATCCTGGGATTGGGTTGAAAGCCATCACATGGATTGAATATCATTCAATCCTGACCCTTGTTGAGATTGCTCAATCTCAACCATCCATTGCTCCATTTTTCCTATAAATAGAGCCCATTTCTTCATAATCCAGATCCTGAAAACTAGTATGCATCTAAGTTATAGATAATTTTAGAGAGCATTTAGCATAAATCACTAAAATCTTGTCATTTTGGTTTAAAATAAATCATTTTAGCATCATAGCATCTAGCATTAGTTTTTTATTCACATTTAGAGTAAATACTTCAATCTCAAACCTCCATAAGCATCCATAGTGCAAAAAGCTATTGAGAGCTACACTAATTTGGAACTTGGAGAGGAGAGGAACAAAGGAGAAGGAGCTAAGAGCATGTTAGGAGGCATTTGGAGATGTCTCATTATATTTACTTTCCTAGTTAAATATTCTCTCATGTTTTTGGTATCTCTTTTGATATGCCTGTTTAGACTAGTCTTTGATTGAGTAACACTAACGATTTCTTGTGTTTTTGTGTGTTATACGATCATAGGCTTTAGTCTAACCTTGTCCTTTTTGCAAAGCATCACATGTTAAATCTTCATGCACACTTTACTTTGTTAATTTTCTGCATGTATATTTAGTTTTCGAATGTTGGACATAAGATGCAAGGATGTTCAGTTCACTTATCTATCATTTGTATGTCAGTTATCATAAACTTTGCATGTGTATTAATGGTTAATTTAATTTTAATTGTAACTATGAGTTAAAAGATGGTTAAAATAGGGTTAGGACAAGCGGGTCCTTGCATTCCACATCAAGATATACCCAAAATTATACTATGATCTTGGTCCAATTATTACCTACCTATTCTTCATTAGAAATTCTCTTCTCTACAGTTTATCGATCAACTAAGCAACAAGGACATCCATCATTACATGTAACTAGCCCCTAGGCCCACATGCTCTTGGCAGAATCTGTCTAGTGGCCTAGACCAATGTGACGCATCTCTTACATGCATGCAACTGGTAGTAACCATCAGCTAACTAGGTGGTATAACTAACATTCTACCCACATTTATACTCCTTAACTATAGTCAATCTCGAGTGAATAAGCTTATCTTAAGTGGGTCATAGTATTTATCCTTTAATGATCACCTCAAATAGAGAGGAATAATCTATGTGTTAGAGGAATACAATCCTCTACCTATGTCCTCGTAGGGTTTGAACTCCATTCGTTGTCATAAAAGTCGGTGCCTATATTTGGCTTAACATTATAACTAGAAGAGAGGTTCCTAATTCAGAATAAGTAGATCACAATTGATGGATCTAATAGTATATGCACAAAGTCGTAAAGGTTTGGGATTAATTTTCACAAGTGCATAAGATTACTTGGATCCAACATAAGAAGGCCTCTATTCAATAGATAAACAAACTGACTATAAGGTAGTCAACCCCTTCACTTCATTCAACTTGCTATTTGTTCGTTAACATATTTGTCTTCCTTGAAATCTCTATTCGCTACTTAACCTCTGTTACCCTTTAAAGACAAATTTGCAACCACACAGTTGGATAAACGAAAATAATTTGTTCTCCTCTAAATTAAGGTACAACTCCCTTCAAAGATCTTTAATGAATTAACTTAATCTAATGAGTTCATGTACACTTTTAACCAAAAAGCATTAAAGGCATTCACCTCCACACATCAATATGTTATGAAGATGCAAAATACTCATATATCGATCAAAGAAAATAGCCCAATGACTATCTTAACTGGTCCAACTTAATGCACAGAAATGAAAGAAGATTTTTCAACTCTTAACTTTGTAAATATTTTCAAATGAGGAATGAGATCAATTTGGAAAAGAATTCATTCACAAATAAATAAATTCCCTAGATTTAAACACACAGATTCAAACTTTCAAAATCGATTTCATATATTCAACCATAGATGAATAACTTTCCTCATATCTTAAAACCAGATAAAGTATTCTAGGGCTTACTTCAGCACACAAACAAAATTTCTCGGACCTTTGCAAAGTCTTTTCACCATAAATATATAGTCAAATCTTCCTACCTCAACCACCTAGTAACCATAGAGTTACACCGCTCTGCCCGAGGGTGAGTAAATAGTTTTAAGAACTGATTTATAAAACAATTTCTTAACTAAACATAGCGAAGAACAAATTAAACATGGAAACAGTGTAAAAATAACTTTCAGTTTCATGACAGCGGATGACCAACATGATCTTTCTTCCACTCTGTGAATGCTTCCGTGAATTGCTGGATGATAGGTACATTCGTAATGCCTACGTGTAGAATTTGTTGTTGTCAAACCTACTTATCACGACGCACCTGTATTACTTTATTTGCATGATTGTTCAATCGGTCGATGCATAAGAACATCAAGGATTCAATTTTGGCAATGGTAGAGAAATCATTCTTGGTGATCACCATTGCACTCTTAAACATATCAATTTGTGTTCCAAAGGATTTGCTTATGGCGTTAGCAGTGTCAATAGTTTGTCCATCCTCCTTCATGTATTTCACCCCTATGCATTTCAGGTCATTAAGCATGCTTTGCATTAGTTCAAACAATTCTCGACTAAGCTTTACAAACTCCTCATACCCCTGTTTTATCACCAAATTTATCCATTCAATGTTCTTTCTGCAAATGTACAGAACATTGTCATCAAATCCTTGTAAAGGCTTCTCTGCAAGGAACTTCCTTATACCATGCTCTTGAATTTCCTCCATTTGGGCTACAGTTCAAGCCCATTTGGCTTCTTTATTTTTCTAGGTTGTGATCTCTTTTTCCAATTCTCGGATGACTCTAGCAACATCATCATATACCTTGCTCAGATTCCAAATGTATTCTATCCCTTCTTTCATGATCGTGTCCAACCACTCAAGGAACACCCCATGCACCATTTTATTCCTCTGCACTTTTGCAAGCAACTTCTGATTACCAGGGAATTTGGGGTTGAAGAGTGTTGGTTGTTCAGACACTGGTTGGGGATCCGGTCCATGGATTACATCAATGTATTCTGCCATTTGTTTTAAAGCTTCTTTTAGTTCCCCTTTGTCTTTTTCATCTTTCCAAGTCTTGGTTATGATCTTTTTTGTTGAAGCTTCAAGATGAAAAATATTTGTGGCTCGAGAAGTAGTTCCAATATTCACTTTTTAATGGTACAATCTTGGGCTGTAGGATTATCTGATTTCTCATTCGTCAATGGGCATGCTATCTCCGCAGTCCAACTCCCACTATTAGCATCAAAATAAATTTTGGAAATAGTTTTTAGCTTCTTCGCCTTGGGAGTTTTTCTCAGGCACTTTCTCACCATGTCTTCCAGCGGATCAAGACAAGAACTAAATTCCTTTTCTTGCTGCTCAGAGTATTTAATAACCACAAGGGGCCAGTGCACGTAGGGGTTTTGTCAGAGCCAGATTCTGCTTCCTTTTCCTTCCTTACCACTAATGTGGTAACAACATTTATTGTATCATCCACCTATTGATTACCACTTGCATTATCAATATCTTGTACTTCTAAATCTGAATGAGTCAAAGTGTTATCCATCTCAGGCGAGACGTCTAAATCCACCACCTCTGTATCCATAGGAGATCTTAATTTTGCTTCTGGTTCTAGCCCTGGTGGTCCTAGTAGAAGCTGGTTCCTTTTTTATTTTCACTGGCCTAGCAATCTGATTGAATTTAGCCTGTGTTCTGGACGATCCTACAACACAAGGTGTAACATGAGAGTTAGCCAATGAGACTTCAGTGGATGAAATTGAACTTTTTCTGCAACTCTTTCTTTACCCTCTTAACCATCTCTTTGTTCTTCTGTTGACCGAGAATGTTCTGACTTGAATCTGATCTTCTTCATCTTTATCCTAGTCTATTTATGGAATCACGCCCTCTTGTCTATTGTCCACAAACTGAGGATCAATCAATTCACCATCCTCCTCCTCAACATTGGAGAGATTCATCTTCAAATCATAAGTTTTGATTTTCTGTATAGTGTGTTGACAATTGACACTGTATTGGTTGGTTTCACTATATTGTCATTGATGGCAACGTGATTTTGGGTTTCGGCTTCATATGGTGTACCGACAGGAACTTCACAGATTCTACACCGACACCATCACCGACTGGTCAGAAAGATTTCTTTGGTCATCGACAATGCAGGTTGACATGGTATAACAAAGGTTATCGGTATTGGAGGTTGACTTATCTTGGATCCAGCATCGACAACTTTTTATAATGTTTATTCATTTATGCTATATGGCCGACATGTAAACAGATATTGTGTATATCTTTGTAAGCCGACATAAGGCGTAAATTTGTATAGATTATATAGGGAAGATTGATTAGATCATTTTGAGTAAGAAGATAGGAATATGGTGATGGATATGCAAATGGAATTATTCAGAGAGATAATGTATGTGAGGAATTTATTGTAAGGGTTATTCCGGTAAAGGGGTTTAGGGTTTCAATCGGAACAGACAGAGCTTAAACCGAAACTGTATTCTGGCATAGAAGATGTTATCTTCCTAGTTCATACTTCTCTGGATTGTTGTCTGGAATTTTATGTAGTCAATGAGGCTCCTATTGTGATTGAGCAGTGTGCTCTAGGCTGTAAGCCTTCCTGCAAGTGCATGCCCATCATATATTGTAATATCTCTTCATATGGCCAGTGGATTGATATTGTGGGTCACAAATACCACCATGGTTTTTCATCATTGAGGTTTTCCACGTATAAATATGTGTGTTATGGTTCTCATTTATGTGTTTGGCTTATTGGTTTCTTTACTTCTTTCAATTTTGTTTATACCCGTATACCGTTTAGTGAATGAATGTTTTGTTAAGGCTAAAATCTACTATTTCGGTATAACACTGATTCACCCCCCCTCTCATTGTTATTGGTTTCCAACGATTGGTATCAGAGCCTTGTGCCTCAGAGGAAGTTTAACAGCTTGAGGAAGATCCTAAAACCAGAATCATTGAAAATGGCTTTGGAGAAGCATCTTGAGATGGCACTTGAAGATTATGATGCTGAAATATTGAAGAACTTAAAGCTACAAGATGAGTTGAATTCATTCTTGTCCTACAAGAGAGGCTATCATCTGTTCAAGCTAGGAGGAAGGAACTTCTGCAAAATCAAGATTATGAAGAGAAAAATGCACTTAAGGAACAATGTCAAAAATTGAGTCAGGAGAATATGGTTATGAAGAATGAAATGCAAGCTATAACTATGAGGATGTCTAAGGAGATTGAGGACAAAAAGAAAAAGGAAGAAAATCTTGTTGTATCTCTAAAGAACAAGTTTGAAGAATGTGGTAGGTTGGTTCATGAAAATGATATGTTAAGAACTGATTTGGTACAATCCCAGAGCAATGAGCAAGACCTTGAGAGACAAATGACAATACTAAGAGATGATTTAATTGTTGCAAGTGAGTACAAAGAAAAATTCAAGATCAACTCAACACAACTTGATGAGTTATTGAAGAGACAGAGGCAGATTGGAGATTTGAGTGGACTTGGATTTGAGTAAGGATAGAGTTCCGGTACTGCTAATGAAGATCAAAACCATAAGGTTGTTAGGACCCGGGAAGGACAACTGAGAGGGAGGGGGGTGAATCAGTTGTCAACCAGTTGTATATAAATTCCAATCCAAATGCAAATTATTCTAACTTAAACTTAATGTCGGTAAACCAAACTTAAGAGCTGGTAAAACAAATTAACAGATATAGCAGTACCGGTTTAACTTAATGCATAAAACAGAAAGAGAAACAACATCCACAACACATAACACATATATTTTGACGTGGAAACCTGGTAAGGGAAAAACCACAGTGGGAGACCTTACCCACAATCAGATGATACTATTGTAGATAGTATGTGTATACAAATGGGGTCTGCACATGCAGAAAGGCCAACTGCCTAGAGCTCACTGCTCAATCACACAATAGGAGTCACACTGACTACACAATTGGATGGTTAAATCCAATGATAATGTATTGCTCACAATAGTGTCTCCAATGTTGGATTCAGTACTGGTTAAGCTCTGAACATGAGTGTCAACACACCTTCATAACCTTCCTTCAACCTTCAAATAATGTCTGCGTGGTTCACACAAGGATTTGTTTATTTTCACTCTTCAATATTCGAACACACTCATACCATAACCATATCCCGATCTTCAATAAGATCTTACAATCATTTATACAAAACCTAAGACCAAATGTATAGGTCGGCTCACTAAAGATATTAGAATTAAATCAATTACAAATAAGTCTTTATGCGATACAACATGTCGACTCAATACATTTACCAAGTTATCCAATCAATAAACAATCTCCATAACGTGTTGTGCTGATTTGGAGTACAGGTCCATAACCTAGACCTATCTGTCGGTAAAGGTAAATCTGTCAACCCGATTAGACCAATAAGCAAAACACCAAATCCATGTCTTCGACGTAACCAAATGATCTCTAGATGATAACAAGTCATCATCGATGCCAGTGAACAATATAACCTGCTGGTGAACACATACCGGTGACTGTGTATAAGCCACTAACCATACCAGTGAACATAATGTAAACCTCTTAGAAGATAAGTGTTGACATCAATGGCAAAACCAATGCAGCACATGACGAAGTCATCCATAATACCAACAAAGGCACCGATAATACAATTCAATGCTTATAATTTCAATGGTAGATGTTTTGTTTGCAATAAATTTGGTCACATGGCTAGGCAATGTAAAAACATAGCAAATCAGAACCCTGATTCTGCTCCCATTAAATGTTCTAAATGCAATAAAATTGGTCACAAAACAGAAGATTGCAGAATGAATGTAAAATGCTATGCTTGTGGAAAATTTGGACATATGGCTAATCAATGCAGGTCAAGCAATTTCACCAGTTTTTGCAAAGCAATTTAGAAGAACAATGTTACATGTTATGCATGCAATGAAATTGGACATATTGCTAAGTTTCGTAGAAGCAGAAATCCATCGGTTAGTAATGGAGGATCAAATGAAAAAGGGAAAGAGAAGGTTAGTGAAATCCGGCAAGATCATACTCAGAGATGGGTTAGGAAGACTGAAGAGCAATCATCAGATGGTGTTAGAGTAATCTTTTATTAGCTAATAATTATTTAATTAATTATTAGTCTATTATACTCTATACTTAAGCTAAACTTAAGAATCTTATAATTCTTTAGGGTTTTCTCCTTTATGGTTTCAAGTATCCTCTTATAAGGATTTTCTCTTTGTATTTTCATAACAATCGTAATTATTGAATTGCATTCTTGTTGCACAATCAATATGACTCTTCTTTTCTGGATCTCCGAATTCTAGCCTCCATAGCTTTTTTGCTTCTCTCCTTTTGTGACAGGTTTGCATGCAGGTGATCTTTGGGAGTTGTAGAGTTGATTTTTCTTCAACTCTAATATGGTATCAGAGCTCCAGATTTGCATGCCCTTGTTCTCTTCATGAGATTTTTTGGGCCTTGTTCTTTTGATCTGAGTATTTGGGGGTTTGTGTAGTAGTTTTTTTCCATTTCTGGGGGTAGTTTATTTTTTGGTGCATTTTGGTGCCAAAAGGACCTCATGATTGGATTTAGGAGGCCGATTCCACAAATTTTGATATATAATTTGACCTATTCCGGTGATAAGGGCATCTAGGTCATGATTTTTTCATTAGCATGCTTTACAAGGCACAAAAATCCGTATGGTTGTACCTGCAAATGCGTCAGTAAAATTTTTGTCAAAAAATAAAAAAATAAAAAAAATATTTTTTTAACCCTCTTTATGCCCTAAAAGAGAGGTTTTTCTTTCTTTTGGCCGTAACTTGGTCATACAGAGGCATTTTTCGACAAACCTTATATCGTCGGAAAGCTCTTTCTAAGCTCTATCCAGATCTGGAGCACTTTGGTGAATATATTGGATGTTTCAGATCCTAGTATCTCTTTATTTGAGTAGGATGTCTCATCCTTGGCTATTCTTTTTGTTTCCAGTCTTCTATCTCTTCTAATCATTGTAGCATTTTATTTATGCAAACACACTGAGATAAAGTGCCACTATGCATTGTATACTTGGGATCTTGCACATCTTGTGCCTTATTGTACATGCACTACTTATAAAGTGTCATGGGGGGGTTGATTTTTGTCTTTGTTTTCCATCTACCTTTTTCATGTGAGTGTTCCTTCCATGACATTAGCCTCATGGTGTGTGTTAAGTGAGTGTTCCTTCCACGACACTATGCACTTTCTCTGCACCTTTGATGTTCTTGGTTCTTCGTCATGCAGTTCTTGTTGTCCATTCTTTTCATTGTACCTATCCCTCTCCCTTTTCAACATTATGGGGAGGTTTGTCCTATTGTTCTAATGCTTCCTTGGTTCAATTGATCAACTCTTCAGGCTTTGGTGTTTCATGCCATCTGTATCTTCAAGTTCAATTGCTTGCCTTTGTTTTCCATCTGATTCGAGTAGTGTCATTTGAGGGCACTCATGCAGATTACAATCTTCTCTACCTGGTCATGTTCTATTTTAGTGGAAGTTCTTTAGAACAGCAGTTACTCTTCGACAGTGTTTGCAGCTATTTCATGCTTCAGTGGTGTTCTCCATTCCCTTTTTTTTCCCTATCTTCTGGAATACTCTTGTTTGGAGGCTTCTTAGTCCTTCACTTGAGCTTTCATTTCTTCTTGGAGAGGAGTTTTGTTCCCACAAGATTTTCCCCTTTTTCTCCACTTTACAGAGATTTTATTGTACTTGGGTACCTCATCAGGCCTAGTTGTCGGGACTCATTGTTGCTTTCATGCATTTTTTACATGCTTTTTTAGTCCTTAGTTATTTTTTAGCTACTCCCTAAGTTCATCTTAAGGGGGGGTGTTAGAGTAATCTTTTATTAGCTAATAATTATTTATTTAATTATTAGTCTATTATACTCTATACTTAAGCTAAACTTAGGAATGTTATGATTCTTTAGGGTTTTCTCCTTTAGGGTTTCGAGTATCCTCTTATAAGGATTCTCTCTTGTATTTTTCATAACAACTATAATTATTGAATTGCATTCTTGTTGCACAATCAATATGACTACTCTTTTCTGGATCTCTAAATTCTGGCCTCCATAGCTTTTTTGCTTCTCTCCTTTTGTGACAGGTTTGCATGCAGGCGATCTTTGGGAGTTGTACAATTGATTTTTCCTCAACTCCAATAGATGGGAATGTCCCGGATACTTATCCGGCAGAAGAGGCTGCTCCTATACCGACAGTGAGTTCATCCGGTAACTAAGGCAGATGCCTTAGGGGTAGGCAAAATTCATGAAGATGATGCATATGCCCCGGGAAGAGGTTTTGGAAGATGTTCAAGATATTGGAGAATATTATCCGACATGGATATATTCTAAGCAAGATCTAGTATCTTTCACCGACAATCATTTATATCAATGGAAGATTAGGGTTTTTGTCGAAGGATAAAAGGTCGAATACACTTCATTGTTAATCACCCTGCATTCAGAGTGACTTCAGAGTGACTTTTGAGCGATTCAGAGTGACTAATTGCGATCAGAGGCTATTTAGAGGCAATCAGATTTCTTCTTGAGCGATCACATCAACATCTAGTAGGATTTGTTGAAGGTTTTCACCAAGAGCGAACAAAAGGTATTTCTCTTGAAACATGGAAGCGAGATCATCTTTTGATCCTATTTTTGTTGCAAATCCAACTGTAGTGGAGGTTAAGGACCACCCCAGGTCAATTTTCAAGCGGTATCCACATGTGGCTACCAAGGAAGATTTGGTTGGAGTATTTTCTCGCGTTTCAGAGGGAGTGGTGTATGTAGAAGATGTTAGGGCATACATTCACTGTCATATAGAGGACTTAGGAAATTCAGAGATCAAGGGAATGCATATGAATGAACTAATGAGAGAATCTAGAAAGATCAAACCGACATATCAACACATTGAAGATCTAGGGTTTACAGATATTCTGGATATTCCAGAGTTTGAGGATGAAATAATTAGATATGTACTGAGTAGAGTACATGGGGAATTCATATGGCTGGACAGACCTTATAATATCACTAAGGAAGCCATCTAGACAATTACAGGTTTGTCATCAGTAGGGCAACATTAGGATAAGAAAATGTCAAACGACTTCGTGAGGCAGATCACTGACACCACATCTGACAAGAGATCGATGAAAGTGAGCACTATCACTGACACCAACATCGAGTTTGGAAGCATGGTCATAGGATACAAGGTAACTCCGTCAAACCGACTGAATCCTATTTCCAGTTCATGTATTTTGGCTGCATATAAGATGATGAGAGAAAATGTAAAGTTACATCTTTGCGGTTGGATGCTTGAAGAGTTATTGATCAACTTAGGGAAGATTAAAGGTGAGAAGAAGGGCACCTTTCGGTATGGAAATTTGTTAGTTTGCTTGATGTTATACTTTCTGAATGATACATCCGGTTCTGGTAGGAAGCAATGGGCTTTTGACATTTTGGTAGGAAGACAATTAAAACAATCAATTGCTGCATTAGGAAGTCAAAGAGATGATAAAATATGGGGTTATTTCAAGGATTTTCAAAAATCTATGAGGTCTAGGATAAGAATACCTGAGCATATAGTAAAGAAATACTCTACTGACATATGTTTTATGGTTAAGAATCATGTGACTCTCATGAAGGCAGTCAAGCCCCAAAAGATTTGGATAGAGGAAATGGGATATGAGGTAGATGGACAAATTCTTGATGCCTATGCAAAAATGCTAATTGATGCAGAAATAGATGAGGCAGAGAAACCCTGTGGAACTGCACAACATAAGACTCTAGAGGTTGAAACAGAGTTCAACTGGAAGAGAAGGGAAAAACAAGAAGGAAAAGCAAGCAAATTTGTACAGGAGGTCTCAAAGGACATAAAGGCACTTATTGATGTTGTCCCAGAGAAAGGGAGAAAGAGGAAGGATCCAGTAGTTCACATTGAACCTATTACTGCATATTCTGAATCAGAGGATAACACACCTTTAGCCTTCAAGAGGGTTGTTAGGAAGAAACTGGAAGAACCTAAGGTAGAAGCAAAGAAGTGACTGGTTAGAAAGGTCACAATCAAGTTACCGGCTCAGAGGTAAGCACCTAAGGCTACACCTACAGCTGCATCTGGTACTGTCAGGAGGAAGAAGAAGGATGACACTGATTCTGGTAAGGTTACACCTAAAACTTGTGCATAGATTGTTGATGAAATAACTAAAGATGGCATGTTAGAGAATGTTAAGTTTTATTATGACAAATTAGAGGTTGATGAGCAGAGAGAGGTAGAGGAAGCAGTCCTGTTATACTTAGATATTTATAAGAAAGCCTTAATAGAGATAGAAAATCAAATACCGCCTGAGTTATATAATATTTTAGATGCTAGAAGGTTATCTGCTATGCAAGAGGATAAGCACATTAAAATGCAAGAACTTTTAGCTATATGTGTTAGCATAATTCCAGATGAAATGGATAAGACAATTGAGGCTGCAGATAGAAAGGTATTCAATAGCAAACACGGGATAACTAGCCTGATGCTAGGGAGAATGAATTAAGTAATAAAGGAAACTCAGAAAGCTTGGATTAATTTTTTGGGAGAACACAAAGGATTCTTTACTTCACTAGAGACAAAGACAAATACTGTAGATACACCGGTTGAAGGGAAAGGAAAAGGGATCATGGGTACTCCACCCTCAGTTTTGAAGAATATCAAGATAGTGAAAATTGAGCCACCGGTAAACACAAATGTACAGATAAATACTGAAACACCAGTTAATACTGAGAACATTGTACATGATACTAACATTAAGGACAATTATCCTCCGGATACTAATGTACAGGTTGAGGATACCGTTCCTAGAGAGGAACCGATAGTTGCATAGACTGCACCAATTGGCAAAGCCACCAGTGCAAGTAAGGAGGTAATAAAGGATAAATCATCAGGGAAAACAGGGGAATCCGATAGGGAACCAGTTGCTGGCACATCATTATTGACAATTGACACTTCTCTAGTGGAAAATAAAACCATCACAGAGATGAGTCCCACAAAACTGATGAAGGAGGGAACCACAAACAAGGGGATTATAGATCAATACATCATTGTGTTGCACAGATTGGTCCCCGAGTGTAAGATTGAAAATGAAGCGAGGCCTTCCAACAATCTTAAGGTAACAACTGAGCACATATCAAAACACTTTCAATCCTTACAGTAGATCTCTAACCGACAAGCACTTGAAAGATTCACTCAAGCTAAAAGAGCCGCTTTTGATCAGATCATTGAGAGAGAGAAGAAAAAGACTGAGGAGAAGCTAATTTTGATAGAAAATTCTTTGAAACAATGTACAAACATATACAGGGTATGTTGCAATACTGAGATACTTACAACAAATGTAGATAAAAAGATAAAAGAGATACATGAGAAAATTGCTAGTATTGCTAACTCTTTTGATGGACTAATTTCATTGACAACATCAATTGATGGACGGATTTTGACTTTGGAGAACCAAATTTATTCTCTTGAAAAGGAAAGAGATAAAATCATTTAGAGAGCCAGAAGTCTGAGAGGTTTGGTAAATCCAAGATTGGATTCAATCCGTGCACATAAGAAGGAATGCATGGATATGCTGGGAAAGCCCACACCGACAGAGGTCAATGATAAAGAATATTTTGCATATCTATTGAGTGAACTTGTATCTATCTCCAACACATTCAAAATTGGTTAGGATACTTATGTGGAATTATTGGAGAAATCTTATCCAGAAATATTGAAACTGGTCAAGCTCCGGTAAGACATTTTTGGAGGTATTCAATGTACAGTACTTATTCTTTGACATTGTTTTTTGGGGCATTGATGTCAAAGGGGGGGTAGTATAGATGTGAAAAAGGACAAAGAGTTACATAAATTAGGGGGAGTTACAGAGGTTTTGGAGATATGGAGTATTTTGCATATTCAACTCAGCGGGAGCAGGGCAGGATGAAACCGACAGATGAAGCCTTGACCACTTTTTCACATGAGTGTTGCCATCAATTCCAAAGGGGGAGATTGTTGGCAATTGACACTCTATTGGTTGGTTTCACTATATTTTCATTGATGACAACATGATTTTGGGTTTTGACTTCATATGGTGTACTGGCGGGCACTTCACATATTCTACACCGACACTGACACCGGAAGGTCAGAAAGATTTCTTTGGTCACTGACAATGCAGGCCAACATGGTATAGCAAAGGTTATCGGTATTGGAGGCCGACTTATCTTGGATCCAGCATTGACAACTTGTTTTAATGTTTATTCATTTATGTTATATGGTCGACATGTAAACTAATATTGTGTATATCTTTGTAAGCCGACATAAGGCATAAATTTGTATGGGGTATATAGGGCAGATTGATTAGATCATTTTGAATAAGAAGATATGAATATGGTGATGGATATGTGAATGGAATTATTCAGAGAGATTATGTATGTGAGGAATTTATTGTAAGGGTTATTCCAGTAAAGGGGTTTAGGGTTTTAACCAGAATAAAAAGAGCTTAAACCAGAACTGTGTTCTGGCATAGAAGATGCTATCTTAGTAGTTCACACTTCTCCGGATTGTTGTCTGGAATTTTATGTAGTCAGTGAGGCTTCTATTGTGATTGAGTAGTGTGCTCTAGGCTGTAAGCCTTCCTGCAAGTGCAGGCCCATCATATATTGTAATATCTCTTCATATGGCCAGTGGATTGATATTGTGGGTCACAAATCCCACCGTGGTTTTTCCTCATTGAGGTTTTCCATGTATAAATCTTTGTGTTATGGTTCTCATTTATGTGTTTGGCTTATTGGTTGCTTTACTTCTTTCAGTTATGTTTATACTAGTATACCGGTTGGTGAATGAATGTTTTGTTAAGGCTAAAATCTACTATTTTGGTATAACACTGATTCACTCCCCCCCTCTCAGTGTTATTGGTTTCCAACATAGTGAACCTTAGATATGCTCTTTTCCTAACTTCAAATTCATCACAACAATCAGCCCAAAAGTCTTCAATATTTGGCACATGTGTGAAATCCTTTCTCAATGTTAAATGAGCAGCAACAAAACCTTTGGCATCAAAATTTGCTCGAGGTACATACAATTGAAAATTCATTTTTTTAAATTCCAACTACAAATTCATGGCATCAGAGACAATACTATAAATGAAATGCGTCAATTCAATGGGAAACGAGACACCTGAGTGTTGTTTAGCTCTGTATTTCTTGTCAATGCAGGCGAGCTATCTACATATCTCCATCAAAATCTTCCAATCAAATGCATACCTTGGAAACTTATAAGGCTCTCCTTCAAAACCTCCTTCCCTTAGATAGGTAAACCTTGGGAATTGTATGAAAAAACTACCATATGTAGGTACTTATCAGTTGCATGGCTTCATCAGATAACATTTTATGAATATTTCCCCTCAGCTTGTATACCAATCTGCCTAAAAACACATCATGCAACTTGTGATAATTTTCACATGACCTTTGTTGCTATAAATGTGGGTAATATTCATATATCTTCATACCATCTACCCATGCTTCATGATACAAACCAGCCCATAGCCCGACACATACCAAACAATATAAAATATATGAGGACATATAATTTTTTTTATTACCGAAGTAACTCAAACCCCCATGTAATTTGTCTGCTATCAGCTCAGCCCAATCAATATATATGTTATCAACAAGAACGACTTGAATGAAAAAGTACATCCAATCCTCCCAATAAAAGGCGACTTGATTTCACCTTATTCTATGTAACATGATGACTATATCCCTCACTTCTCTGATTAGATGTTCTCGTGTTAATGGCCTTGGCAGCCGAGAACCTCCCCTTTGAAACTTCAGCAACCAGTTTCTAGAAATGATACTTATGTGGGTGGATTTCTTCTCAGAGAAGAGCTCTTGAGACTTACCCACTGTCCAATCTTCATACAACTCTTTCTTGAGAATCTTCATTATCGCAACAATAGTTTCCCGGTTAATCTTGAGAAAAACTTCACCATTTGCACCTTTATACGCCTTTGGGCATGGTCGTATCTATTCATGCACTCCCAAACCAACTCAGGGCATAACACAATTGGAGGAAAAATCACCGCTTCTACTAACCCACTATCTAAATTCTTTTGCATTAAGGGAGAATTGGTGGGGTTCTGTGCCCTTGCATAAAATTCTCCTAAATCTACTAAAGGCAAAAAGGTATCCCCTAGCTTAGGCAGAGAATAAACTAACCCAGAACTTTGGTCTATCTTGGGCAATGTGGGTCTCATTTTGAATTTCACAAACAGGAGGCAGAGCAAGAAAGATTAGAACAAGTCAAACTACAAATTAAAGCTTTCTATTCACAAAATCATAGAAGTGATAGAGAATTTTGACTCACCTTTCATGCAGAGCTTTGGATTTAAAGGACTGAGAACATAAAATATCTCCTGCACAAATTGGCTACTTACCAAATTCGGCAAGTGAATTAGGCAAAATAGCTATTTTAAAAATCTAGAGAGTTTGCCTTAAAATCGGTCACAAGATTTGCTATGATTTGCAATCGCAAGTGTATTCGTGCCAACTTACTTCGAATAGAGTGAATTGTGACAACTCATTAATTTAAAATCTTTGCCCTTCATATCTTTCTTTTAAATGATTTCCTCTCCAAGTACGGTCTTACATCACGTTCCCTTTCTTCAAGGTTCACCTTTTAAATTGGGAATATTCCCTATATAATTGTTGCTGATGCTTCGACACTTTTATCTCCAAAGCTTTTGATCATTGAAATTTGAACCCTCCGAGAAGTGGCTCAATGGTTCAAGTTCAAAAGGACAACAAGAATAAACCAAGACAAAGACACCGGAATACTGCGGCTTATTCGCTACAAGAACTGGACTTAAAACATACAGGATCTCATATTATGATACTTTGAACCTTGAACTTTGAATTATGAAAAGGTTCAAAAGTTCAAGTTCAATGACAAAATTTACAAAGACCTTAAACTCATAAAACTAAAGCCTCGATACAACCCGCTCCGATTGAACTCGAACTTTGAACTTTGCAGAGGTTCAACTAACAGGTTCAACAAACGGGAAAAATTTAATAAGGCCAAAACCGAGAGTTATACAAGGTAAGAATAAATAAACACTCCTTATTTGAGGACGCGGGAGACATAATGGAAGTGAAAATATGGAGGGTAACACTATTCAAAACACATTATATATTAAATACCAGTGATCAGGTTTTTGTGTCCCTTTCATAACCATACAATACCCACTTTGGCCTCATTTGAAGCCTAGTGAAGAGAGAAGGTCAAACCAATTAAGAACAATCTCATGACTTGGGAGATATCCCCGTAGACCCTCCTCCCTATGGAATCGAGGTCATGGGGACATCCTTCACCCAAGGACTGCCTATGGTACCACTTCTAAACTAGTCAAATTCACATGTAGTTCTCACCAGGTCTCTCAAAGGACCTAGACATAACTTCTCAATTTAATAACCCTGTACCACATCACTTCTATTCATTTATGTCGAGATCTCCAATTAGACCTCGCCATTATTATTCAACAAGAATATTCTAAAACCTCTTATATATTACCTCCTTGACACACAAGTTTGGTTAATCTCCTAGTTCTCTTTGTTCACACAAACTACAGTTATCAATGGACCAAGACATCATTCCATAATAAGGACATAGATGATAAATTACATTATTGTAAATCATAATTATCACATACAAGAATTTATTTTTTAATGCGACCCATGTAAGGTTTAATTGACTAGCACGAAATAATGAACAACACCCATTAGGCACATCATTGTAGATTTGGAATCCCTTAATGCTCTAATTAAGCATGATTGGTGTCCAAGTCATACTCAAGACATATGACAACACTATATACTTTATATCATTGTATAAAGATGTACATTCAATACCACGTTAATAAGATTCTGAACTCTCAAACCTCTTTTATCCTATGGTGTGATCCAATATTCTAATGCTATTCCAAATCATTGTATATATAATATTCACACTCACCTTTTATAACTAATTATGATCTTAATAGTCATCAATAGTGTAGTAGGAGATGTCATACGAAATGTTTATAGATGGTTCTTAACTCCATCTCATTGAATTAAATGGTACTTTCCTTTTATACAATCATGCAATAATTTGATACAACTATAATACCTCCCCTTAGTTTGCATGATAGTTCAAATATGCACATCATTATATTTAAGAGGTCTATAATCATTATGTAGCTATATAAAGCCTATACTCCCAAACCAAGAGTTAATTACCCAAAAGTGACAACTTAAATACAAGGTTAAAATATGAACATAATATAGTTTTAGTTCCAATAATGAAGTCTTTATCACCTATATTACTATGAGATTGTATGCTAAAGTTCATATCACGTAACTATGAAACAATTAAGGTAATGTTGAGAAGACATCAAAGAACCTAGCATTCTAGGAAGCCTATATAGAAAATCTCAATAGATGTAATAGTATGGTTTCTCAACAATTCTGCTAATCAAGGGAACTCTTCCTATGTTCCACGAAGAAAAACAACATCAAAGTAATTTATGTTTCATTTAAATTTTTCATGTTCCTCATATGAATAAAATGTACATTGTTTAGTCTCCCTAGGGTATTCTTGATAACCTTATAATAGTTTTGGTAAAGAAGCTTGAATGTATTCCAATTCTATGCTATTTGCATTCATTTGACTTTGCTATTTTGTTAAAAGTAAATTCATCATGTTATTCCTAGTATATAATTTTATCTAGATCTCGAGCAATGTTGTGCTTGCTAATGAATGTCAAGGCCTAAGGCCACTTAGTATCTCAATATCATTAGTGATAAAACAAAGTTCCATAAAGATGAGATTAGATAGATTTTGACTTCAAGAATTTGAAAACTTGTATATCATGAATCATAACTTTTGATTGAGGTTCAACTTCCATTTTCGCCCTATTACACACCATTTGTTACTAATATTAATAAAATCAATTTACACATGGGAATTCGGCTTCAAACAAATTCAATACAAAGTAAGTTTAGTCACGCTAAAACATGGTGCCACAAGAAATAATAAACTATCACCCAAATGAAAATATTCATAACCTACTCCACACAAACTACATTTACTCATAACAAAGCATAGGGTAGCAAGGAATCAGTTATGCTAAATCCCTATTGACAACATGCATTATCATTTTATAAATAGTGTATTTGATTCTAAAATAAGTTTCCACTTCTTCATTTATTTTCTTATCAAATTATAACAGAGATATTGTAAAGAAGAATTAAAAGTCAATTGATCGAAGGTCTAGATAGAGAAGAGCACAAGCGAGAAGTAATTAACCCAATGCCAATATTTTCAAAGGATTCAAACTACTTATAACATGTACAACAAAAGAGATTCAAATTACCTATAACATGTATAACAAAAGAAGCTAGATGATATAGTGTCACACTCCTTGAAAATTATACCTACAGCCTTATCATTAGCCTAAATCCACCTCGATTAATTATACTAAGCTTTTTAGGGATGAACTTGAACACAGTTTGAAGTAGGCATTGAAATCTATCATGGGGTTCATCATGTCCTGAAAAAGGCCATCTCCTCTCAATGACTCCTCGATCTCCTTATTCATTGATAGGTGACATGCTAATCTCCTATGCTTGAAATTTCCTCGAGACTTTTCAATGAAGTCAATCATGCATATCCCTGCAACCCTTATAATGCACGAAACCATGGTTTTCTTTTTTTTTCTTTTTTCTTTTAAGGCATTTCACCCAACCTAGGTCTGCCTTCCCCAAACCTCTACATATTTGGCATGCTATGTCGCCTCCTTTCCCATCATTTTAGTTTTATTAGTTTGTAATAATCAATGCCAAAATCATACCAAATTTCACCAATTCTCCACTCTTCCCTTCAAGTGCATTTTGTCATATAGTTATCATACTATTGTGTGAATCGAATGTTTGTGTTGTTCTTTAATGTTTTCAGATCTGAATATGTTTGAATATACTGATGCTTTGTGCTTCTAATGTAATGCATAAAACCATAACATGTTGAAATGAAACTATGGGTTTGGAATGAACTTTCTAATAATATTCAGATTAATTGAAGTCACCATTCTGAATGCTATATAATCACAAAAATTATGAAATGAAGTGTTAATAGCAGGAAATGATAGAATTACAATAGTTTGCAGTCTTCAATCTGGGCAGAGTTTGATAGAGCTTTTATTGATTATGTGTGATGGAAAACTTCACACTAGAACCTGATTTCTATTTCTAGATAGCTATGCTAAGTTTGTTCATTCAAACACACCTTTACCGCTCTCAATCAACCCGTAAATGGAGATTTTTTATTCAAATGCCTGTTGATCATGCTTGTTCCTTTGCACATTCAAACACCACCATATTTTCCAATTGCCTTACAGAATGCTTCAAACCCAGTAGCAAAGAGGATTCTTGTGTGAATGGTTATGCCAAAGGATAAAAAATATTCACGCCAATGAGAGTATTATGATCAACAACAAGTTAAGAATAATAATAGCCTAAAGTATGTAGTCAGCTTGCAATATTGCTCACGTCTCCAAGAGAATCCATAACTGCCTAAATGAATTAACTCATAAGAATCAGGTATAGAAAAATTCCCTGTCTTCCAAACTAGATTTCTCACGTTAATCCTCTCACCTTACCCATTCGCTACATTTCTTCTCTCACATGTCCTCCCTCTCTGTACCTTCTAAACCCACTCCAATAAAAAGAATGCAATTTAGGGGGTCGTGAGGGAGATTTTATGCCTATATTGTGCACCAAATTCACCTTCAAGTTGTTGTATTGAATTACCAAAATGCAAGTATGCCATTCCCTGCCAACTACGTGACCATTCCTACCATACCTGAACCATTCTTACTAATTTTTGGTTGTCTCCCTTTTAAATTATATAATCATATAAGGAGATCCATACTTCCTAGCAGCTCATCCTTGTTTTATTGAATGCCCTTTTTGTTATTTAATTATTTCTTTTCTTTCATGTTCATCCACAATAGAAGTAGTGGGCGTGGGATGTGACAAGAGAGAGTGAGAATATCGAGAAAAAGATAGAAAGAGGGATATATATATATATATATATATATATATATATATATATATATATATATATATGCATGTGTGCGCCAACAATACAAGGATAATCCTGTTGGAAGTGAACTTACTCTGAGAGGGGGGGTGAATCAGAGTAATGACAAATTTATGTTTTTACAACGATCTTTTGACAATGCATCATTTTTAAAACCGATCAAACAAATTGACAAGCATCAACCTTTTAAAGCATGTTTTTCATGTTCATATGAAATTGATTGAACAATGCTTTTATTGCTTTGTATTTAACATAATTTCAAGACTAATGTAGTTGTTCAAACATAATATAACAACATATTAACACAATGATTATGACCAATGAATGTATTAGATCACGACACTTAATGAATATGAAAGCATGAACACAAATCACACAGACAATAACAGATATTCACATGAGTGACCACATAACACATAAATTTTCTTGAGTGGAAAAACCCTCATGGGGCATAAAAAACCACTTGAAACCTGTCTCTTTATTCTATCAAAAAAACCAACTCTTTACAACGGTGGAGTATCAACTCAACACCTTTTCTGAAATGCCAACTTCATGGGAGCACCAACTCCTCAAATTACAAAGTCACTATCTATGGTTGTAGTCAATAATGATCCTACAACTACATCAAATTTGCAGTCCTAACACCATCATTGAATACAACAAAATGTATGATTTTCAAGTCAATTACAATGTGTACTGTCTGTATAGTACCACAAAATTTCTCTCAAATTGAATAAACTTCTCTGTTGTGAAAACTAGAGACAACAAAACCCTCTTTCAATCTTTTCAAATTTTCAAATGTAACTCAATAAAATTTTTAATAATGCTTTGTTTCCTCTTGTCAATCATCGAACTAAGCAATGGCTTGAAGCCATGAATATATAGAATAAAAAAAATGAAACCCTTATAACAAATTGTAGACTCGAGTCAAGAACAAACCCTCGAGTTAGGGTTTCAAATTGAAACTGAAAATACAGTTGTAAAGGAATCATTTTCTTTTCTTTTTCGAATTAAATAACTGTAATTTCTATCTTTTTCAAATTTACAAAAAAACAGAAAATAGTTTCTTCATTTTTACTGCTCAACAGAGGATATTTCCTTCATTTTACAGTCAAAAGAACCAAAACAAATCTCTGCAAAAATAACTTACTGAAAGAACAATTTTTTTTTTGCTTTCCTCTTTCACCTTTGATTTTCACTTCAAAGAAAATACGAATGTTAAGATATTACGTTCATGGTGGTTTGAAACCAAAAAACAAAATCCCATGAAATCCTCCATTTTATCTCCGCTTCTAGCTCAAGTGAAGTCCACCAACCAATTCTCCATAATTCACGGTCCATCATACCTCACGTTCGAGTCAAGATTCTCAACCAAGCTCCTCAAACCTGTAACTGTCTTTTTTTCATGGCGGCTTGGGTTCAAGTTTGTAATGAAAGGTGAGGAATACAACAAAAGTTTACCCTATTTTTCTTTACCACTGAGCCCTCAATGAAAATTTATAAATATTTCAATTTTGTGAACAAAACCATAATGATATTGAAACCCAAAACCATAGACATCATAATACTTTACTCAAGTGTCAAATCACTGCCCACGTGTATTGTCAAAGTTGTCATCATTCTATCATTTGACTATTCAAGTCACCAAGTTCACAATGTCGTTACCAATGTATAATATCATTGTCATTGTCAATGTATATGTAACACATGTAAAGTCAAAATAAACTAATAACAATGCCATCTCATCCGACCAAGTCACCAATGTGAATATAGCATATCACTATCGCTATCTAAACCAAAGTGTAATATAAGCATTGTGAAATAATAATGTATATGTCGACAGTCAAATGCAAGGTGACCGACTATCTAAGTCGACGCCAACTAAATAAACCAAGCCTTATGCAACAAACATATGACAACTTGTGAAGAAATAAGAGTGAAGCCCAACAACACATACCATAGCAAGCTTAAGTGCAATATTGAATGCACTTTCACAATATAATATTGCCAAGTCATAACAATCTACCCAATAACACTTATGATAAATGGACAATATGCCAAGTGTTAACTTTGTCAAGGAAGCTCAAGCATAATATATAAAAGGCATGCAAGTGAAGCTCGAGTACACGATAATGTGTGCTAAGAGAATAATAACCTTCACCAAGTAATGTGAACAAGATATATTGAAATAAGATATGAGTACCAACTGCAAATCAATATAGTACCCAAACATAGAAATAGTATCACCTGTGAAGATCAACACAATTACTCTGTAAGTAGGATAGCTTTTTGTCTGCACATGGAGCCAACATGATCAGTACTTACAACAATATAGATCTGAAAGGAAACCGATATCATAATGATGTTTATTATCATGATATTGAAGGCCAAAACCAAGTATGTCAAAATTCAATGTGAACAAGAGTGCCAATGTATGCCAAATCTCAATATGAACAAGAGTGCCAAAGTCATGTGTCAATCACCAAGATGCCAAGTGCCAAAGTCATGTGCCAATCACCAAGATGCCAAGGCAAAACCAAACCGACAGTTTTGACATCAAGGACAAATAGCAAAAGAGAAGTCAACAAACACATGTCCTTAGGGATTTATGCTTAGAGTAGCATGAAATTTGATCAAGGATATGATAATTAATCTTTAAGACCTCTTTAGTGTACCCAATGCACATTTAAGAAGGAAAAAAGATATAGAGGAAGAGATAAAAGAGAGAGGAAGAGAGAAAGGAGAGGGAGATAAAGATACATTATAAAGAGGCAAAGGGAGAGAACAAAGTAAAAGGGGGATAAATGAGAAAAAGGAAGAGAAAGGGAGGTACAAACACACAGTATTGTCACTGATTTCAAATTATGGTATGATCATTATTTTCATTGATTTAAAAGGATAGGATATTAGCCATCCAAGAGTATTATCATTAATAGAGAATGTATTAAAGATGTTAGTATGAAAAGGAGGAGTTTAAATATGAGGAGGAAGTTAAGATGTTGAGTTTGATTATGTGCAACAAGAGACATAAGTGTAAGTCATGGAGATACAAAATTATATTACATCCTTTGGTGAGTCATGGCAGATCTCTCTTTGCTAATTGACACATATGCAAGTCTTTATCTATTGTTGGTTGACTTTGCAAATGAAATTAGTGTATTAACCAAGCTTAACTGACTACACTCTTAATTGTACAAGCTAAATGCATATAAATACATATATATGTATATATATAATCCTTATAGTTGTAGGTATTTCATACATAGTTGACACACAGACACATGTATGTATGTATATGTGTGTGTGTGTGTGCCTATATATACATATGTATATAGATATATATGTTAGGATTCCCAAAGATACTGAGAGGGGGGGGGGGTGTGAATCAATATCTAACTGGTTATAAGATTTTCTTAACTTAAAACATGTAAAGCATATCAATACTGTATACCGCTAAACAAGAAATAATGCAATAAACAGAGATAACAACAACCACATGAAAAACACACCATAACACAATAGTTTAACGAGGAAACCCAGTGTGGGAAAAACCTTGATGGGATTTGTAACCCACAATATTCACTTACTGGCCAATAAGAGAATATTACTACTACAAGAGGGACCTGCACATGCAGGAAGGCCAAGTGCCTAGAGCTCACTACTCAATTACAAAATGGGAAGTCTCACTGATTTACAAAATGGATTATATAAATCCAATGTCTTGTACTGCTTCAAAATAGCATCTACTATGCCAGATCCAGTACCGGTTTATAGCTCTACTTCATACATAAACCCTTAACCTATAATTCGCATAATAGGTCTGCCTTATTTCGTCTATTAACTTCCTTTCTTCCATCCATAAAATGTTCTACAATGATCTCTTATATATATGAGTCATTTTACAATTTTCCAAGTTGTCTTACAATGATTTTACAATAATTTACAAAATATATTATAATCAAAATTCATGTCGGCTTTTGTGCCGGTATGCCTCCTTTCACTGCCGGTGGTCTGTGTGCCGGTGTAGAGTCTAACCTTGTTGGTGCCGATAAATTGTCTTGCCGGTGTCATAAGATTGTAAGGTTGCCATCAATGACAAAACCTTCAATCACCTACAATATCTCATTGGAGTGTGCATTTGCCAACAATCTCCCCCTTTGGCATTGATGGCAACACTCATGAGAAAAATCCAAAAATTGTTATCCAAAAAGAATCTGCCAGAATTGTCTTGCCAAAAATTGTGTACCAAAAGAATATGTGCTCCCCCTGAGTTGATGAGTCATTTGCTGGTTATTTTTCTCATTCCACTACTCCCCCTTTGGCATCAATGACAAAGGTTGTCAAAGTGTCAATTGAGTGTGGTTTCCTGTTTCATCCTTGTAACCGGTTGGTTACAATCTGAAAAAGATCTGCCAGTACCAGATTCAGGCTCTTAATGAACCGTTTTCTATCTTTTAATGCGGCCTCTATCCTCTGAATTGTACCGGTGAGGTGTTGCATTTGCTCTGCCGGTGTTTTCTGTCCTTGAATTAAAGCACCATCTATTTATTTTCTTACGGAGGCGAGGTAGTCCAATTTTGGACTAAGTCTCCATTTTAGATCTTTAGCCTTTCCTTTTATTCTCTCCTTTTCTCTTTCCAACTTTAGAAGTTCCTCCTTGAAACCTGTTGTTTTCTGCTAAAAAACTGATAATGGTTCAGATGAATTAATGAAATTATCAGCTAGTTGATTTATTTCTTCCTATATCTTGCTGATCTTCCGGTCTATATCTACTATCAAAAAGTTAGTTTTACATGTATCTTTGTACACGGTTTTAAATTCCTTCAATGTACTACATAGTTCCAGTAAAAGAGTGTCAAATTGTCTTGTACACTTATTTATTTCTTCTTCAAAGAATTTTTGTTTTTCCTTCTCTAGTCTCTCCTTGAATGCTTCCTCTTTTATTTGTTCAAATGTCACAGTGTTGTTAGTAATATACTTAGACAATGTGTCAAGTTGATTCAAAGAATCTTTATTATCTACATTGCACTTAGGTGCTATCATTTACAAAATTGGAATTGTGTCATCAATTGCTTTGTATGCTTGTGAACTACATTCTGTTATCTTCTTGATAGAATCCAAAAGAACTTCTGTCACATTTGTCAGTTTGAATTCTGCATTTGAAGAGTCAACAATCTGTATTCCACCGATGGGAGCAATTTCTTTGCTTGTGGTGACCTCTGGTAGGTCAGTTTGTGTTTGCATCTCTTTAAACAAAGGTTTGGATTGCTTAGCTGTTGCTGGTGGCACTGTCTCTACATGAACCTGTTGCTATGAGGGAGCCTGCTGCTCTGCCTGTTTCTCAGTGTTGTCATTTGCCGGTTTACTTTCTGTGCTATCTGTTGCCGGTGGCTCATTTGCCATATTTTTTTTCCCTGTGACAATTGGACTCTGGTCTTCATCTGGGCCTTCAATGTCTGAAAATACTCATCTATGTTCTTTTCTCTGTTCTCTCCAATGTTGTTTAGTAAATCTGACAACTGTTTGCCTACCGGTGTGTCAAAACCAAGGTTTCTGTTACCGATACCGGGTACTTGTTTGGTTATGTGTAGCATTAGACAGACAAGTAGGTTTCCAAATCTGAATGTCCCCTTTTTGTCTTTCTTAATCTTTCCCAAATTGTCAATTAGCTCATCTTTGAGCCATTCACACACATCTATTTTTGCATTATCATTAATCATGTCATAGGCACTCTTTATGCATAGGCTAGAGACTGAGTTTAACCTATTTGCATGTGTGGTTTTATAGCCTAAGATGATACTGATGAATCTGACATTGATATTTGTTACATCATTTACCCTTAAGGATCTTTTATCAGATGTTGCGCTAGTTAGGTTAATCACTAGGTCATTTGAGACCTTCTTTGTTTTATCAGGTCAGTTACCGGTGGAGGGTAACCCTGTCACAACTTTTACTGCTTCTTTAGTGATTTTGTGAAGTGAGTCCAACCAGAAGAATGCACCATGTACCCTTCTTAATACTATCCTTATAACATCCTTAGGAAAATCTAGAATACTGAGAATTTCAGTGAAACCTAGGGTTTGTACTATCTTGTGTTCAGGTTTAACATTACCGAATTTGTCACATATTACAGACATACATATTCTTGATTTCCTCATCACCTAATTCCTTTATGTGACAATGAATGTACATTCTAGGGTCTTCAGCAAAAACTACTCCTTTAGGGATTTTAGAAAAAGCACTAACATTATCATCTTTCTTGGCAATTTCGGGAACTAACTAAAATACAGGTCTAGGGCGTTTAATCACTTCGACTACAGTAGGGTTTGCAATGAATTCAAGAACGGATGAAGAAGCCATGATTATAAATACCTTTATCTTCCTTAGGAATGATTTCTTGATGAGTTGCTTCACTTCTTTGCTCAGAATGGCTTTGTTTTGGAATTTTCGCGCTCCCGAAGGTTTGAATGCTCGGTGAAATGAAAATGGAGCCAAAACACTATTTTATAATGTTATTTTTGCCAACCACCACATTTAATGCTTGCCGGTTAAGTAATGACTTAACTTATCTGCCAATATAGAAGTAATTTCAACTTCTCACCATCAACCGAGGGAATAATAATATGTTTCACATTTGATTGCCAAACCCTCAAAGGAATTTTCTTCAGTTGGATGAAGAGTCGCCTACCGGTGGAGTGTTACTCTGTCCTGCCGGTGGAGGAGTATTCCTATCACCATTTAGTTCTAATTTCCTGATCTATTGTTTTGAGAATTCCTACTTTACCTCTTCAACTTTTTCTTTACCTTTCAAACTAGGACCTTTGTTATTTATCGGTGAGGACTCGCTTCTACAAAATTTAGCAATATGTCCAATCTTGTTACATGCATAACAAGTCACATTATTTTTCTGAATAACTTTTCCATATCCTATGCCGGTTTGTGTTCTGCATTGATTAGATAAGTGTCCAAATCTTCCACAAACATAACATCTTACATTCATTCTGCAATTTTCTGAATTGTGACCAACTTTGTTGCATTTTGAACATTTACCGATGGGTGTATTGGTATTCTGATAATTTCTAGATCTACACTGATTTTCTCTATGACCATACTTGTTACAATTAAAGCATTTGCCATAAAATTTATAAGTAGTAGGTTGTCTTACCGGTTTACCTTGATCCTGTGTGTTTGCAGTACCAGAGCTTTCACCAGCTTCAAAGCCAAGGCCATTAGTGTCACCATTAGGTTTCTGATTTTTCAACAAGTCACCAAGTTCTTCTGAGCTTTTCTTGAATTTTTCTTTGTGCTGATTTGCAGTATCTAGTTCTCTTTCCAAGATACCTTTCTGTTTCATGAGTTCATTTGAGTTATTTTGTGCATGCATCAGATCTGTCTTCAACATATCATTTTCATAACTAAGTCTTGTGTTTTCTTTTGCAGCATCATTCAGTCTTCCAGTCAAGTCTTCTTCATTCTTCTTTCTATCTTCAATTTCTTTACAAAATCTCATAGTCATATCTTGCATCTCATTCTTTGTTGTCATGTTTTCTTGTTTCAACTTATTCATCAGATCACTAAGAGTTTCCTTTTCATCATTCTCATTTTGCATCTTTTCACAAAGTTCTCTTCTCTTGTTCCTTGCAATGATAATATTTTCTTGAAGTTCTTGAATAATATCCTGTGCAGCCTTTAGATCATCTTCAAGTTTGATATTTTTTAACTTTTCTGCATCATAGTCTGAGAGAGCTGCTTCTAATTGCTTCATCAAGTTTTCCATCTCTACAGGTGGCAAGATCTTCCTCAAGCCGTTAGGCTTTTGAAAATAGAGGACCAAGCTCTGATACCAATTGTTAGGATTCCCAAAGATACTGAGAGGGGGGGGGGGGGGGGGTGAATCAGTATCTAACCAGTTGTAAGATTTTCTTAACTTAAAACATGTAAAGCATATCAATACTATATATCGGTAAACAAGAAATAATGCAATAAACAGAGATAACAACAACCACATGAAAAACACACCATAACACAGCAGTTTAATGAGGAAACCTGGTGTGGGAAAAACCTCGGTGGTATTTGTGACCCACAATATTCACTTACTGGCCAATAAGAGAATATTACTGCTACAAGAGGGGTCTACACATGCAAGAAGGCCAAGTGCCTAGAGCTCACTGCTGAATTACAAAATGGGAAGTCTCACTGATTTACAAAATGGATTATATAAATCCAATGTCTTGTACTGCTTCAAAATAGCATCTACTATGCTAGATCCAGTACCGGTTTATAGCTCTACTTCATACATAAACCTTTAACCTATAATTCGCATAATAGGTCTGCCTTATTTCGCATATTAACTTCCTTTCTTCCATCCATAAAATGTTCTACAATGATCTCTTATATATATGAGTCATTTTACAATTTGCCAGGTCGGTTTACAATGATTTTACAATAATTTACAAAATATATTATAAACAAAATTCCTGTCGGCTTCTGTGCTGGTATACTTCATTTCACTATTGGTGGTTTGTGTGCCAGTGTAGACTCTGACCTTGCTGGTGCCGGTAAATTGTCTTGCCGGTGTCATAGGATTGTAAGGTTGCCATCAATGACAAAACCTTCAATCACCTACAATATCTCATTCGAGTGTGCATTTGCCAACAATATATATATATATATATATATATATATATATATATATATATATATATATATATATATATATATATATATATATATATATATATATATATATATCTATATGTATGTATATATTTATCTATGTATATGTATATCTATGTGTGTGTATATATATATATATATATATATATACATATACATATACATATACATGTGTATATGTATATGTGTATGTGTATGTGTATGTGTATGTGTACATGTATATATACATACATATACATGTATACATATATATACATGTATGTATACATGTACACATACACATACACATACACATACACATGCACATGCACATATACATATGTATATGTATATGTATATTTATATATGTATATGTATATGTATGTGTATATGTATATATATATATATGTATATATGTATATACATACATACATATATATATATATATATATATATATATATATATATATACATAGATATGCATATATATACATATATATACATAGATATGTGTGTGTGTGTGTGTATGTGTGTGTGTGTGTGTGTATGTATATGTGTATTTATTTGTGTGTATGTGTGTGTATGTGTGTATGTATGCGTAGGTATGTATATGTATATGCATATGCATATGTATACATATACATATACATATATACACACATGTATGTATACATGTATGTATGTATGTACATTTATGTATGTATGTATGAATGCATATATACATACATGCATGCATATATGTATACATATAAATATGTATGTATGAATGTATGTATGTATATGTGTGTGTGTATACATACATACATGCATACATACATGTGTGTGTATATACATACATACATACATGTGTGTATGTATGTATGTATGATATGTACACACACACACACACACACACACACACACACACACACACACACACACACACATACATACATATATGTATGTGTTATCCTCAATTTTAGTGTTGTGAAAAATTGAGGTAACCCCACAAATTTTTGTCCATTTGTGGTTTTGAAGCTCTATGCACTCTTTACGAGACAACATTGTCATCATCAGCGCGTTTTCTCTTTGGTCTTTTCCCATTTCTCACTAAGTGTGAGTTTTAGGTGTTAACTGGTTTCACTAACCCGATTTACACAAAGTGTGCTTCCAAGGTACAAATTAGGTTTATAAACCCGGAATGCACCTTGGCAAGTGCAAGTTGAGTTTATAAACCCGATTTGCACCTATTTATGATACTTTGAGTTATTTGTTGTCCTTTGCACAAATTGTTTAGGAGTATTATTCTTGGCTTTAAATCTATTTTTTCCAGCATTTTGGGTTTTTCCTTTTTCATTTCTACTTGCCTGAGGTCGTGGGAGGAGGATTTTTGCTCTAATTTGATTCAATATCTTTCCATCTTTTTTGAGTATGTTCTTCCTTTTTCTCTTGTTCTTCATTTTAGTTTTGTGCTTAGGGTTTCAAAACCCCCTTTTATTTTTCCAAAAGAAATGTTTTGAATGCATTGTTATTCTCTTTCAATTTGCCATGTCTTTCCCCTTTCATGGTGTCATTCAGGTTCATTGGTCCAAACAACACCAAATTTGTGGTGTTGCTCGGGTCAATGCACCCGAATGATACTCTCTATTATCAAGTCTTTGCTTTTGCATTGTTTCTACCTATCCCAAGTGTTTGTGTAGGGAAGGTCCTTGAACTCGACCTCCACCAAACTTTGGTGGAGGTCGAGTTCAATGGCCTGCGCTCCACCTTTTTTTACCATGTTTTACCCTCACTATCGTCATGGTGTAAGGCAGGGTTGTAGGCCCGTCACACACCATATGTTGCAGTGGTGTATAGTGGGTCTGCGACCTCGCCTTACACCGCATTATCATTGCACTCTTTGCACTACCAAACGTAGGTATAGTGCAGGTTCACCAACCCGCACTTCACCATTCCTTCACACTATTACCTATGCCAAAAGTGTTGTTTGGCAAGACCGTAGGCCTGCCATGCACTAAAGCTTGGTGCATGGTGGTTCCATGACCCCGCTAAGCACCAAAGTTTCATTTGCCATCCAAGGTGTATGGTGGGTTTACAAACCTTCCCTAGACTGAGTTTGTTAAGTTGCTTTTCCCAAGTGTATGGCGGGTTTATAAACCTACCTTACACCTTATGTTGATATCTTTGTTTCTCTTGTGTATAGTGGGGTTATAAACCCGCCTTACACTTTATTCTTCCTGTTTAGGTGTAAATCAGACTTATAAGTTTGAATTACACCTATTTTTTTTTATTTTTGCCCAATAAGTGTAATTCGGACTTATAAGCCCGAATTACACTCAAGACCCTGAGTTCATCATGGTAGTTGCGAGTCACTTTTATCTAGCTAGCAAAAGTATAAAATATGAAATTGGTAAGAAGTTGATCAGGATAGATGAGGATTTCTTTGATACTATCTTTAAGTGTCTCAGCATTGAAAAATATTCAAACATCGCAATACAATAAATTCGGGCCTTCTATAATAGAAATTCTGACAAATGTAGGAAGAATATGAATGATAACTGGTTGAAGACCCCAAGGCCTATAATTGCTAGATGGTCAGAGACTCTCCCTAGAAGTGATTGCATTGAAGAGGTAAATGATTTGATAACTCTCCTGAGTAGGGTGAAAGGTCTTCCCACTTCTAACAACTACTATAAATGGATGTATCAATATATCCATGCTATCAAACGGAATAAGGAAAATATATTCTAGGGAAAACAAATCAGTGATGCAATTTGTGAGAAGCTTACCAAGGTGCCTACAACTCTTAAGTTCTACACGACCCCCTACTTGGTGTATGCAACAACTTCAATGAGACATTTTCCAAGACTGTCCACAACAGGTGACATAAGGCAAGTTGTTGTGCATGGGTACTACTCATAGTTGATACTGAAGAATAGTCTCAATCATTCTTGGAGAGTGGATGATGCTTTCTTTGGATACCATATGTGTATGTTGAATAATAATTTGTACAATAAAAGAGTATCAGATCATGCTTGGGAGGTGGTAAATGAATATGGGTGTATGTTCCTTCAATTCCCAAATTTTACATATCTTAGAGTTGGATGTTTTAATGGTGACCATTTATGCTCTCGAGGTACCTATCAAACAAAATTGTTTTGATGGAGTTGGCTCATCAGATGGTGGCAGTCTATGAAGCCCAATCAGGTTCTCACAAAATAGGTTTGAAGTTTACTTTGACCATTGGTAGATATTCTATCAACTCAATCTTCAAAGCCATAACAATGGAGGAAGAGATGAGAAGAGTAACTATGAGGTTCTTCAAGGCAGGGAAAGACTTCGACTACATGGAAATGAGAAATAAGTTGAAAAAAGATTATATTCATGTTCACCGTATTGAAGATGTTTGGGATGATTTCAGGACCGAACATGACATCAGAAAGCTAGATTATTGCCAGTTGACAGTTGATCAAATATGGGAATTCAACCTTGTTGACATCCCAGATGATCTAGAAGAGGATGTTAATGTCTTGGACCTTACCTATGCTAAAAAGAAGGTCTCCCCTACTCCTTTGCCTTTGATTCAATGGTCACAAAAAGAATCAACTTCAATAAGAGATAGGTTTCAAAGTATTCTCGCGAATATAAACATGTGGCTTTCAAGCAAGGGTATTCTATTGAAACCCTTCTCCTCTGGCTCTGATGATGACACCACTAATCCAATTGGAAAGAGGTCAGAAATTAGATCCAAGAACAAACAAGATCCTTCCACTCTTGCAAAGGCTCTCAAATTGAACTTCACATTTGGAACCAAGAAAGTAAAAGTCCAAGGAGAGCCATCGACCTTTAATGTTCATGAGACACAAGAGTCTGAAGCACCAAATGAACAATTGGAAGGTGAGCACCCTAATGAGGAACCTATTGATGTTGACCAACTGGGAGATGGTTAGGAAGGTGATCAAGAACAAGAAGAATATGATGAAGAAGGACTACCACAAGAAGATAAGTCCAATTTACCCCCGATATCCCTTTCTTCATCCATGATGCAAGTCCCTGTTTCTACTACTGAGTTAGAGCCCCCGTGGTCACTTGTATTTCTCCTAGCAATGTTGTTCATGTCTCTCTGCTAGTGCTAGTGAGTTTTCCTTGGATGCCTCCAATGATAACATTGAGAATATTTTCTCTGATTTTCCCAATTTATCCGAGGTATCCACCTATATGTTAGACAACTTTGTTAAGTTTATGACAAAGAGTGCTCCTAAGTCAAATGATTCATCCCTTGAAAATCCTACCAATGTTGTTACTATGACACCACCTATTGTAACTACCACTGTTCAAGAGTTAATCAATCCCTCTCAAGATGTGGTGACAAGTGAGGATGATGATTCAACTTTGCCACCTTGGTTATTTTCAAATGCTCCTAAAAGAAAGAAGCAAGCGATGTCTCTTGATGACTTTGATTTCAGTCAACTTGTTCTCGTCAAACCCAAGACCACCAAGAAAGATAAAACCTTATCAAGGGTAAAGGTGGATAAAGAAAGGAACAAGTATGTCGAGGTTACAATTCCTCCTCCAAATAGAAATATTGATAAAACCCAGGATTCACACTATGCCATCAATAGGATCGAGTTAAAAAAGAAAACTCATGATTCTGCTACACAACATGCTCAGTCAACTCTAGAGGCTCTTGTATTCAAGTATGATGAGGATAAGTATAAAAATTATCAACTCAAGGCACAATTTGAATAACTCACCTCAATACTCATCAAAGTAACCAATTCCTCAGAGGCCATTGAACCAGTGACTTCATCACTGGATGAACAAGTTGTGACAAGAGTCGAGCAAGCAGCGTCACAGAGTAGAGCTGTGGGAGAATGGATGGATAGGATGTTGATTCAAGGTACATGGCTCCTAAGTTCAACTTTCACCATTGTCAATAACCTTGATGTGGTAAGGATAGAAGTTGACAACACTATAAAAACTTTTTCCCAAGAAATTGAATCACAAGTGAAAGACTTTGAAATGTGGCTGAAACTTGAAGATGTTGATCTAAATGATCTTATATAAAATGGTGTTATTCCTTCACAACATATGTATGTTGAGCAACGAGAGGCGTTGGAAAATCAAATGAACATTCTAGAGCATCTAATTAAGGACATGAGGAAAGCCCAAAAAGAATGTGCAGACAAGAAGGAGATTGTTGATAAGATCTTTGAAATTCCATGTGCTTTCCTTGATGAAAATGAAAAAGTGCTTGATGTTTAAGAGGTCATTAAAGAGTTTAGCCTACTTGTGACTGCTGAAATTGTTAGAGAGGATTTCTCTTTATCCTCAATTGATAGATTGGTTGATCTTCAGTTCATCTTAGATTTTCTGGATTCTTTTAAAAAAATATAGGAAGTGTTGCACTGACTTGGAGGATTTCATCACGCGGGTTAAGATTATCACCAGCCATACCCAGGGGCTCGGTGGAGTTCAGATGAAAAATATCGTACAAAAATTTGAAGATTTCCAAAAATGCGATTCAACATGAAGAAGATGACACTTAGTCATTTTTGTGTTTTTCCTAGTGGCATTTTGTTATGTCAATTGACACCTCAGGTGTCATTTTGTATATGCTCATGTGCATATGTTGGGTGCACAAGTCCTAAGTAAAATTGAACTCTTATTTTGGCTTAGTCTTAGAATTAGTTGTAGTTTCCTATTTTCATGTTGCACCTCTCTTCTATATGTATGAGGTTTATTTTTGTAATAAGTATCTTTTTTTCCATCATTATTTATGCAACAAAACTCTGCCAAAGTGAAGAACAAATTGAGACTTGGTTTTCATTTTGTAAATTTGCAATTTAATCAAAGAGAAGACAAGTTTGGCTTTCAAACTGTGTGTTGAGATCAATCTTTTGTATGGTATAAATGTTCTTATGTCTTTTATGTCATATTTTCTTGAAAGATTAAAGTTGAGTATAGTTGTTGATGCAAAATATTGAAAAGTAGTTTGAGTTTTTACAAGTAATCTTTGTTTTACTTATAAAATTCACAGATTGGAAATAGGTTGAGAAGGTTGTTTAAAGTCTTTGAGATTTTACAAGTTATCTCCAAAGTTTATGTTGAGAGGGTATGAAGTAGAGTCTTTGTGTTGTGCTAATTATCTTGTTAGAGTAGAAAATCTTGCAATATACCCATAAGCCTTTGAGATAGAATTATATTTGTTTTTGGGTTAAAGTGGTTGATAGGACATAGGTATTCAAAAGAATCTTTGAGTTCTTGGTGTACACAAGGCCTGTCCCCAAGTCATTTTCAGAAAAGGGAAGTAACATAAGACTTTGTTCTTTCACGAATACTTTACTTCCTAGTTAGCTTAGTTTTAATATTATTGCAAAATTAGAATTGTTTTACTTAAAGGAATATGTTCTGAAAAGAGAATTCGATATAACTGGTTCTAAAAAAAGAGGACTAAGTTGTTCCATCTTGGAATAGTATAAAGTTAGCAAGTAGATAGAATAGAAAGTAATTGAAGTAGAAAGGGGAGGCTTCCCTTACAATTTTTTGTGTGTGTGTGTGCGCGCACGCTAAGTATGTATCCAAAATAGCTACAACTATGAGGAGTAATTAAAGTTAAGGAATATCAACGATCATGTTTCTTTGACCAACAATCAATGAAAACACGACAATGATGAGAGTAAAAAGAATAGGCAACGATTGAAAAATAATAATGGCATTGATTAGTAAAGTGACTAACGGCAGTGATAAAGACAAAGAGCATGGTAGTGATAAAGACTAAGAAAAGGAAGATTAAAGAGGTTATTAACAATAGTAATTATGTGGAGTAATTCGAGTTTGTAAAATAAAAATTAAGATCATTAAAAAGGCATTGATAATATGTTTTAATAATCAATTATTAGAGGTCTAGAAAAGGATAGCAATGTTTTATTAGATAGCATCAATCAATATATGAAAAGGTGGCAAAAATTATAATTAGTAAAGACATAGATCAAGGGATAAAAAAAGTCATGTCTATTTGGAAGGACATCATCCTTCAAAAGCGATGCATCTCTCCACTCAAAAAATAAAATGGAATAACAATTGTGTGGAGAGTTGAGTAGGGTATAGAAGTGAAATATGTGAAGAATTAACATTTAGTATTTGAAGTGATATCTTTCTCTACATGAGCATAATTAAAGGAGTTAAAATTCAGAGTTTATGAGAAAATTTATGAAGCAAATGTGAGCAAATTGATGAAGCATATATGCACATATTTATAAAGCCATTTGAGTTAAATTTATAACAAATTTTGAAAGTGATTGAAGGAATATGTGTGGAGGTTTTATAACAGATTTTGAAAAAGATTGAAGGCAGATTTTGTGGAGGAATTATAGCATATCTAAGAGGAGAATTATATCAAATTTGAGTGGATTTTTTAAGGGAATTTTGTTGTAGACTTAAGGAAAACCTTAAGGAGGTTTATTCTTCAATAAGTTTAAGATTTTGGTTGTTAAAAAGGTTGGTGCCTCTCCATAGAAGAGATTGGTGTCTCTTGCTGAGTTAATGCTTAGTTGTGGGGATTTGTTTCTCCAGTGGTTCGATGTCTACAAAGTTTGTAAAAACAAAGTTTTGGTAGAAAGCAATATTTTGTCACGGTTTTCTCCCACAAGAGTTTCCACATAAATCTTGTGCTATTCTTGTGTTACATAATTGTTAAACATCTTGTGTGATTGATATTGTTATGCTTGTTAATTTTTGAAAAAGTAAAAGATATGATATGTACATTTCTCTCTCTCTCTCTCTATTTTTCATTTTACAATTCCACCTTTGGACTAACCAATTTCCACATTTTATTTACAATTTCTTCCAATACCTTATTATTGTCATTTATAGGTAATTTATTAAAATATTTTTAAAATATATAAAGTATTTATGAATGTAAATATAAACAAATTTTAAAAATTTACATATCAACACTCATACATACCTATTTATTTATAATAAACTATAGAATTTTAATGTATCTAATTAAAAAACCCTATATTAAATTGAATAATATTATATTTAAAAATGAAATATAATTAACAAAAATTAGAAATATTTTATATATTGTAATTAAGAAACATATAATTATGATTAAATAATTAAAATATTTATCTAAATATTAAAAACAATGATCAACATATAAATTATTATTTCTTGCCATGCATGGAACTCTTACAGAGGCTTAAAGCTTAAACCATGATTAATCTTGCTATTTTTGACAAATCAAAGTGCAAGGAATTGTCACATAAATTTTTATTAGATTATGTACTATGAGAAAGCTGCTAGTTCTTTAATTGATATTTGATTGCGAGGTGTTCTAGCCACCTATCATTGGGCGTGTTGGAGGCTTGCAGAAAGAATGACAAAATCAAGACATTAGAATGCACTACTCCCAAACAAGAGAAGGTGTTAATTTTCAGAGTTTTTATTTACAATTATTAGGAAGAAAATGCGAGTTACGAGTTTTAATAAGGTTAAATCGTATGATGTGTAGCCAACAAATCTTCAAAATAGAAAATGTAACTAGCATGTCATTAGGATGCATGTTGGAATGTGTTGTGTTGCAAGGAGCCAAGATGAAAACCAGGTGTCATGTAACCACCAATGATTTTGGACTTGGTTTTGTATTTTTTGAGGGCTTTTCAAATACTCATGCCATTCATTTGCCCTATATTGGTACAAACTTTGTAATTTATTAAGAGTTTTGAAAGTAGGTGTTGGATATTGTTGCTGCTAGGATATGTTGTTGTCATTGATGTCAACATATTCTTGTGTTCTGGTGTTGTAGAGTGTTGTTTGGTGTTTCAATGATTGCATTGAGTTGATATAATTGATTTATCTATTTGAGATGCTATAATTATTTATTCCTTATTAGTTTCAGTGATCTAGAAGTGTACTTGATCATATTATTTGATCCAATTTGTAGTCCAGTCTTTTTGTGCAGAGGTTGGCAAAGTTTGGTATTTGATTTGATGAACTTTGGTATGATCATATCCTTGGTTTTGGATTTGGGAGAATGTTTTGGATGTTCATGTGTATCTTCAATTCATATGATTCATGATTTGGTGCTCCACAAGCTATCTTTCTAGTTTGAATTGTTGCTTTTGAGTGTTCCTATGAGTTAGCATGTTGATCGATGAAGAATTGAATAATTGGTGTAGGTGTAGCTATTGCAGATGGTTCTAACATTCTTGTTGGTGTTTCTTGATCATGTCCTAATTTTTTTGGTGGTCTGCATTGATTATTGTTTGAGCTCTTGGTGATTTTATGAGTTCGGTGATATTCTTCGTGTTATGCGGTATTCTTGGTGGTGTAGCATGTTGCGGTTGATCTTGGCGAGATTTCCGACAGTGATGTGTGTTTGGAGATTTGGTTTAGGTCCATGCTATGGCATGTATATCATTGTATTGGTCCAGTGGCTGATTTATGTATCATGTGATGCAATTTTGTAATTGAGAGTTGAGGGTTTGGCCGACCTTGTAGTCAAGGTTGATGAATTGTATAAATAGGTGGTATAGTCATGTAATTTGGGTGTCGATGTTGTGTTTGCATTATCAGAGGGTGGTGTATGTGTGCATAAGTGAATTTATCCTTCGGTGTGGTATATTGAGCATAGATTGTTGCAAGACTGACAAATGTGCTTAACCGGAACTGTCATCAAGCATAAGGAGATGCTAATTTTGCAGTTCATGTAATCTAGATTGTAGTCTGAATCTTATTGTAAGGTAGTGAGACTTCCCTGAGGGTTGGAGCCTTCTGGGTTATCCTATTTTGAGTAGTTAGCTCTAGGTAGTGTACCTGAATGCATGTGCATTCCCTATTATAATATTTACACATACTATTGCAGAGTATCATCTTATTGTGGGTATCTTCCCATCATGGTTTTTCCCTTAATTGGGTTTTCCACATCAAAATCTTGGTGTTGTGTATGTTGGTGCCATTGTGTCTATCTTTATTCTTGATGTAGTTGTTTAGATCTGAGATTGTGCTTAAATTGTTTAATCTGGTCAAAACCGATTCACCCCCCCCTCTTAGTTTTCCTTCTTGGTTGTTGCTAACAATTGGTATCAAAGTTAGATCCTCCAGAAGAAGATTGACCACTTGAGGAGATTCAGAATGTAAACTTATGTGTTCAAGAAGGAAAGTCCTAGATTTGATGGAAGAAATTATATTGTTTGGAAGGACTGGATGGAAGTTCAACTGAAATGCCTTGGAGATGAGTATTGGAAGATTACAAAGAATATTTACGATGTTCCTCAGAATGGACTGGTTACTATTGCTGGGATCAAGGATGCTGAACATAACATAAGAGCTAAGGAAGTATTGCCGAGTGCCTTGACTGATTCGAACATGACTAATGTAATGGGTTTGCAGAGTACACATGAGATATGGAAGAAGCTATAGACCTTATATGAAGGTGATGCACAAGTTAAAGTTGGTAAGTTGTAGAGTTTGAAAGGGAAGTATGAAGCATTGAAGATGGGAGAAGATGAAAATATATCAACCTTTATGGCTACGGTGAGTGATCTTGTCATGAATATCAGATGTGGTGGTGGAACCCTTGAAGAAGATCAAATTTTTGCTAAGGTGTTGAGATCATTGCCTCCTTATTAAAAACATAAGGTAGTTGTTATTGATGAGATCTGGAGTCTGACTATAGTGACTACATAAATGTTGGTTGGAAAACTTATTGCATTTGAGTTGAGCGAATTTGGAGAATCACATGGGAAATCTGAGACTGCATTCAGAGCCTCTGTATCTAGGAAGCAAAATTATGATCTGAGAGAAAGTTCATGCTGGGTATCCAGATTTGAAAGAGAGAAGAGAGAGATGGAAGAACAAGAAAGAGAATTGGATGAGCTTGAAGCCCTTATTGTTTAGAGAATGCCTAAAGGAGCCAGTAAGTATGATGGAAAGTTACCCTTGAAATATTTCTCTTGTAATAAGATAGGACATTTTGCTTCTAGGTGCCCTGAGAGAATGTCAAGAAATGATAAGCATGAAAGGAATGATATATTTGACAAGTATGATAGATACGAGAAGCATGACAAGAATGATAAGCCCTATAAGTCCTACCAGAAGTACACAAATAAGAAGAGATGCTATTATGCTACTGATAAAGGTGTGACAAATGAAGAATCAGAGAATGGGAATTCAGAAGACGAATTTATATTTATTGCTATCAAGGAACACAATCTAGTATCAGTGAATCCTACAAGATGCATTGTTGAAGAGAAAGCTTTAGCTACTGAGATTGAAGAGAAAGATGAATAGGTGATTGATAACGGTTGTTCACATCACATGACAGGTGATAAGAGAAAATTTATGAGTATGGAAAGGTATGATGGTGGGACAGTGAGATTTGGGGATGGCAAAGCTTGTGTGATTCATGGTAGAGGTTCTATATCTTTCAATGGTAAGCATAATACTGATGATATCTTGTATGTTGAAGGATTGAAGCATAAAATTTTGAGTGTTGGATAAATTGTTAACAAGGGATATGATTTGCAATTCAAGAATGGTAAATGTAAGATCATAAATATCTCTAGTATAGAGATTTCATTAGGTACTAAGACTAAAGGTAATATATTTCACTTGAATGCTGGTGAGAAAAGTTGTTTGATTGCTCAGATTGATGAAATTTGGCTATGGCATAGGAGAATGTGTCATCTTAATTTTGATTGCAGGGTAAGGATAAGTTCTACTCAAGTTGTTAGAGATTTGCCTAAGATTGTGAGGCCTGCTAATCTAGTAAGGAATGTCAAATGGGAAAGAAAACAAGAACTACATTTAAAAGTAAGTTGTATTCATCTAAAGGATTTCTAGATCTTGTTCATACTAACTTATGTGGTCCTACTAGAGTAAGAAGTATGCAGGGAGACACATATTTCATGTTATTGATTGATGATTATTCACGGATGATGTGGGTTACCTTCTTAAGAGAGAAATCAGAAGCGTTGGAGAAATTCAAGATATTCAAAGCTACAGTGGAGACTGAGACTGGATTGAAGCTGAAGTGCTTGAGATCAGACAGAGAAGGAGAATTTACATCAGGTGAGTTTGATATTTTCTGTGGGAGGAATAAAATTAGAAGATAGTTATATGCTCCTAGAACCCCTCAACAGAATGAAGTTGTTGAAAGGAAGAACAAAACTATCTTAGATGTTGCGAGGACTATGCCGATTGAAGGAAATGTTGCACAAACCTTTTGGAGAGAAGTTGTTAGCACTGTTGTTTACACATTCAACCAGGTGCATGTTAAAGGTGATTTTGGTAAGACTCCTTATAAGCTATGGTTTGGTCATGTTCCTAAAGTTAGATATTTCAGAGTTTTTGGAAGTAAATTTTATATCAAGAGAGATGAGGATATATGAAATTTTGATGCAAGATGTGATGAAGGAATCTTCTTCGGATATTCTACTAAGAGCAAGGCCTACCACTTCTGTAATAAGAGACTGAAGAAGATAGTTAAGAGTGAAAATATGAATGTAGATGAATGTCTTGGAGAACAGATCAGAGAATGCAGATATGAATTTGATGATGAAGATATTCATACGCCTGTGCAGACTAAGATCTTGAAGCAGAATGATCCGATGGAGGCAATTAATTTGGATATTGTTGTTGTTGGTGAAGAAGTGCAAGAGCCTGAAAATCAGAACAATCAGAAGACTCCGAGGTATGTAAATTTGAATCATTCAAAAAATCAGATTATTGGCAACAATAATAAAGGTGTGATGTTGAAGAGATAAGTTTGATTTCAAAGATTGAACCCAACAATGTAGCAAAAGAATGTAAGGATGGAAATAGGATAAAGGCCATGGAAGAAGAATTGAATCAGATTAAAAAGAATAACACTTGGGAGCTTGTTCTGAGACCCAAAGATAAGAATGTGATTGGTGCTAAATGGGTGTTCAGAATAAACTGAATGAAGCTGGTGAAGTGGTCAGAAACAAAGCAAGTTTGGTATGTAAAGGGTGTTCTTAGATGAAAGATGAAGGAGATATGGCATACAAATTGAAGAAAGATTCGTATGGACTAAAGCAAGCCCCTAGATCTTGGTATGCTAGATTGGATAAGTATTTGTTGAAGTTGGGATTCTATAAAGGTACCGTTGATAGTAATTTATATTCCAGAGTCGAGAAAGATAACATTTTGATTGTTGAAGTCTTTGTTGATGATATCATTTTTGGTGGTGATGTGATTTGAGTATGAAGTTTGTTGATGATATGCAAAAGGAATTTGATATGTCTATGATAGGTGAGATGAAATTCTTCTTAGGATTGAAGATTACACAGACCGATAAAGGTATTTTCATTTCTCAATCTAAGTATGTGAAGGAATTGCTAAATTTTTTTAGATTAGCTGATTCTAAGCCTGTTGGAACTCCTATGGTGATTGAATGCAAGTTGTCTAAGAATGATGAATCTCATTAAGTTAATTAGACCTTGTATAGATCTATGGTTGGTGGATTGTTGTACTTAACTCAGACTAGATCGGATATTATGCATGTTGTATGTCTTTGTGTCATATTTCAAGAAATTTTTAAAGAGACTCATGTTGGCAATTGACACTCAATTGGTTGGTTTCATTATGTTGTCATTGATGGCAACATGGTATATTGTTCCGGCTTCATGTTTTGGTTCAGTTATGTACTGATGGGCACTTAACAGGCACTACACCGACACCAACAGGATAGAAGGATTTCTTTGGTTACCGACAATGCAGGCCGACATGGTTTAGAATAAGGTTATCGGTATTGGAGGCCGACATCTCTTGGATCCGGCATCGGCAATTATTTTTGATATTCATGTATTTATGTTATCTAGCCAATATGTATATTGATATTGTAATTATCTTTGTAAGCCGACATAAGGCATGATAACTTGTATAGGGTATATAGGTCAGTTGGATTACATTATTTTGATAAGGATATTGTGATGGAATATGTGGATGTGATATGATGCAAAATATATCAGAAAGATTATGTATGTGAGGAGATTTATGTAAGGGTTATTCTGGTAAAGGGTTTAGAGTTTCATACCAGAACAGATAGAGTGTAACCAAAACTATATTCAGGCATAGGAGATGCTATCCTTTGCAGTTCAACACTTCTCCGGATTGTAGTCTGGATTTATATGTAGTCAGCGAGGCTCCTTTTGTGATTGAGCAATGTGCTCTAGGCTGTAAGCCTTTTTGCAAGTGCAGGCCCCTATATTTTATAATATCTCTTCATATGGTTAGTGAATTGATATTGTGGGTCACAAATCCCATCGTAGTTTTTCCTTTTTGAGGTTTTCCACATATAATTATGTGTGTTATGGCATTCATTTATGTGATTGGCTTATTGGTTGCTTTACTTATTTCAATTCTATATGTATTGGTATATCGGTTGGTGTATGCATGTTTTAATAAGGCTAAAATTGATCTTTCTGGTATAACACCGATTCACCCCCCCCTCTCAATGTTATTGGATTCCAAAAACTCATGTTACTGTTGTGAAGAGGATTTTCAGATATTTAAAGGGAACTGTTGATTATGACTTATGGTATCCGAAGAATGATGATTTCCTGCTATGTGCCTATATTGATGTTGATTGGGCTGGTGATGTTGATGAATAGAAAAGCACTACTGGTGGAGAATTCTTTTTGGGAAAGAATTTAATTTCATGGTCCAGTAAGAAACAAGATGTTGTATCTCTTTCTACTGCTAAAGTTGAATATATTGTTGTTGCTAGTAACTGTACTTAGGTAGTTTGGGTGAAGCAGATGTTGAAGGATATTAGAGTTATCTATGATGAGTCCATTGTTAAATATTGTGACTGTAGTCACATAAATCTATCCACTTAATTAAATGAATACTTAGTATTTATTTGATTATTTAACCATCAATTAATAATTAATTAAATTAATATTTAATTAATTCATCTTAACCCTCTTCTCCTATTAATTAAATAAATTATTCAATTTATTTGATTTAATTCACTTAACCAAATTCAGACCATTAATTAAATAAATAAATCATATTTATTTAATTAAATCTTCTCTCACATTTAAATAAATTAATATTTATTTAAATTCCCCCAAAATCCCACCTCTCACATTTAAATAAATTAACATTTATTTAAATCACCTTTATCCTCCACCCACTTGTATTTTCCTACAAATGCAAGTTGCACAACTATTTTAAATAAATTATTTATTTAAATCACCTTTATCCTCCACCCACTTGTATTTTCCTACAAAAGCAAGTTGCACAACTATTTTAAATAAATTATTTATTTAAAATCCTATTTATCCTCACCCACTTGAAACCTTTAATGGTTTCCCTTAAAGTCTTCAAACTTGATGGCTTTAAAGTCTTCTTAAGACTTTAATGGTTTTCCTTAAAGTCTTCAAGCCTTTAATGGTTTCCCTCAAAGTCTTCAAGCATTTTAATGCTTTATCTTCCTTTTTCTCATTTAAATAAATTAATATTTATTTGAATATTTATCCAAATGCAAATTACACCATTTAATTGAAATAAATGATTTTATTTTAATTGAAAATACCAAAATTCCTCCCACTTGCATTTTCCTACAAAATCCACTTGCATGCCTAAACCCCTTCTAGATTCTTCTAAACCTTTCCTAATTAACCTAATCCATCCCCTAAATATTGTCACATTCCTAAGCAAATTGGAGTCACTTCTCAAAGACTCCAAAGTCTTTGAAAATCAATTAATGCTTTGTGTGTTCAACAAATTAACCTCTAAAGTCTTCCAAACCACTTATGGCTCTTACATGACCATTAATGGTTAATTCCACTTGCACCCATGGTTAAGGACTTTGACCCCTAACTTAACCCTCATGTAACCCATGTGTCCCTTCAAAGCATTTATTTCTTTGACTAGGGTAACCATCATGTCCCCTCAAGCATTTAATGCTCCTTATCACTCCTCTCAAACCTCCTCATGGTGACACTTGTCAACATGGAATTGGGTTGAAAGTCTCACATGGATTGAATATCTTTCAATCCTAACCCTTGTTAAGATTACTCAATCTTAACCCTTCATTTCCCCATTTCTTCTATAACTAGAACCCTTCTCCTCAAGCAAAAGGAAGCATTAGAGTATTGTTGTTATACTGGCATTAGCATAGAGCTTTCTCATAGCATCACTATCTACACTTGCATAGCATTTGCTTATCATATTCAACTATCTTGAATCTCCATATTGCATCCATGGCTAGTGCTAAAAGCTGAGAGCTACACTCATTTGGGACTTGGAGAGGAGAGGAACAAGGGAGGAGCAACTATGAGCATCTTGATTAGCTATTTTATTCTATGTTTATATGCTTTCTATTTCATGCTTAATATCTCTCTTGATATGCCTGTTTAGGATAATCTTTTGTTGCTAACACTAATGTTTGTTTTTTGTGCTCTTGTGTGTATTGCCATCAAACAGATTTTCTAATCCTTTTTGCAGAGCATCAGTGACAGTTCAAGTGCTATCAATATTTCAAAGAATCTGGTGTTGCATTCTAAAACCAAGCATGTGTCTATAAAGTATCATTTCTTGAGGGAGAAAGTCAGTGATGAGGAAGTCAAATAGGAATATGTATCTACAAAGGATTGAATTGCAGATATTTTTACTAAGCCTTTGCCTACAGATACATTTACTTATTCGAGAGACAAGTTAGGGGTCTCTTCCCCTCCTATTGGTAACTAGATGCATGGAGTTGCATCAATCTGATGGATTTCAAAGCCTTATCTTTTTGTCCAGGTTGATGAGTTGGTGCTACTACTCAGTCAGAGTAGTCGGTGTTTCAGTTGATTAATGGATTGATTTTATCCTTTTAGTGTCATAAAATTGCAACCCTAGCAATTTTAACCATATTTGAACTCCTCACCTTGGCGACGACACCCTCCTTTCTGACCAAGACCCCTTTCTGCACTTTTACCCTTGGGTTCTTCCTTGCTCAAGACTCTTTTCTGCCTTTAGATCCTGTCCGAGCCCCAAAATAGGGTAGGATAGAGGCATGGCGCCCCTATCCCCATCTCTTAGGGTGGTCCTATGTTGGGTCTGCCCAGTTTACTATGCACAATCCGACTATGGGGTTTGCAATTCTTCTTTGTCGGCCTTCGGTGATTGAAAATTAATCCTTGAGACATGTATAAAAGGATATTCAATTCCCTCATTTGAAAGGGGAATGCTAGGGGATAATATACGTGAATTCAAGTAGAAGATATTCATTATCATCATCAAGCATTCAAGTCTTCAAGAATTCATCAAGTCTTCTTTCTTCATGTGTCTTCTTCATTCATCCATTGGAGCAATATTACAACATTCATTTGCAAGCATGTGTGTGTGTTAGGGTTTTGTCATGTTACATGCTATTTCATGCAACACGTGTGATTACATTCAAGAAGCAAAACAATCATCATCGATAGATTGCATATCTATAAGGTATACAATTCCATTATTTACATTTCAGCATTTGCAATTACTTTCTTTCAAGGTTGATTCCTCAACTGAGGTTTGACTAAGGCAAACCCCTTTCCACAATCCTTTTCCCCCTCTTATCTATGTGTAGGTTGCAGGTGCACAGCTGTAATTGCAAGTTTGGGCTTCATTTGCAAAGACAAAAGAACCCTTTTCATTTCAACCATGTACACTTTCACCATGGTCCCGATGACTTTTATCCAAATTTGTCGAGAAGATTCTTATCAATCTAATTATCTCAGATCTGAAATTACAACGCGATCCCAAGCTGGTAGCTCCTCATTTCACTCATTTTCTCTCTTTGTTCCACATAGTCAACAAGTCAACTTTCCAATTTACAAAAAGGCAAATCACACTTCAACCCTTGCAATCCACTTAGAATTCATATCCTTGTCTCTTTTGGATTTGGATCTAGTAGATTCAAGCCCCTCTTTTGAATGTAAAATTCTCCCAAGTGAAAAATCATCCTAGTGACTTCCTTTCTCTCTCCTAGGTGGGGAGTCACTAGGGTTCAATTTTCTACTTTACAATCATAAGGGGGAGAGATTGTCCTTCTTAGAGGACATGTTTTGGGGGAGAGAGTGCATATTTTGTGTTATATCTTTGGCATTGTTGTCAAAGGGGGAGAGAGTCATGTAAAAAAATGCTTTATCTTTGGAAGCTTTATGTGCATGATCTTAGGGGGAGTTTGTTGTTTCCTTTGCATTGATTTTTTTTCACATTCACATGTTTCCATCAATGCCAAAGGGGGAGATTGTTGGATATTGTTGCTGCTAGGATATGTTGTTGTCATTGATTTCAATATATTCTTGTGTTCTAGCGTTGCAAAGTGTTGTTTGGTGTTCCGATGATTGCATTGAGTTGATATTGTTGATTTATTTATTTGACATGCTATAATACTTTATTCCTTATTGGTTTCAGCAATCTGGAAGTGTACTTGATCATATTATTTGATCTGGTTTGTAGTTCAGTCCTTCTGTGTAGAGGTTGGCAGTGTTTGGTATTTGACCCAGTGAGCTCTGGTATGATCATATCCTTGGTTGTGGATTTGGGAGAATGTTTTGGATGTTCATCTGTATCTTCAATTCAGATGGTTTGTGATTTGGTACTCCGCAAGCTATCTTTCTAGTCCGAATCGGTGCTTTTGAGTGTTCCTGTGAGTTAGGGTGTTGATCGATGAAAGTTTGAATAAGTGGTGTTGGTGCAACTATTGCGGATGGTTCTATCGTGCTTGTTGGTGTTTCCTGATTGTGTCCTATTGAGTAGAGATTGTTGTAGGGTTGACAAATGTGCTTAACCAAATCTGTCATCATGCATAAGGAGATGCTAATTTTACAGTTCATGTAATCAGAATTGTAGTCTGAATCTTATTGTAAGGTAGTGAGCTTTCCCTGAGGGTTGGAGCCTTCTGGGTTATCCTATTTTGAGAAATGAGCTCTAGGTAGTATGCCTGAATGCATGTGCATTCCCCATTGTAATATTTACACATACTACTGCAGAGTATCATCTTATTGCGGGTAGGTTCCTACCGTGGTTTTTCCCTTAACCGAGTTTTCCACATCAAAATCTTGGTGTTGTGTATGTTGGTGCCATTATGTCTATCTTTATTCTTGCTATAGTTGTTAAGATATGAGATTGTGCTTAAATTGTTTAATCTGGTGAAAAATGATTCACCCCCCCTCTCAGTTTTCCTTCTCGATTGTTGCTAAAAGTGGGTGTTTCATTAGGGTTGTGTGTATTTTATCAAGATCATAGCTGAATTTGATTTTTGACTTTCTTTATTTCTTAGCAAAGATTCATCAGAATAGGTGATGTTGATGGGAACCAGGCATTGAAGCTTGGAGAAGGTCATTACACTTATGTTGATGATGCAAGCTCGTCCAAGCAGACCAAGTGCATAAGATCGGGCTCTCTAGGTAGCCTTATCCTATGTGTCAAGTAGATGATTTCCTCAGTGATCTCACTATTGCTAAGGACTACCGTAGGTGCCACAAAGTCTACGAGGCCCATTCTAGGCATCAAAAGCCCTCGTTTGTAATCTTATAGAAAGATTTTTCCAATAGTGCATTAGGTTGGAAGAGTTTTGTATATTATTCTATTTCATATGTTTCCAAAAAAATTAGTTAATCTTTTTAATTTTCATTATGAGAAACCACATATAATTTTCTCAAAATATAATAGATTCATACATAGCATGGATCGGATTTAAATTGTCAGTATTAAGAATCATTTGTGGTTTTTATAATATTTATGTGTAATTCTTTTATTATTTGTATCATGGGTATCCAAATTCTTTTTAGATTGGAATATCATGTGTTCTACAGGTTTTAGAAGTTTTTCAATAATTTGGCATGATTATTTGTTTCGCTAGATTTGAAAATTTATTTCTTTATTTGATTCACTTCAGTTTATAGGGTGTGATTTTATAAAAGTCCTTTAGCTTATAAATGTCTGCATAGTTCAAATTTCATCCGCTTCCTGAAATTGAAGAGGGTAAAAGAAGCCTATAGATGAAGACTTGCAGGGCATAATAGGTGAAGGCAAAAGACAAAGCCTAATGATATTCAATTGTTGTTGTATGCGGGAAAAGTGGGCTGATAAAACTCAATATGTGAAAATATTGTTAAATATTAGTCCACACACACACACAGGACTTCTTGATGCAAGCTATGGAGTAATAACGTATTACTCAGCTTCCCAAGGTGGGTCCCATGGTTCTCTATCTCACAATGTCCCTCAAACCAATGTTTTTGCTCTCAGATCACTGAGCAAAATGATTTAGGGATGGCAAATGCAAGAACGAGGGATGCTTTGATAGTTTTTAGAATGAAAGGTATGCTAAGCTATGTATGATCTTAGAAATGCAATAAACTAAATGATAAGATGACAAGATTAGTATAAATACTATCCTAACATGATATATTAGTCTATGATTGAGCTAAATGATAAAGAAATTATTCTAAGCATGCATATTTAGACTAATTCCTGATTTCAAAGAAGCTAAAATGATGAGCATAAAATGAGATATGAAAGCTTGAATGTATTTGAGCATAAGTGTGATGCTACAAATTTGGATGATCTAAAATGGAGGAATGAGAGCTCTATTTATAGCAAAAACAGAGCAATGGATGGCCAGGATTGAAAGATTCAATCAAGGGTTGAGTTTGAAAGTTGGGGATCCATGTGCATAATTTGCACCAATGAAATGGTGACAAATGTCAACATAGGGTTGGGCTGAGAGAAGGGGTTGGAGGCATTAAAGGTCTGAGAAGACCTCATGGTTATCTAGAGGGTAAGGGTCAAGTCTAAGTTAGGCTTACCCATTAGATTAAGAGTTAATCCAAGGATAAATCCTTGTGCAAATGATTAAGAGATAATCATGGTCAAAGCATTAAAGTCCTGATGAGACCTTTGGGTTGGGTGAAGGTTAAGTTAAAACAAATGTTTTAACCATGTAAGAGGGTTTGAGTTAACCATTAATGGTTATTGAAGACTTTGGGGGATTTAGTGGTTGAAGGTTGGAAGCCTTTAATGGCTATCAAAGACTTTGAGGATTTAAGTGGTTGAAGGTTGAAAACCTTTAATGGTTATCAAAGACTTTGAGGTTTGAGAAGTGACTTCCCTTTGCTTAGGGATGTGACAAAGTTTAGGATGATGGGTTAGGCTAATTAGAAGTGATTAGAAGAGTCTAGAAGGGATTAGAAATAGGTTTAGGATTTTGCAAGTGGATGGAGGGATAATAGGATTTAATTGAAATAAAGTAATTTAATTCAATTTGGTTGCAATTAAATAAATTAGATTTATTCAATTTAGGATAACTATTTAATTAAATTTGAATTTAATTAAAAGTGAATAGGGGGAATTTAATGGAATAAAATGTTTTATTCATTGAATGGGTATAGTGAATTTAATTGAAATAAATTGAGTAATTTATTTAATAAAATAGAAGAATGTGGATAATTTAATTAAATTGGATTTAATCAAATAGAAAAATGAACATAAAATATTCATTTAGGAATATGGTCATTTTTATACGTCTACATTTTGCCCCTCTTTGAAGTGATGTGTGTGCACATGTTATTTCAAAGAAAATGATGCTTTATCATGATTTATGATCGAATGCAATTTTTGTGTCGCTCGTATGATTTGCCAGTCGTGCCCTAGATTTGATTTGATGTGTGATGCCCCCCTCGGGAGATGAATCAAAATTTTTTTTTTTTGAAAATTTTTGATTTAATTTGATGAGTTGCGTATGATGTGTATGATTTCGTGCATGTGAAATGTGTGCAAATTGATTCATCTCCTGATAAGTTACAAATGTTATGGTATAGGGGAGACCGCGACCAAAATACAAGTCCATTTGGCTAACCCTAATTTCATTTTCCTCCTATAAAAGGGGAAAAGGGCTTAATTTAGATTCATTTGTGCTTTGTTGACTTTGGAGAAAGAGAATTTGGTCTGCAGAGAAAATGCCGATTCCTTATCACAGACACCATTTCGAGCGCGTTCGGAGGTACCGGAGACCTATAGCGCATGGACCACCAGTAAGTCAACATTTTTGACCCTTTTTTGACTTTTTATTTTGTTGTTTTTAGTTGTTTTTTGATTTTCAAAGTTTGGGTTTAACGATTTAGCGCATCTAGGGCCTAGATTAGCGCATACGAAGTTTAGAGTAGCGCATCAAGTTTAATATTAGGGGTCGCGTCCGAAATGGATAGGATAGCGCATAAAACAAATAGGTTAGCGCATATAGGGAGAATAGTGCATGAGAGCAGTTGGGTAGCGCATCAGGTGAACAGGTTAGCGCGTAGGGTAGACCTAGTGCATAGGGGTCGTAGGGGTTCGCATAGGTAAGAGGGTTTAGCGCGTAGGGCTAACCTAGCGCATAGGGTCAAACTGGTAGCACCTAGGAGGTGTAGATTAGCGCGTAGAGTCAGTCTAGCGCATAGGGTAGGTTAGGTGGTGCATTGGGGGAAAGAGTTAGTGCGTAGAGTTAGTCTAGTGCATAGGGTAGATAGATTAGCACGTAGGAATGACAGCCTAGCGCATGGGGGTTTTTAGCGCATTGGGTATCTGTTTTAGCGCATTTGAAAAATTTTTGCGAGATGAGCCGATTTGTAAATGTGTTTGCTTTGACTGTCATGATTTTATGGATTTGTCCAATATGAGCGTTGGTATAACTTGTTTTGATGTGTGATTTTTTCAAGTTATGTATAGATATCAATGTGATGTTTTGATCAAAATATGAGTTGTTTGCGTGTTCTGTTTCAAGTTCAATATTTGAAGCCTGATTTGTGTTACAAGCTGATATGGGTTGGAAACTTGAGTTGTGTTACACGCTGATATGGGTGGGAAACTTGAGTTGTTTTACAAGTTTATGTGATTTGTGGAGACTTGAGTTGTGTTACAAGTTTTGATATGGTTTTTGAGAACTTGAGTTGTTTTACAAGTTGATATGAAATGATAGGATTTTGAACTTTGAGATAGATGAGCAAATTGTTTCATGTTTGTTGATGTAAGTTTGATTTTGATATCTTTGATTTGATGTGGAAACTGATATTGGATTTGTTTTGCTTGTTGATAGGAGCGATTGGGCGTGGTTCAGTCGTGGGAGAGATTTCCCAGACCGTGGACATTGATACCGCGGTTGTCGCAGGCTGATCTCGATAATATCGAGAGATGTGGGTTGACGTCTCTCTTGGATATGCCTCGGTTCACTGTGAACCGGGGGCTATTGACAGCACTTGCGGAGAGGTGGCACAGTGACACGAACACCTTCCATTTTGCCACTGGAGAGATGACAGTAACACCTGAGGACTGTTACAGGATCCTACGCATTCCTGTAGTAGGTGCACTACTACCTTACGAGCAGTCAGAGGAGGGTGGCACAGAGGCACTACACCGTATTTTTCAGGATGATACCGTTTGCAGCTATGAGATCCCATGGCAGGAGTTTTTGGACCTAGATTATGCACCGCTGCCATCCGTACTAGCAGGGTTCATTGGTGGATTCCTTTGTCCTGATCGCAGGTCAAAGGGATTCTCGGTGGGATGGGGGCTGGTTTTGGAGGAGATGGTCACTCAGGGCCAGAGGTTTGCATGGGGGTCAGGTATGGTAGCCCATTTATACAGGAGTCTGCATGAGGTAGTATACCTTGGTTACGACAGTTTGTCAGCTGGCGTGACATTATTATAGGTATGGTGCTGGGAGCACATTCCAGCAGCGAGGCCACTAGCAGACAGGGACAGGCCCGTAGGTGCAGCATATGCCTACGAATACAAGGGTCTAGTTGTCTAGCGTAAGCTGGGCAAACTAGAGCATTGGAGGAGGGTATTTGATGATATAGATACAGTCACATGGCAACCGTATATAGGATGTGAGGTGTGGGCTGAGGATGGGTTGGAGATGCCCTTTGTTTTCATGACCAAGTACTTGATCGGGAGGACCCCGTTCGTGATTGAGAGATTTGTGGTGACCCGAGTTTTGAGGCAGTTCGGGCACCAACAGGGTATTCCGCAGGGAGCTTGCCTTTATGCATGGCGGCAACAGGATGTGGCTGATTGGGGGCCGACCATTGATAGTGCCGTGGCAGTGGAGGAGTTTGTGGGGTTGGCCGGGCAGATATGGGACTATGCCCCAGAGATTCAGGATGCGGGCATGATGGATGAGTTTTCCCGATTGTTTGCTGCATGGGCGGTGGCCAGGATATCTGATCCTGAGGAGATGAGGCCAGCCTTTGATTCAGATGAGGAGGAGGGAGACGGGGGAGGTGACGGAGATGATGGGGAGGATGGAGGACGAGGGAGAGGAGCCAGAGGGAGGCAGGGAGATAAAGGGAGTAGAGGGGATAGGGGTGTGGAGAGAGAAGTACGACAGGGGAGGATAGATAGAGGGAGAGGTGGATTGGCTATTGGAGCCAGTGGAGAGGGGAGAGTCAGGGAGGTGCTAGCTGCGGTGGGGGGTGATGATGAGCCTAGTCGACCAGCACAGAGGAGGAGGACGGATGTACTCTCACCTCCCACACCGAGGACAAGCTGAGTGGGAGGGGTTCCTCTAGCACAGGTACCACTACGAGTTCGGATCCCTGGTCATATGGAGGATGCACAGATCTAGACTCTACAGGTGACCGTTCAGCAGCTGCAGGCCCAGATTTTGACTTATCAGCGGCAGATTTCTCAGTTGACCACTGAGCAAGATACCGAGATAGAGCAGCAGGGACGAGCAGAGGAGGTGGTGTTCAGTATGCAGAGAGTAGCGGTGGGTGGTCCGATGAGAGACACCCTGAGAGAGCTGGCGCTGAGAGCTCAGGAGGCAGAGTATTACAGGCGGCACTATGAGGCTGCAGTACCCAGGGACCGGCGAGTACAGAGTTTTGCACAGTCGAGATCCAACCGATCTCGAGCTACTGGGTCACGATCTGAGAGCCGAGGTGTTACGAGGCCACCAAGACAAGACCCTCCTGGAGATCCAGGAGCGGGTGCATCTGGAGCGAGACCATCTCCGTCAGGGGATAGTCATACTTGAGAGACATGGTCTCTGTTGTATTTTTGAGCATTGTATTCTTTGTGCTCGACACAGTGTTGTGACACATTTTGTACATTTTGATCATTTTTGAGATATATATATATATATATATATATATATGGCACCATTTTTGATCATGTGAGGTGTTTATATGGATGCATTTATTTGGGCTATTTCGTTTCTTTATGATGATGCAATGTTTAAATGTATAATGTATGATGCAGGATGTATGTTTTTATATGCTGTGAGATGTATCTTGAAAATGAGATGTATGTTTTAAAATGCAACTAAATGTATCTTGATATGTAAATGATGTTAAAATGATATGCAATGACGTTAAATGATATGCAACTAATTGTAAAATGATATGCAACTAATTGTTTTTGGAGCATTCCTCATTCTGTATTTGTCATCCGATACAACCATATGTTATTTGCTTTCTTTGTAGGTTTCATCATTGAGAATTGATTTGTTTAGGATATGTTGAAAATTTATACAAGCATAATGGTATAATTGAACCATAATGACCTGAGAAAAATTTACATGATTTTTTATTTTGCAAGATAGCACAAGCATCAAGGTATAATTGAACCAGGACGACCTGAGTGCGTATTGCGTAACAGACAAGATTAGATCATTTGTATGCATGAAGTGGAATCATGCCTTTAGTGATATTCGATGTATCATGTCTCAAGGCAAGTATTCACACAGTACAAGTGATCGCCTCCCAGACAGAAGACTAAGAAAATATTGGAAGTTCCCCTTGAACTCTAGCTGTGAAGTATTTTAGTGAGACAAGGAAGAGAATCCAATAATTCAAAAAGTTCAAAATGCAAAACTAGTCAAGATTTTATGCTATAGTGCAACATTCAGTACTTCAGAAAATCATCCATCCTTGGTATTTTTGTGATTTGTTTTGTTTTGTTTGGCGATGAAGCGTAGTTTTTGTTGTTGGATGTCAAGCTGTTGAGTTTTGCAAAATAGCCCTAATGTCTTGAGTGTTTGCAATATTGAGATGATTTAAATGCCCCTAGCTGAGTGTGCCTCATGATGTGAATATGTTCAGTGATTTCCAAGCCATGGTGGATCCGTGATAAGAGGATATATATAGACAAATCAGGATAGTGACTATGCTAAGTATGTCTTGAATGGATATTTGCTAAGTGTCGGGCGATGGCCGATAGTGTTTGTATGGATAAAATGGTATGGATATAGATGGAGGAGCCATTCTTTCACAAGAGCACCCGTTTACCAGGTTTTCACCCTTTGTTTTTATTGTACTTTGTTTTTGCTTTTTCTGGATTTTTTTTTTTGATTTTTTTGTTTATTTTGGCTTTTTCCATGCACTAGGCCACTTAAGTATAGTATTTCTTCAGATGGATGCTGTTAGTTGGTTCGTCTAGCATATCACCTTCTGAATTTGTTAGCTGATAGGCACCTGATCCATAAACTGATATGATGACATAGGGACCCAACCAGTTAGGTTCAAATTTCCCTTTCTTTTCTCGATCTTGCTGATTTCTTGGATTTTCTTTGAGGACTAGGTCACCAACTTTGAAATTGCAGGGAATGACCTTGTGATTGTAGCTCCTGCACATGCATTGTTGATATGCTTTGAGATGAGTATAAGCATGTTGATGTCTTTCATCTAATAGTTCAAGTTCTTGCAGTCAGTTAACTCGATACTCTTCGTCTGGGATTAAACCTTTCAAAGAGACTCTGAGAGATGGGATTTCTACCTCCAGAGGTAAAATGGCTTTTGATCCATACGCCAATGAGTATGGTGTTGCTCCTATAGGTGTGCGGATGCTGGTTTTGTATGCCCAAAGTGCTGGATTGAGTTGTACATGCCAATCTTTGCCTGCATCATTTACTGTTTTCTTGAGGATTTTCAAGATTGTCTTCTTAGATGCTTCTGCTTGACCATTGCCTTGTGGGTAGTATGGTGTAGAAAACCGATGTTGGATTTTGAATTTTTCACATAGTTCTTGAACATCTTGGTTTTTGAAAGGTCATCCATTATCTGTGATGATTGAACTTGGAATACCATATCTGCAGATCAGATAATTGAGGATAAAAGAGGCAATTTGTTTCCCAGTCACTATGGTAATGGGAACTGCTTCGATCCATTTGGTAAAGTACTTTGTTGTAGTTATAATGAACTTATGTCCATTTGAAGATGAAGGATGAATTTTGCCTATTAAGTCCAGTCCCCACTGACAAAAGGGCTAGGAAGTTGTAAATGGCTGCAATTCCTGTGCTGGTGCATGTATCAGATTACCATGGATCTGGCATTTAGGACATTTCTTAGCGAAGTGATAGGAGTCTTTTTCCATTGTAGACCAGTAGTATCCCATCCTTAGAAGCTTTTTAGCAAGAGTAGTACCACTTGAATGTGTGCCACAAATACGTTCGTGAAGCTCATGTAAAGCAGAATCAGAATCATTACGATCAAGGCAACGAAGAAGAGTACCATCTAGACCTCGACGATACAAAGTATCAGCGGTAAGGGTTTAACGGGCAGCTTGTCGGATAAAGTTACGTTTTTGGTTACGGGATTGGTCAATTGGTAAGATATTATGCTTGAGGTAGTCGTATATTGGTCCATATAATGGAGAATCTAAACCAGTCAAGGCATAGATAACCTGGGATTTAGAGTGATCATAGGCGGGGGAGAACAGTTGCTCTACCAGGAACTCGTAACGACTCTGTTGCTCTGGAATTTGTAGTAGTGAAGCGATAGTAGCCATTGCATCGGTTGCTTTGTTGTTTAATCTTGGTATTTGTTCGAAGGTGATGTGCACAAAATACTGTTTGAAATCATCCACCATTCGCTTGTAGGGTAGTAGCTTGTCATCCTTTGTCTGATAGTCATTGTTGATTTGATGGATGACTAGTTGCGAGTCCCTTTTAACTCTATGATTTTCCATTCTACGACCATTTTGATGCCTATGACCAGTGCCTCATATTCAGCCACATTATTGGTGCAGGGAAACATAAGCCGGTATGATCTTGGTATAGTGTGTCCTTCAGGAGTGATGAACAGAATGCCAGCACCAGAACCATGTTGTGTATATGATCCATCAAAGTATAGGGTCCATTGTTTAGTAGAAAGAGCAAGAACGTCCCTGTCCGGAAATTCAATCTCCATGGTATGTTTTCTTGGTAGCGGTGCTTCAGCCAACTGATCTGCAATTGCTTGTCCTTTGATGGCTCATCTTTCTGTGTATGAATGTCAAATTCACTGAGAATCAGGACCCATTTAGCCAATCGGCCTGTAAGAGCTGCCTTGCTGAGTAGATATTTGAGAGGATCAATTTTTGCAACCAACTTGATGGTGTGTGCTAGCATATAATGTCGGAACTTCTGAGATGCAAAGACCACTGTTAGGCAAACCTTCTCAATGAATGTATAGTTGAGTTCATAGCCATTCAATGTTCTATTGATGTAATATATGGCTCGTTCCTTTCCTTGTTAAGCTTCTTGTGCCAATAGTGCCCCCAGCGATATATCTGTTGTTGAGATATATAAAATAAGAGGCTTTCCTGTGATTGGTGGTACCAAAACTGGTGGATTCATCAGGTACTATTTGATTTGGTAAAAAGATTCTGCACACTTGGCCTCCCATTTGAATGGTACATTTTTGTGTAGTAAATGGTTAAATGGTAGACTTTTATCTGCTAGCTGAGCGATGAGTCGCCTGATTGATTGAAGTTGTCCTTGTAGAGATCTGAGTTGGCTGATATTCTTTGGTGGTGGCATGTCCATAATGGCTTGTACCTTTGCGGGATCTACTTCAATACCTTTAGCGGAGACAATGTAGCCTAGTAACTTGCCTGATGTAACCCCGAAGACACATTTCTTAGGGTTGAGCCTGACTTGGAATTTCTCCAATAGATCAAAGATCTTTGTGAGGATGTTGAGATGTTCGACTCTGGTGAAGGATTTAGCTAGTAAATCATCCACATAGTCTTCCATAAATGTGTGCATCATGTCATGGAATATTGTGGTCATTGCTCTTTGATAAGTGGCCCCTGCATTCTTTAAGCCAAAAGGCATAACATTCCAATAGTACGTTCCCCAAGGACAGGTAAACATTGTTTTATCTTGATCTTCAAGAGCTATTTTGATTTGATTATAGCCTGAGAAACCATCCATTAGTGAGAGCATTGCATGGCCTGCTGTGAGATCTACAATTATGTCGATACTGGGCAGAGGAAAGTCATCCTTTGGACAAGCTTTGTTGACATCTCTGAAGTCAGTGCAGATTCTGATACTACCATCTGGTTTTGATACTGGAACAATGTTGGAAATCCATTCTGCATAGTCAATGGGTCGGATGAATCCGACATCTAATAGTTTCTTTAGTTCAGTTTTGACCATGAGTGCCACCTGTGGATTCATTTTTCGTAGCTTTTGCTTTACTGGTTTAACTCCTGAAGAGATGGACAAGTGATGCATGATTAAGTGTGGATCCACCCCAGGCATATCAGCATATGACCAAGCAAAGTTAATTTGTTGTTCTTTGAAGAAGATGATAAATGCCGATCTTTCTTCTTCTGTTAGAGATTCTGCAAGGTGTATGTTTCTGGCTGCTTCCGTGGTACCAATGTTGATTGATTGAGTGGGCTCAATCAATATGGGTGATTGCTCATGAAAGTGCTCAGGAAGAGTGTCAAGTCTCCCATCGTTAGGTGCCTTAAAAAGGTTTTCACCCTCAGATGCGTCCTTTATTTTTACTTTTTTGTGATCTAGAACTGCCATTGACTGGTTTTCAGTATTAGATCCTTTATTTGGTTCATTTTTGCGACTGAGAGACTTGGCACTCCCTGGTTTGTAGACATCGTTATTTCGTTCACTAGTAGAGCCTATTTCCGGACTTACGATACATAGGTAATGGATAATAGATTCATCATTTGGGAAAATTGGTATATCATGGATCTCAGGTTCATCCCAGTAGATGAGGTCAAGAAAGACAAGTGGTAAGGAATCATTGGGTGGATCAAGTTCGGCTACGGTGAGTGTTAGGACAGAGTTTTCATCGTGATTGTTCTTGGATTTAAAGAAGTCCAGGATTTTGTCGAGGTCTTCGATGGTATTATCCTCTACATATACTTGCTCATAATGTTCTTGTTCGCTTTCCTCGGCGTCATAGATATTCTGTGGTCCAAATTCAAGAGGTCTATCTTCTGCGTTATGTTCTTCTTGGGAGATAGATATAGAATCAGTATCACTAGGGGTATCTGTAGTAGTATTGGAGCAGGTACCCCATTCATATTCATTGGAATCCATCTCATAGGCATCATCCCAGATTCTATCTGTGCTGTAAACTGGTATGTTGTATGGTGAAAACAAATTTTTGACGATAGATACCATTTTGATAGTTTTTGTTGATTCTGTGTCAGCTCCGTCTTCTACTTTCTGGATTTGTTCATAGACTGTGCTTCCTCGGGGAGGAACAAAGGTATCAGGAGATGATTTTATTTGTTCTTGAGATATTGGTGTCTGAATATGAGCTACTGCTGCAGATATGGCCTTCTTATGACTTAGAAGCTTTCCTTGATGCAACTTCTGATCTTGACGTTTCCGTGCCTTGCGGATTGTTTCTACGGATTCAAAGAGTGCTTCCTGCCAGGATTCTTCTTTGTACTTCATTTTTACTTTCCATTGAGGTTTGGTAGTTAGGTGTTGCAGCCGTTTCAATAGGAACGTGAGTTTAGAACCCAATCCTGCTTTGTTTCTACTAGGTTGTCAAGGAAGATCTATAGGTTTAGTGACTCCTTCTTTGCGTTTCCCAATAGGTCCTTTACCGCCATATCCCATTTGCTTCATATTAACCTTTTCCATACAGGTGTGTTGGTAGAATAGTGTCCAGAGTGGCTGCTCTATGATCTTCTTCCTCATCTTTGTATAACCAGCTAAGAATGTCCTTTTCTTCTGATTCATGTGCGAGAGTACCCAATTGGATGAAGGTACCATCAAATTTGGTGATGGGCTGAGTAACCAGATGTGTTGATGTAGTAGGCAATCCATGGGATCTAGGTGATGTTGGCAATTTAGCCAAACATAAAGGCTCCAAAGAGTATTCTCCCATACCTTGGTCTTTGATTTGCATTTTCTGTTTGAAGTCTCCCCATAAGGAGTTAGATTGTACTGTTTGTTGATCTGATGTTGAAGATCGCTGCTTTTCTCTATTATGAGGAACCAAACTATCTTGGGCTGCCCCCATTGCGTTGTAATGTTGAAATGGATTGTGATCAACAGATATGGATATTTCTTGTCCATCATAAGGGAACTTGACACACTAGTGATATGTAGAAGGTACTGCTTGCATTTCATGTATCCAGGGTCGTCCTAACAAGATATTGTAGGTTAGATCTATGTCTAAGACTTGACATATAGTATCCTTTTGTACTGGTCCTACTTGAATAGGTAGTATCACAGTTCCCTTAGAGGACCTTTCCTCATCATCATATGCTTTTATGGTGATCTTCTTGCAGGGATCAATAGATTCTTCTGAGAAACCTAATGCATGGATAAGCTTTAAAGTACATATATTAAGGCCGACTCCTCCATCTATTAGGACTCTTTTTACTCGGTGTTTGCAAACAATGACTTCGATATGGAGAGGAGTATTGTGCAGATGGATTAAGGAAGCATCGTCATATTCTGAAAAGGTAAGGTTGTGCGGTCCAGTCATATGGGCGACCATGGCTTGAAATCTGTTCGTATCCAAATTTTGAGGTACATTGGTTTCCGATAGCGCTTGTCCTAATATGTCCTTGTGCCGTGGTGATAGTTTCAGTAATTCTAGTATAGATATCTAAGCAGGAGTCTTGCGTAGTTGGTTGACCAAGTCATATTGGATTTTTGGTGTGGTAGTTGTAGGTGTAGTATGTCCTTTCAAGACATATTTCTGGGTTTGGGTTGTTACATTGACTGATTCATGATCATGCCGATCTTGAATGGTGATGACATTTACTTGATGATCTTTAGCTGATATGTGGTTGATAGTGTTGTTGTAGATGTGATTAATACGAGCTCCGCGTGTATCATCTGAAGTTGATGCTCCATCTTTGTTGTAATTAGGGAGAGGATTTTTAAAGGCTCCGTGATCACCATTTGTTTTGAGACCATCAATCGTTAAGTCACCTCGATCAATCATGTCCTGTACTATGTGTTTCAATCTCATGCACTCGTTTGTTCTATGACCCTTATTGCGATGGAAATCACAATAGTGTGAATCATTCCACCAAGGCGGTTTGATTGGGGGCTCATAGTTGCTGATTGGAGGCAGAGAAAGAATCTTGTTTGCCAAAAGTTCTCTGAAGGCGGATTCTAATGATTGTCCCAGTGGCGTGAAGATACGCTTTTGGAAATTGTTCGTGTTACGTGAATTGTTGTTAGGTCCTGGATTCATGTTTTTGCTTTGAGTATCATTGGTGTTGTTTGTGTTGAGTTGTCCTTGATCAGTGTTTTGTGCATATGTGTTAGCACTGGGAGTAGCATTTTTAGGATTTTTCGTATTTTGAGGATTTCCAGATAATGCAAGTACTGGTTGTTTAGATTTTGGATCATGTGTTTCATTGTTGCCTTCATTTTTGTTTCGAGTCCAAAATCGAGATTTGTCAAGGTTGGTGTTGTTCTGGTTATTGTAGTTTGATGAGTTTGTTCCTTGTAAAATTTGAGTGTTCCCTTTTTGACACAAGCTTCTTCCACTTGAATGCCATTTTCAATCAATTTAGCGAAAGATGGTATGCATTGAAGTTTTAGTCTGTAACTCATTTCACTATTTAAGTTATCGATGAAGATTTCCATTTTCTCATTTTCGGGAATATCTCGAGGATATCGGGAGACCATGCGTCGCCAGCGTTGAAGGAATACCATGAATGTTTCGTTGTTCTTTTGTTTGGTATTGCAAACATCGCATGGTTATGGCATGTTGGATGTTATAGGAATAGTGGGTTATGAATTTGTTAACCAACTCATCAAATGATCTCACGGGTGGTGTAATTTTGGATAACCATTCCATGGTTTGCCCTCCCAAGCTTCTGGGGAATAACCTCATCAAATAGGTGTCATCATGAGCAATTTCAAGGCTTAGTGTGCAAAATTCTCGAACATGATCTTGGGGATCACTTTTCCCATCATATTTATCAAATTTGGGAACGTCTGAGTTTGGTGGAAAAGGCACCATGTTCAATCCTCTATCAAATGGATAAGGACAAATTTCGTTTAAAGAGTACCGTACTGTTGTCCCTTGTTGTATATCCTGTATTTGCCTTTGCAACATTTGCATTTGTTGAGTAAGGGCAGCTAAAGGTATACTTTCTTGGCGAGGGAAAAGTTCTTCCCTTGTATTTGTTCTCAGCTGAAAAGGTGTGGTAAATGGTATATGTTGTTCTGGTGTTTCTAGTTCGGGTATACGCATTTCTGGTATGCGTTGTTCTGGAATGCGTTGTTCTGGAATGCGTTGCTCAGGTATGTGTTGTTCAAAGTTATGGGTTTCTTCTTCTCTTTGTTGTTTTTGATATGCATATTGTCGAGATCCCATTTTAAAGATGTTTGAGTCTAAATCTTTGGGAAGTTTAACACCTTTACTTGTAAGCATGAGCAGATATTTTTCCTTGTCATTTTCCATGAGTCTTTCTACAAGCTTTTGGAATGAAGGGTTTTCCTGACATTCCTGGAGAAGTGCTTCAGTAATTTCAGGCTCTTCCGATTGTGGAACTTCAAAAGGATTTGACAATCTGTGATTCATACTTGATTCTGCATGTGTCTCGCTTTGTTTGTTGCTTTGAGAGCGAGTAACAGGCATTTTAGTAGAAACTTTCGGTGACAAAGGGGACAAAATCCTCTTCGATGCATTGCTCGGGGGTGGGTGGTTCTGGTCGAGATGTGTTATACGTGATGCACTCATCGGGCAAGAATGCTAGATTGATCTTTCCGCTGCGGTTTATGGTTTGATTAAAAGCAGACTTTTGACAGTATGCTTTTGTTTTCAAGGGTTCCTTATCAAATTCGCTAGATTTGTTTTGAATATAACGTTTGACGTGATGAAGGAATACCCGATGAGATTTGAATAGTTGATGATTGATGTATAAGAACTTGTTTCTCTTGATGAATTTGGCAAAACTAGGTTGTTTCTTCAACGTGATGTTGCGATAAAGGTTCTTTCTTCTCAGAATATGAGGATTAGTCATGCATGAGTAATCAAACAATTTCCTTTGATTGGTTTTGGATTCAGTGCATTCTTGTTTTTGAAAATTTCAAATCTTGCTCTATCAAAGTGAAGGTTTAGATGCTCCTTCACGACAAAGCGTGTCAAATGATATGGATTAAAAGCCTCCCGATCTGGAAACTTGATTTGACAATTTGAGATTTTTAAACAAGTGTTCTGAGATAAAAATCCGTAAGATGGTAAAGGATTCTGTTGATACTGATGATGAAATTTTCAGATTTATGATAGGAGAGACATCCTTTATGGCTCAATTCATTTTGGATTCTGACAACGTTTGTTTTGACACAAATTTAGCTTGAGAAATAGTTTTAATGATTTGTTTGTCACTCTATTTTGGTGAAAGATGATGTGGATGGAAAAAGGCTTTAAAAAAAACGTTTTTGAAAATTTTAAAATTTTTTCCAGTTTTTTTTTTTCTCTGTTTTTTTGTGTTGGATCACGTGCTAGAATAGAGTCTATATGCGCTACTGAAATTCTTCAATGCGCTAAAATAATCCCCACACGCGCTAGGCTGCCCCGAGACACACGCTAAAGTTTTTGGACTGTTAAAATTGTTTTTCTAGCTGTTGAAAAAGCTATGCGCTATTCTGGGTCTGTGACACGCTAACTGTTGGACTTTATGCGCTAATGTTTGGTCTTTAAGCGCTAAGCTGTTGCTTCCACGCACTGGACTGTTTTTCTGAAGCGCTGAAGGATTTTACACTATTTTGTCATGAGATGAAACGCTATTGTTTTGAACCAACGCGCTAACTAGTGGTTTGGATGTACTAATATAAGTATTCCACGCGCTAAGAAGTTGCTCTTATGCGCTAAACTGCCTTGATTTTTCTTTGGTTTGGTTTTTGTGAATTTTTGGATTTTTGTTGCAAATTGTTCAAGTTTAATGGATGATTTTCTGAAGTAATAAATGTAAGCATGGCACAAAAAGTACAACCATTTTGCCTAATCTAACAAAAAGTGTATGTTCTGCGAGGATGTGTTCAAATCCCTAATGTTTTAACAGGTTTGATACAAATAATACACTTTAGATAGACTCTTTAGTCAAGGGTCATAAATAACATCATAGCCCACTAGTCTCGATACTCCGTCAACTCAAACAGCCGTGTCACCCCCTAGAGGGCGCCCATTTTTTTGCCTTTTGCCAGAAAGTAACCCAAAGTGAATCGCTTCACAGTTGGGTAGTTATCTTGGGAGATATATGGTGCATAATCTTGGGGGCGGATTCTTCCCCACCCTTACACTATGATGTTATAAATGTCTGGTTACTGACTCGGTTCAAAGTTTCTATTTCTATGGTTCGTAATCAGGCTTCCTGTTCGGCCGTCAGTGATAAACTCCCTCAGAAGGCTTCCCAACCTTTAGAACAAAGGCTTTACGTATCTCAAGGATACTGGGGGAAGGCTAATCACTGCGCGCAATTGTTGAAAAGGACTTTCGTCACTTTCCACATTTGATTATAGTGGGTTGGAATTCTTGGCGTCAAAGTCGTTCCCCACTTAGGTCGTTCCCTTCACACTGGCCATAAACGACTTTAAGAGTTGATTGCAACTCCTCGGGAAGGCATGCCTGCTGAAGGTTTTATTGCTTGACGTAAAGAAAGCTGTAAGAGTGGTCTGGATTTTTGATCACCCAGTTAAGGGGAGAGCATATTCTTTCCAATTTCGAGACAAAGCAATCAAGTCGGTTTATTTTATCCTTTCAACTTAGTGATTTGCTAAAATCTATGTGGAGATGTTGCTCCATGAAAACATGGTGTTTATTTTATCCTTTCAAAGCAATGATTTTCTGATCTATGAAAAGGAATTTTGGTCAACAAAGTAAATTCAATGTTTTGGTGGTCAACAAAAGAAATCGTTTAAAGAAAATTTCCTGCTCCACCTGTAAGAAACCGTCAGAATCCTACAAAATTGCAATCCACGAGTTTAGGAAATCTGGATTTCCATGGACTTCTACAAGTCTAAATTCTATTGCTGTTACAATTTTAAATTTTTTTTTTTGTGATGTGCTACAGAACAAACTGTACGCGCTCCAATATATTTTTGATGTGCTAAAATGAAGTATCAACGTGCTACACTGTTTGCTGGATGCACTAAACAATGAACTGAATGTGTTGCTCGGGTTTTCTTTTGCATTGAGACCCACAGGAAAGCTGGTGATTTGATGCGCTAATGCATAGACCTTACGCGCTGGATTATGGACGGAAAGCGCTAACTAGTAAACTCGATGCGCTAGCTGACAGTCCCGAAGCGCCAATATATTTTGCTGATGCGCTACGCTATTTTTCAGCCGCGCCGAGACCTACAGGAAAAGTTTAGTGAGGTTATGCGCTAAAGAAAAGTCTTCACGCGCTAGAGTATGGACCCCATGCGCTAAACAGTGAGCAGGATGCGCTAGACTGTTAGCCCGATGCGCTAGGGAATGTTTCCCACGCGCTGATTCCTGTTTCCCGCGGACCTGCAAAAGTGATTAGTTTTAAAAATCGATTTGATATTTGGGGTCAGGCCCCACGGTGGGCGCCAGAAATGTATGCAGGAAAAGTGGGCTGATAAAACTCAATATGTGAAAATATTGTTAAATATTAATCCACACACACAGGACTTCTTGATGCAAGCTATGGAGTAATAACGTATTACTCAGCTTCCCAAGGTGGGTCCCATGGTTCTCTATCTCACAATGTCCCTCAAACCAATGTTTTTGCTCTTAGATCACTGAGCAAAATGATTTAGGGATGGCAAATGCAAGAACGAGGGATGCTTTGATAGTTTTTAAAATGAAAGGTATGCTAAGCTATGTATGATCTTAGAAATGCAATAAACTAAATGATAAGATGACAAGATTAGTATAAATACTATCCTAACATGATATATTAGTCTATGATTGAGCTGAATGATAAAGAAATTATTCTAAGCATGCATATTTAGACTAATTCCTGATTTCAAAGAAGCTAAAATGATGAGCATAAAATGAGATATGAAAGCTTGAATGTATTTGAGCATAAGTGTGATGCTACAAATTTGGATGATCTAAAATGGAGGAATGAGAGCTCTATTTATAGCAAAAACAGAGCAATGGATGGCCAGGATTGAAAGATTCAATCAAGGGTTGAGTTTGAAAGTTGGGGATCCATGTGCACAATTTGCACCAATGAAATGGTGACAAATGTCAACATAGGGTTGGGCTGAGAGAAGGGGTTGGAGGCATTAAAGGTCTGAAAAGACCTCACGGTTATCTAGAGGGTAAGGGTCAAGTCTAAGTTAGGCTTACCCATTAGATTAAGAGTTAATCCAAGGATAAATCTTTGTGCAAATGATTAAGAGATAATCATGGTCAAAGCATTAAAGTCCTGATGAGACCTTTGGGTTGGGTGAAGGTTGAGTTAAAACAAATGTTTTAACCATGTAAGAGGGTTTGAGTTAACCATTAATGGTTATTGAAGACTTTGGGGGATTTAGTGGTTGAAGGTTGGAAGCCTTTAATGGCTATCAAAGACTTTGAGGATTTAAGTGGTTGAAGGTTGAAAACCTTTAATGGTTATCAAAGACTTTGAGGTTTGAGAAGTGACTTCCCTTTGCTTAGGGATGTGACAAAGTTTAGGATGATGGGTTAGGCTAATTAGAAGTGATTAGAAGAGTCTAGAAGGGATTAGAAATAGGTTTAGGATTTTGCAAGTGGATGGAGGGATAATAGGATTTAATTGAAATAAAGTAATTTAATTCAATTTGGTTGCAATTAAATAAATTAGATTTATTCAATTTAGGATAACTATTTAATTAAATTTGAATTTAATTAAAAGTGAATAGGGGGAATTTAATGGAATAAAATGTTTTATTCATTAAATGGGTATAGTGAATTTAATTTAAATAAATTGAGTAATTTATTTAATAAAATAGAAGAATGTGGATAATTTAATTAAATTGGATTTAATCAAATAGAGAAATGAACATAAAATATTCATTTAGGAATATGGTCATTTTTATACGTCTACAATTGTTTCTTATTTTTTGTCTGGGAAGATGGTAAAGATTACTATAGGAGTTCTATTAGAGAATGAGCTCTTAGAGGGTATAGAAAGAAGAGGGATTTTTAAAAAAGGTATAGATGTAGAAACATACCTTCTAGTAACAAGACAATCACTTCTTGGGCCATTCAAATTTTGAAAATAGTTTGTAGTTTCGAGTCTTTTCTAGTCTTCAATTTTCATATATTTCACTAGTTTCAAAATTTCCAGCAACTCTAGAGTCTTAATTCTTAACAGATTGAGAGTCTTGGTGAGTTTTGTTTTGCAATTTATTTTTTATACTATTGTATTAAATGTTCATACAATTACCATTAATTATTATGGTAGTTGGAGTGGATTTTCTAAGTTGAGATACTTTGTCTCTATTGTTTACTGATTCACCTATCTATGAGAAAGTATATATTTATTGAGCATTAATTATTTATTACCAAAATATTTTTTTTTGTTTATGATCTTATATGTTGATTGCAAGTGTTTTGTGAGAATGAATTTATCACTCGAAAAATGAAAGTCATGGTCATAAATAGATCAAGGTGTGGAAGCAATTGCCTCAATGCTGCCATCCAATAAATTTATGTTCTTTTGTTCCAATCTAAACATAGCATTTGTATTTTTTTGATAAAAATTGTTAGATGATAAACAATTATCTTACAAAATATTTGTGTTTACATCCAACTTTCTCCATATGTACATAATCAAATAATGTAGCACTTTTATATTATAATTAATTTAGGAAATAGGTCAAAAGTAGGGATTTCCAAGTTGGAAATGATTCTCTTTTTATCAATAAACCACTATGCAGAGAAATTCTATTCATTGATACCAAAAAAATGCAGAGAGTCAAAACTGCCCTACATAGAGCATAACAATCATGACAGAGACTTCTACCAAAATAAAACTAGTAACAGTACCCCACATTGCAATCCCAACCAACAAAAAAACTCTGTTGCCAGACTACAAAACCAATGTTCATACATTAACAAAATTGACCGTGTCATTACAGAGAGAGACCCCCAAAATTCCTAACCATATATTAAAAGCCACACATATAGTAATATCAATGACTATAATCCTACATCAAAGCCCAACTAGAGAAGTAGAGGGAGAATTCATGCACCAAACCATAAAACCCCATCCCGCACAAGCTCTGAGAAACAAAACAACCAATTGAAGTTGTCCACCACCTCCAGTGCTTTAATCTTTTGTAAGAGGTCATGTCCCACCATGGCCCAATGTATATGGTGATAAATCGCATTGTTACTCTTGCCTAAGACAAACAGTTGAAGGACGGCTGACTCAAACCCCTCGTACAACTTGTGAATGTCGATTGCCCAAGAAGAGATGATACCGATTTTTGCCCACACCACAACATCCAAGTCATCTACCAGGTAATGCTCATTAAACACCTTCCGTAGAAGAAGGAGGATATCAACCTTTCTTCCCCTCAAATCCAGAAGCAAAGCCAAAAACCTAGAAGAAATGTCCATGTTGACACGGTAATGGTTCTCATTCACCACAAAATCCTACCCAAGCACCATCTTAATGGCTTCAAATACCAATTATTGAATAAAGGGATATTGATGGCCCTTAGTGATGCACTTCAAATTAAGGTATGAAATTGTGATAAGAAGGCCATTTGCAACCTTTTGGTCCTCAACCTGATAGGGTTATCCATGCCAAGCAACCACCAACTTCCCACCGAGGTAGAAAACTTCATTGGTAAGAATGAAAGAGAGCATAACACACCATAGAATTTAATAAAGCTCCACATGAGTGGAAAACTCCCCTTCTGAATGACATATTATCTCAACCTCCTTCAACTATGACCTAATAAAGCCATGCCATCCTCACCGTATCCCGAATGATTCATATCTTGGCCAACTAGCCATATGAAACATGAAAGACAACACTTGAGTAATTAATCTAGGCCTACGAAACACATTATACAAAATTAATGCTCGACCTATAAGTGGTACTAGCATAACCATCTGCTGCCAAATTGGCCAATTTATCTGCTTCTCCATTCCCTTCTCAAAAAATAGGATTAGTTGTATATAATTCTATGAGGAAAAGTGCTTTATGTAATAAAGCTTTTAATTTCCAATTAGGGGTGTTCCCATTTCTAATAGAATTGATTGTAAGAGTTGAATCCCCTTTGATTTATACTTTTTAAAACTTAAATTCAATACATTTTCTCAAACCATAGATTAAAGAAGCAAATTTTGCTTCATTATTACTGCCTACGGAGAGAGGAATTGACATTGAGATCACGATTTTACCCTGTTAATCACGAATAATAGAACCAACACCAAAGACCCTTGGATTGCCTCTAGAGGCACCATCGAAATTCAATTTCATCCAACCTGGTTAGGGAAGCTTCCAAACTACCTTTTTTCTCTGATTTTCACATGAGTGAATATTCAAACCAATCCAAGGAGGAACTCTCAATCCATTCAAAATCAGTCTCAACTTGGCATCCCAATTGGTGAACTCTACAACTTTGGGCCTATATTGGCCAAGTTTTGAATTAATGATCTCAACTATGGTGGCTTCTACCTTTTTTTGAAAAGATAAGAGGGACATTTCATTGTCCTGGAAGAACCTTTGGTTCCTTTCCTTCCATAATTCCCAGATAAGAGTAGTTGGGCCAATAAACCAGATACATTTCAATGTTTCTTTATGCTTGATATTTGGATAATACTTAAAAAGATTCATTATATCATTGGATAGAGCACTAAGCCAACCTAGCTTAGTACACAACCATACCCAACACTTTTGTGCGAAGGGACATCGTAAAAGAAGACGATCCACATTCTCCTCATTGTTCTTACACCAAATGTACCTAGATGGACTTGAGAAACCCATTTTAATGAACCTGTCTTCCATCAAGATATTTTTTTGGAGGGCCAACCAAGAAAACATGCCTTCTTTAGGCATACAAAATCTATTCTAAAAGTTATGGATGCACAAATTTGTTTTATGTTCTACCCCCTCACTAAGCTTCAGGTAGTCATCCTTCATTGAATAATTTCCATCATTGGCATCATTCCAAATGAGAACATCCTCCCCTTATCTAAAAACTAAGATCATGTCTTTCAAAATCTAAGAAAGCCTCCTCACATCCTGATCCTCTAGGTCAAGTCCTTGGAAATTTTTCCAATATCATCCTTGAATATTAGCTAAGTTATCCATAACCACATAGTCACAAATTCATGACCCCAAAGTTGTTTCAAAATTAATTTTAGATTGGGATTAAGGCCCATGTTGTCCAAACATGGATAACCACCCCATGAGTCTTCCCAAAAGTGAGCCTTCTCTCCATTATGAACATCCTAGGATAGAAAATCAACAATGACATTCTTATATTTTGCATAAAATTCCATATCCTCGAGCCCTTCGGTGGATCCAAGGTATTTAGTATTCCTTCAGGGTTATCATTATCAAGGTATTTTCTTTTCAATATCTAGGTCCATTTTCTATGGGGTTCTTGATACATTCTCCATACCAATTTGGCACCCAACACCTTGTTTTGAATGGCCCAACTCCTGAGAACAACAACACCCTCATCCCTTGAATTACACACCTTGTCCCAAGCCACAAGTGGAATCTTATCCTTCTCTTCATCCCATTGCCAAAAAATCTCCTCATCATTTGATTCAATTAAGCAGTGACACCGGAGAGCAGAGCCATACATGATAGCAAATAAATAGGCATTGCTAAGATGACATTTTTAACCATAGATCTCCCAACCCATGATAGCCATTTCCCCTTCCAAGAGGTCATGCTCTCCCCCATCCTCTATTTAAGATCCTCCCAAAGATTCCTGGTTCTTAGACCTTAGCTAGGGGAATGCCTATATAGGTACAAGGCAATTGTCCCACTCTAAAATCTAAAATCTACGAGATTTCCCTTTCCAAAGAAGCTGGAGTTCTAAAACAAAATATTTGAGATTTGTGTATGCTTACCTCTTGACCTGCCCCACTAGCATACATTTTTTAGAATCTATTTAAACTGGAAAGCTTCCTTGCATTTGGAAGCCCCAAATAATAGTGTATCAGACCTCGATTGTAAATGTTAGTGATGGCACTTCCAAGAGCTTCCAATATTATGATAAAAAGAAAGGGGGACATTAGGTCCCCTTGCCTAATTCCCCCTAGAAGATTCAAAAAAACCTTCAAGCAACCCATTCACAAACACTATGAACCTAGGTGATGAGATACAAGAGTATGTCCAATTGATCCATCTTTTGTTAAAGCCAAAAGGCTTTGATGATTTTGACGAAAAATCTCCAATTCACTTTGTCATATGCCTTTTTAATGTCAAGTTTAATCAACATGCTAGGTTTTTTCATGGTTTGGATGGAATGAATGGCCTCCTGAGCTATGATTAGCCCATATAAAATAGATCTCCCAAAGACAAAACTTGTTTTCTCTTCTGAGATAATGTCCTCAATAATGAGTTTCATTCTATTGGCCATGGCTTTAGTAGTTGTCTTATAAATTGTATTGCATAGGGAGATGGGTCGATAATCATCAAGAGGCACTACCTTAGCTTTCTTTGATATCAATGCAATAAAAGTATTATTTACTTCATGTAGGAGGTGACCAGAATGCCAAGATGCATTAATTACATCTACCATGTCCTTGTCAACAATCTCCCAACATTTCTGAAAGAAGCTTGCAAGTCATCCATCCGAACTTGGAGCCTTATCTGAATGTAATTAGAAGAGGGCATTTTATATTTTTGTCAAAGAGAACTCCTTATTAAGCATTATGTTCTGCTCATTAGTCACAAGCCTTGGGATATACTGCAACATCTCTCTTTGGGCCTAAAGATCTAAACCCTCATAATTTGATAGCAAATTACTGAAATAAGCAATTGTCATCCTTCTAATTTCATCCTACTCTTCTATAATAGTCTCGTTGCTTTCTTTGAGGGTATGACTATGGTTCACTCCTCTTCTTTGTTTTTTTCTATTATGAAAGAAATTTGTATTGTTATACCATTCCCCGATCCATGTCTCACAAGACTTTTGTCTCCAAAATATTTCTTCCTTGGCCAAATTTCTTCATAAGTTTGCATCAGTTGTTTCTCTTTCATGAATGACTCATCATCCATGCAATCTTTTATGACTTTCTCCCAAACACTCTATAATTCCCCTTCAATTTCCATCTTCACTTCAAAAATATCTTTAACCTGAGATTTGTTCCACTCCCTAAGATTATGTTTAATGCTCTCTAGCTTTGAGATGAAAATTAACATCTTAGATCCCCTTAAGCTAGAATTTGACCACCATTCCTTGATGAGATAGAAAAGATTTGCATCTCTCAAACACATGTTCTCAAAATGTCGATTTCCACCATTACTACCACTATGGCGATTTGGCTCTTACTCTAAAAGTTGAGATACATTGAAATCATGAGGTAACTTGACACCATCTTTAATTAGCATATAGAAATATCGTAGGGGGTCTTTTTGCAAAACTGTGTAAACACTTTATTGAATCTAGCATTGAACATATGATCTTAAAATTATAAGGACTCATTGTTTGAATCTTGCATATTACTATGGTTTTCAAAATTTTCAGTGTTATAATATTCTTCCTCTTCATAAGCATAATTATCCATGTCTTGATATCTTGATGCTTCTTTGGCTTGTCTTCTAAATCTTTGGGATTAGTTTTCAACCATGAAAATTAAAGGACTTGACTTAGGTGAAATAAAAAGGAATGAAAAGGTTGATTATGGAAGCTAATATAATTACAATGATGGGCAAAAGTCTATAATTATCTTGCAAGGTCCTAAGATGAGGTTCCAAATGATAAAATTAGGAACTATGATAGATAGCCACAAATTGATAGTTTAAGAAAGGTGTTGCTTCCTAGGAGATTACAAATTCTAATAGGTCATTTGACCCAATTCAAGAGTCTAAGATGGCACCCTAAATGATAAATATAATGTGTGAATTGTTGGTTGAAAATTTGCAAACTAGATAAGTTTACAAAATTGTGGTTTCAGCCACAGTGTGTGAGATTGAATCTCTCCTAATTTCTAAGGGAAGTCTCCCTTTTTAACTTACTACTATACATTTCTAGAACAAGATAAAACTTTCAATTTCTAATCTAAACTTGGGTGGTGCATCATCCTATCCTCTTTTTCAGAATAGATGTTATTCTCTCCTCTTTCTTCTGGAAAGAATTTACAATATAGAGGAGCAATAATTCTTACAATTTCAATTTTACAAATTAACTTAAAATGTATGAATGATCAAAATACAAACAAGTAAAGAATAAAAGTTTCTATAAAGGCCCAAAGTCCTTCATTGCTTCTTTGGGATGGGAAAGAGTGTCTAAGCTCAAAGTCTTCAAATGACTGTCATCCTATCAACCTTTCTTCAAATAAATTATGTAACCCAAAGTGTTAACTAAGGAAATCAAAGTAAAGCACAAAGTCTTTATCTTGATTCCTTATTAAAACTTTTGATAATATTTTTCCAAAAATAATGAAAAGGAGGTCAAAGTATTCAAATCACAATCTTCTTACAAAGATGACAAAACAGAGCAAAAAGTCTTTGAAATGCTATCTTATTATATTTTAGCTAACTTTTATCTTGAAAATACCAATATGAAGCTCAAAATCTTCAAAATGATATCACATTCACCAATTCCTAATTCTATTAAGAAGAGCTGAAATATGCCACAAAGTTCACAAACCAACAATTGTTTCTACTCTTTACAAATATTTTCTCAACAACACTTTTACTTGAGAAAAATAAGAATTTACAACATGAATGACATAACAACACTCTCACCATAAATCACAATGAATCAAACACAAAGTCTGAATGCCAAAACTTTCTTCTTATTTGATCAAGTTTGCATAATAACAATAGGGACACAAAGTTTCACTTTTTCTCTTCACTTTGGCAAAGTTTTGTTGCATATAGATTAAAGATAACATCATTGCAATAATCAATTGTTGGTTTGTGAAATTTATGTCACATTTGAGCTTCATATTAGTATTTTCAAGATAAAAGTTAGCTGAAATATAATAATATAGCATTTCAAATACTTTGTGCTTTGTTTTGTCAACTTTGTAAGAAGATTATGATTTGAAGACTTTGAGATCCTTTTCATTATTTTCGGAAAAATATTATCAAAAGTTTTAATAAGGAATCAAGCTAAAGTCTTTATGCTTTACTTTGATTTTCACAGTTAACACTTTGGGTTACATAAGGTACTTAAAGAAAGGTTGATAGGACAACAATGATTTAAAGTCTTTGAGCATAGACACTCTTTCCCATCCCAGAGAAGCAATGGAGGACTTTGGGCCTTTATAGAAACTTTGCTTCTTTACTTGTTTGTATTTTGATCATTCATACATTTTGAGTTAATTTGTAACATTGAAATTGTAAGAATTATTGCTGCTCTATATTGTAAATTGTTTCCTAAAGAAAGAGGAGATAATATCATCTATTTTGAAAAAGAGGATAGGATGATGCATCACCCAAGTTTAGATTAGAAATCAAAAGTTGTATCTTATTCTAGAAAGGTATAGTATTAGCTAAAGGGGGAGCCTTCCCTTAGAAATAGGAGAGATTCAATCTCACACACTTTGGCTGAAATCATAATTTTGTAAACTTATCTAGTTTGCAAAATTTTCAACCAACAGTTTTTGATGACTCTGTTGGGGAGCACACACAATCAAGTACTTTCATTTTGATTGCAACAGTCTAGTGCTCTTTTTTTTGGTATCTATCTATTTTAGCATATCTTCTTGTGTTAAGTTTCCAAGGTTGCTAATCTGATTGGTCCAAGCTACACTAGTGGAAGATGAAATCAAGGTATTGTTGATCATGTTTTTGAATTATTGCAAAAGAAAAACTTTGATTATTTTCCTTCTATATCGGTATCTCCTTTGCAGTGTACAAGAATTTATCCTCCTACAAGTGAAAGATCACCCATTCCTAGTGAAGTGTCTAGTGCTTTGATATCTTTGGTAATTCCACAAGTATAAAGGTTTGTGATACCTCTGTATCAACCTTTACAATCAGTAAAAATGGTGGTTCAAGGACCATGGGGGTAAAATTTTGGCCCTCTTAATTTGAATCCACCTCTTCACCCTCTTCCTCAAGGTTCATGGAAGAATGTTCCCAAGTTCTTCGGAGATGGTAAACAACACCCAGGTGAATATATTGTTTCATTTCACATTCCATGTGGAATTATTGGTGTCGAGTTTGAAGATGTAGCATTTTTTCTCTTTGTGGAGACATTGCAAGGTGCGGCATTTGATTTGTTCTACCATTTGGCACCTCAAACTATCACTACGTGAAATGTTCTTAAAGCTCAGTTTGAGGCACAGTTTAAGTTGGCAAAAGATGCACATGCTCTCTTGGCTTAGTTAACTTCTATGAAGAAGGAACCTTATGAACCTATGTGATATTTTGTAGCGAAGTTCAACAACTTGAAACATAGAATTCCTACTACATCTCAACTAACTCCAGAAAATCTCAAATGTTTCTTTGTGAATGCTTAGCTACCGGAGGTTAGCTTCTTGTTAAGAAGAACACCGCCTACTGATTTGATAGTGGCACAAACTCAAGCAATAGAAATTGAGGATCATTTGATTCTTGCCGGTAAAATAAAGGAGGATCCCAACAAGGCTAAAGTAAGTTTCTCTGTTCTAGAAACTTCTAGGTCTCCTTCTTCAAATACAATTGATGATATGTTGCAAAGGCTAGTAAATGAAGTGCTTGCCTTGAAGAAACAAATTTCACAAACATCCTACCCTACTCCGTACAAAGATGTTCCACGAAGAACATACCCCCAAAATGCCAGTGATTATGCTGCAAAGAATCAAGCTAGATTGCCTCCTCCTCTTGAGAGGTTGGCCCTTGAAGTTCCACCTTCTAATTCAATGGTGTGATATTTTGAAGCAGAACAAGGTGATTTTGTATCTTCTTAGGAAGATGTTGAAGCTCTTTTTCAAGAGAACAAAGAAGAAGTTGTTGGAGACTCTACAATTGGTTATGTGCATTTCAAAGAATCTCCTAAGGTGCTTGATTCTAGTATAAATGTAGTTCTCACTCGTTCTCATATTCAGCCTGATCATCCCAAAAATGATGAGGCAAAGAAGAAGGATACTCCTTAGTTGTCTATTACAATTTCAAAGAGGGGAACTCCTCTTCTCACATTGCCTAAAAGTCAATGAGTGATAACCAAGTACTCCTACCCAAACTCCCATTATTTCAAATGTATTAAAGATTAGTGTCAATAATCCCAAATCTCAAGATGCTCCTTTACCTACTTTGTCAAGTGTGTATCAGTCTTTTGATACAATTTCTCATGCAAAGAAGACCAAGATCCAAATGTCTGAGGTTGAATATCTACAATCTAATCCTGAACAATTCGACAGATTGGTCAAATTTGTAAAGATAAAGATTTGCAACCAACTATATGCTCTTACCAAAATAATCTTATGTTATCTAAACCTAGGAACCTTCCCAGTAACCTTGTCAGCATTCCTTCATCTATTCCAGTGGATATAGATCTTTTCGATATTTACTTGTTAATAAATGGCTCCAAGTTGAGTACTTGTGTTATTGATTTTGGAGCCTCAAATAATGTCATGTCTCTCAAATTATCTAATGCTCTTGGTTTAACCTTAACCAAGACTTTCAGTTATTGTTATTCTATGGAGAATAAGCAAGTGCCTCTTGTGGGGCAAATCAAGGATACACAATTTGCATTCACTTTCTTCCCTAAAAATAAAATCAAAATGACCGTTCTTGTTGTTGATGTTCCTGCTTCATATGGTATGTTGCTAGGATGCAAATTTTGTAAAGATGTATGTGGTGAGCTACATATGGACATGACTCAAGCTAAAATTATAGTTAAGGGATTCATGTAGAAGCTCCTTCCTGAAAGAGAAAACAAATATATTATGGTGAAATTAGATGATCCCCATGCACAAATTATGTTTGAATCAATAATTATGGGAAACTATTATCTACATATTGATGAAGTTTCTGAGTTTGTCAAAGATTGGGTATAAGTCTCAAAATTCGAGGCATCTGAATCTTCCAGTAATGATGACAGTGAAGAGTCAAGTTCTTTAGACATATCAGATTCATATAGGTTTGTTGATGCATGTGAAGATCAAGAATCAGTTGCAGGTTCTTCCAAGTACTTTGTCATGATTTATAAGGATAAAAGTTCTTCCAGTCAAGAAATTCCTTTCCCTTGTGATGAAGATGTATCCATGAGTCCTATTGATGATACTTCTAATGATATCTAGGCTTTGGAGTTTGATGGCAGTTGTGCCTCAGTTGGTTCTAGTACAGGTGTAGTTCTCATTTCTCCTCAAAGAGAGGTTTTACCTTATTCCTTCAAGTTACAATTTGCCATACCATTAACATGGCTGAATATGAGTCATTGCTATTGGGTATTGAATTTGCACACAAGAGGGGAATAAAAAATCTTTATGCACAACGTGATGGTGAGCTAGTGGTGTGCCAAGTGAGAAATCTATATCAAACAAGAAATGATAGGCCTAAGCATTATCGTAATCTTGTTTGGGATAACATTGAAGGATTTGATGCTTTCAATATTTTTGTGGTTCCAAGAGATTTCAATGACAAGACAAATTCCCTTGCCGCCTCTGCCACTCTTTTGATTCCACATAAAGATTTCAGCCAAGAAAGGTATGCTATTGAATTAGTTTCATTGAGGTTAAAGATTATTTCAACAATGTTTACTTTGAGGGGACTAACTGTTCTTCTTCAGATTCATTTTTTGATAAGGAATCCGAGCACGATGAAGAAATCTTAGAGTTAATTTTTTTTTTAAATTCCCAAAGGAATTGTTTCACTTGAAAAGTTGTTTGATAAACATGACCGTTACATGAAAAGACAATAGGTGAGCCCAAATTTAGCTATCGGATATGAGAAATATAACATTGGATCAGATGATGATCCAAAATTTATTAATATTAGCAATAGTTGTAATTCACAAGAGAGGGATCTGTTCATCTAGTTGTTGCACCAATACATTGATGTGCTGGCCTATTCATATGACGAATTTAAATCTTTCCAACCAAAGGAGTTGCAACATGGTATCCCACTCATAGCCAGTGCGGCTCCTTTTAGGAAAAAGTAGCGACAATATAACCCAAATATTTTAGGTACCATTCTTTCTGAGATATAGAAGATGTTGAATGCTTGACTTATTTTCCCCATTCATCATTCAACATGGATTGCTAATATAGTTCACGTACATAAGAAGATTTTAGTGAACATATTTTTGCCCTTCTTATAATTGAATTGATTCGAAACTCTGTTACCCTCTTTGAAAGACAAAAGTTCAACTAAATAGTTGGGTAAGTGTGGCATACATCACTTCCCTCTGAATTTTTGATAGGTACAACTCCCTCCATTAGTTGTTCAGGGAATAATCTAACTAAATAAAACTGGTATGCTTTTAACTTGAAAGCACATAAGGCTGCCTACTTCATTCTTAGATGAGAGGCTAATAGTTTACAAATATTTCAGAAAAACTGTTCTTCAAGACGCTTCACCATGAAAATCAGAGGTAATCGAAACAAAGTTCAAAAACATCGATTCAGCACTTCATAAAAATAAGCAAGAGAAATAAAGTCTCCTTTCAAACACATATCCTTTTAAAACCACAATAAAAGGAGCCCCAGATTAATGACAACATCTACCATCAGAAAGGTAATCACAGTCATTTTAATTAGATTAATATTTGCAAAGAAATACCACTCCACAGATTCAAAACTCAAATATTTTTCCTCTCAAAATGCATATGATCTTTATATATATGTATTTCATGCAACAAAGACACAACAATACACGTATAAGTTCTTTCCAATTTCAGATTTTGAAAAATTGATCACTTCCTTTCAACCAAAAACAAAACTTCAAAAACAAAATCTAAGTATCTTATTCCAACCCTTTCTCTATCTATCTTAATCTAATTTATAGTAGTCCTTAAAGAACAAGGGAGGTCTCCCTCAAAACCCGACCTCCTCCGAAATAGTTATAAAAAACCAACAAAGTATTTAAGGGATAGATGTCCCAAAGTCATTTGCCAGATTATGAAAAGCATATAAAATAAAATAAAAACATTATCATCATGTTATGCTTCTTCTCCATCGTCATCTTCTCCTCCACTTTTTTGGGCATCGTGGGCGGTTGCAAGCTCTTGAATTATAGACTGACTCAAATTTTTCATGGCATTGATCTTTGCTTTTGCGGCTTCCTTGTCCCACCGATGTTTCACCATTTTCTCGGCATGCTTAAGTAATTGATCATTGTCGATAAATGTTATGGATTCAATTCGGGAAACTTGTGTTATATCTTTGTGAGTAAAATTGCCTTTGGCCTTAACTTTCTCCATGTGCAGCTTAAATGCCTTTATTGCGTTCTATGTGTTCAGCCCACAAAGTCCCAGTTGCCAATCATGGTTTGGGTTAACCACTTTATTGTCATTGACCCAGCTACACTGAAGTTCCTAAAGCTTGTAAATAGATGCCCTGGCATCAGAAATCATAGACTTGAATGTGATTACCCGCCATGTTATAGTCTTCTTCAATACGAAGAGTTGGCACTTATCAGTTACCAACTTAATTGAATTTTCTGCTAAAAACTTTGTGGCTTTGTACTCTTCTATCTTGGTAAGCATGGCTAATACATTTTCCCATTTATGCTCTTCCTTTTCCCATGGCACAATCTGATTTTGAATCTCCACAGTGAGGCTTTGCATTTCATCATACAACTTCCTGGAGTTTGTAATATATTTCTCGCCGTCTCTAATCACTCCTTCAATCCATTTCTCTATGGCCCCTGCGATGCTCTTGGCTCGCTAAACTTGATTCATCAGTTTCTTGTTCTTTGGTGAAGTAGGGTCAAAACTTTCTGAAGCATGTGATATGGGAAATGCTCCAAAATAGCCTATGTTATCAATGAATTGAGCAAGAATCTTGATATGCCATTTCAATTCTCTTTTCTCCTGTCCATCTTTTTCTAATCCGGTGAGCATTTTCTTAGCTGACACTTGGAAGAGGTGATTATCAGAGTCCCTGCTCATGTTCCCAAGATCCACTTTGGTGACCTCAAAATCCTGTGCATTTACTTCCTTATTTCCATCTTTGGGCTTATAAGAGGCAATTTCAGCAACCCACCTCCCAGTCTTTTCATCAACATCCAATCTAGTAGTTGTTTTGAACTTCTTCTGTTTGGGACCCTTCTCCATGTATTTGACCACCATGTCTTGAATTGGGATGGATACTGGGACGGAGCTCCATTTCTTGCTTACTAATATAGTTAACCATTTGGGAGTCGTACTTGAACTAGCTATTCCTCTGGTTACTTTAGGTGGGGGTGTCATGGCTACAGTGATTGCATGAGAATCCATGGTGTTGACAATGTCACTATCAAGGTCCTCGACCTCAAAAATCTGAGTATCGAGGATCTTGTCTTTAACCTTCATGTCTTTGACCTGGTCCATTTTCCTCTGTGCAACACTCTGTGACCTTGTATTTCGAGGGGCATGAAAGTTCAAAGCAGGATTAGGCTCGTGCTTGGTGTGAGATGAATTCTTATTTTTACCTGCATGAACAGGCATAGAAGTGGGGTTAGAAAAAACGTTTTGGGGAACATAGAGAAACCACATTATCTCTTGCAGGATCAATCTTGATGCCTAATTTCATTGCTCTTTTCTTATTAACCCAGTCTACGGTTCTTTCGAAGACTCTCTTTGTTCGAAGTTTTATATCATCCTCTTCCTCCATATCCTAATTAATCCAGGACGTTTTAGGTTCATCTTGGTCTAGATATCCAAGTTCAAAAAGCTCTAGATAATCCTCTTCAAGCCCACTTATATCAAGTTTCACCTGCAGTGAAACTACATGTTCCAGAACCATCCTCATATTTGCTCTTTTGAACACTTCAAGTTCATCACCACAATCTTCTCGAAAGTCCTCCAAATGTGGGATTGGAAGGTGCGACATCAAACCAAGACTCCATGAGAAACCTTTATTATCAAAACCCTTCCTTTCCTGATACATTGAAAAATTGAAATTCTTCAAGTCAGCTCCTATGCTCAATGCATTTGATATTGAACTGCAAGATAAAATGCCCAACTGAATAGGAAAATGATCCTCCCATTTATCTTTGGGTTGAGATTTCTTAATTACGGTAGCCAACTGCCTACAGATCTCAACAAGAACAAAACAATCTAAACAAAAATGAGGAAGTCTGAAAGGTTCTTCCTCAAAACCACCTACCCTTATGTAACAGAAATGAGGAAACTGAACAAAGAAACTACCATATCTTTTCACTAATGCCTGGGCATCTTCAAATATCCTTTTAGATTTCATGTTCCTTAACTCATAACACAAGTCTCCTAGGAAAGCATTATGTACTCTCCTAAAATCCTGCAATGCATTATCTTTTTGCAACATGGGGTAAAAGTCATATACAGAAACATCCCCTTCAGCAAGTTGCCTAGGTATTCCAATTATTTCTTTGACACATGCCAGGCAATAAATCAAATATGAGGACATAAAGAAATTTTGCTTGAACTTCTTCACCATGCTCAGCTGTTCCCTCATAGAATCAACAATAAGCTCTGCCCAGTCAAGATACTGCTTTCCCTTCAACACCAGTTGCACATAACAGTAAATCCAGTCATCAAAGCTGTAGGCCTCAGCTGAACCTCTAACTCAGTGCAACAAAAACATAACATCATGGATGTGGGGAAGCATGTGATTTTTGTTGGGATATTTAGGTAACCTGGAGCCACCCCTATGAGGAACCTTCAACCAATGCTTCGCTATATTGTTTCGGTGTCCAGTTTTATCTGCGTTGAACTTAGTGACTAATTGGGCGGGAGAAAAATTTGAGAACTTATAGTCAGGAAATTTGAAAATAGAAGAAATAACTTCCCTGTTAATCATGAGGAGGGTTTCACCATTATCTCTCTTGATAGTTTCAAAAATAGGATCATAGCTCGCGATGCACTCCCTAACTAATTCTAGGCAAGGAATAGCAGGAGGAAAATTTGCCGCCTCTATGAGGCCACTACTTAGAATTTCTAAACCAAAAGAACCGTCAATTCCTTTAAACACCCTTTCCTTCAAAGCCTTCTCCCTTTAGGTCTGTATCACTGACAATGGCTTCTGTGCAAGCAAGATTGTGTAATGCCCCGCCAGGAAACCCCTAAGGGTTTAAATTAAAAACACTCAAATAGAGTGTAAATTTTTTTTTTTTAATAATTAAGAGTGTTAATGAAAAGGTTACAATATTAAGATAAATTTAAGTTAACTCAATTCATTATTAGACACGACATTAAAATACAATGGAGATTATCTGTCAACTTAGATATCACAGTGGAAGGCTCAGCCAATCCTAAGGAGTTTCCTAACGCGATTACACAACCTTACACCTAACTCAACTTGCGTCATTAGATCCATTAAACTGGATAACTTAATTACGAGGTAATGCATAGTCCTTGATTAAATATGTGTTCAATGGTTTTACACCTTATATCTTTAGGAAGCGTTCAATTACTTCGATGGTTAGGAGGCCATTGAGGAGATTATTTATTCATTGCACTCTAATTCATAATTTCATTAGGAGGTCTCCAAATGGGTTCAAGCGTCTTAAATATAACAAAGTTCCTTCATTAGAGTTTTAAAATAACCATCCACAATTGACATCATCCTTTAATGCTATAAATGTGCTTAATGAGATTCATTCGTTAGGGTTAAACTATGAGTAATAAACGAGGGTTCCTTCTTTAGTCTTTAAATATTCGCCCACATTTGATTTCTTTCATAAATGTTAAATAGGCATAGTTGATAGGAAGAATTTCGTTCCTAAAAGATTAAACTTCAGTTAATAGAGTGAGGCCCCCTTTTATTTGACTTCATGCGTGGTCAACTAATGAATTGATGTTCTTTTGTGAAAAGTAAAATATGAGTAGCCGTGGAAATTTATTTGAAGTTTTAATAATGCAAAGAGGTGGACTAACTTCATTAAGATGGATGTACATTAGGACATACGGAAACATCTTTTAAATTAAAGTATCGTTAGCTAGATGACATTCATCATTTCAAGATTAGAATAATTAAAAATCGCGGTGACATTCTCTATTAGGATTAAAATACAATTTCCTGATTTCATATCACTCCTTTTTTTTCCTTTTTGTTAAGTGAACTTAAAAGGAGAGAGATAGTTTTACTAAGTTTTAATGTATAAACAGCAAGTCAATTACTCTCTCATTTTAGGTTAATTTTAGCAATCACGAGGGATTCCTTTTATAAGGATTAAATTATGGATATCTATTTGAGTTAACACAATTATAAAGTTAATTTAGTGAGGATTATTGATTTTAATTACAACATGAATTACTAGGTATATTCATCCATTATACAACATGGATACCTAATTAAGTCCACACGGTTATCAATTAATCTGATGAGTATTTTTGTTAAGATTAAAATGTGACATAACTTAACAAATTCGTCCAATGCAATGAAACATAATTGACATGGCGTGATTCATTTTCTAAGGTAAAAAGATAGATATTTATATGATGTTCATTCTTTGGTTTTCAATCTAAGAATTGTGACATAAATTTTAACTTCATCTCCTTTTTACATCCATTCCATTTACATACTTAATAACAAGTTAATCCAATAAAGTATTCTAACAAGATTCTTTCCACTATTACAACTTAAATTAACATTATCAATTTACTCTTTCCACAACTTTAATCTCAATATTTCAATACCTTGCCATATCCATAATTCACCACGTTTTACGAATTTAAATGACTATATTTATCCATTTGAATAATGTTATGCACTTAAATTTGATTTCATTAAATTTCCACCATTCACTTAAACAAGAGTATAACCATTCACGATAACTTAAAACATAAAACAAGTACGCTAAAAACATCGCATAACACAGGTATGATCTCGGAGTTCACCCCGGATGGGCTACATCTCCGGGTCTGCTCAACTGCAAGACCCCTTTGGTATTATATAGTTAAAGTTACAAAATTTATAAGTCTTCGCATCTTGCCACTTAGGCGAATACATTCATTATACAACAGACACATCGGACATTGATTTACGTAACGGTCCCTTTTAGAAGCGGGTCAAATTGAACCATAACAAATAAAAAGAAATAAACATCAATCCTAGATACTCTTGTTTGATGGTCTCCTAATTAGGGGCTTGAGCAACTTGCAACCAACACTACCATGCCAAGTCTTACCATTACATAACCAAATTCAATAATAGAAGTTTAATTCAGCATAGGCATTATCCGGTAGGGGTCTTCTTCTTTTTTTTATTTCATTACTATCCATTGGTGTCGATTCAAGTTTATGGTTTCGTTAGGCTAACTCTTATTTAAAACTTCTCATTAATCCATCCTTAATAATTAACCCAGGTTAATAATGTGCAAAACCCGAGCATGTCTAAATCAAGATAAATCAACAACTGTAACAAAATATAATTCTATCAAGAGACGGTTATCTAAATCCAAATATTACTTGCTATCCTGGAATTAAATGATATAATAGAAAGTTGAATTTAAAATTGGATGACATAAAAAAAAAGAATTAATCCTAAAGACTTCTTAACAATATTTACCCCCTTTCATTAATTTCTCTACACTTATTAATTCTTACATCGTAATAGAAAAAAGTAAATTAATATATATTAAACAATAAACTGAAATAAATTAAAATAACTTAAAACCCCTTTTTCTTTTATTCTAAATACTAAAACCAATTTTTGAAACTAAAATAAAATTTACACAAAAACGAAACCCAAACAACAACAAAAATAAAGAGGGCGTTGCCCTTTGGCTCGCGCAGGTGTTTGTCCCTGTGGCGGCGCCACTGCGGTGCCCACAGGCTCGCGGCGCCCTGCGGCCACCGCAGTGCCGCGGCCACCGGTGCCGTTGCCTGCAAGCGGGAGGGTCCTCGGGGAGGCGTGCGGGGATGGGCGTGGGTGAAGCGAGCGGGGGAGGGGGTTTTAAGGAGTGGTGTCCGAAGAGTTTTAAAGGGAGAGGCGAGCGGGGAGGGGTGGAGGAGCGGGTGGAGCTCCGCTCCCCGCCCTCCAACCCCAACCGAGGGTTTCTCTTTTTTTTTTAAAATAAAACGCACAGTCTTAGCACCAAAACAACACGCCCCGCTCAAAATAAAATAAGTTTTCATTTTACACAGTTCAAAAAAAACAACAAAAAAAAAAACGCAATGCCCGCCTCCATATAATGATAAAAAGAATTAAAACGCACTGGCACAGAATCATAAGTTCGTTTTAAACGAACTGTGCTTGGGGGTTCCATGATTTTTGATGATAATATTTTTTTTTAAAACACAAACAGGTTTAAAACACACAGAGATATGGGGAAATTACAACACCCCAAAAAAAAACATTTCCAGATTATACCAAAATCTCTTTTATGGGAAGAATATTTCCTATCCAGTTTTAAAATCACAGCAACCATTAAGAGCAAGGATTTGATCCAAGAGCAACTAAGTAAGGAAGGAGACTGAAAACTAAACTTCAAACATTCATGAGTAAAACTGTCTTTTCGTTCAACAAATAAATAAGGAGAAGATTCGATTCTTACCTCACAATGCAAATTCCAGGCATGAATCTTGAATGAAAAGCTTCCCAATCTGCTGCCCCATTGCAAATCCCCCATTTTCCTTCAAAAAAAACTCCCAAGCCCAGAACCCCCAAAATGTCTCCAAAACTAGGTTAAAAAGAAAAAGCCCTAATTTTGCCCTAATTTTTAATTTCGAAATTAGGCAGTTGTTTTTAAAATAAAAATGAATGGAAATCCCAAATGGAAGTCATTCATTACCATCATTTATTTATCTTATATGTTTTCCCTTGTTAAAATTAAAATGCTTCTTTTCTTATTGAGTTTTAAAATTTTTAATTCCTCAGTATTAATTTTAGAGCTACTTTTATATTTCGGAACTATTGACTCGGGGTAAGGCATTTTAATTAAATTTTAATTTTCTAAGAATCAATCTTTTTATACTATGTCAACTATACAAGTAAAAAGGAAATAATTTTCGTTTAAATAGTAATAATTTATCCCTTTTCTTCAAAATGCGAAAATGAGTAATTTATTACCATCTCCCAAACGACTTTAAAAATTTTCCTTTCTAAAATGCATAATTTATTAAAATCGTAGTTATTAAAATTAACTATTAAATTAACTCGCTATAACTTAATAAAGCGACATTTTTAAATAAATGACTAATCTAATGCAAGAGTCTTGTTTATTCAAATTTCTCAACTACAAATGCATAAAAGTTACAAATGCGTAAATGAACACACTAACCCCAGTTAAATACCTTAAGCTAGCTACATTAATAATTTAAAACAAATCTCTTAATTACTGATTAATCGTATAAAAGAAACTACCTATTTAAATTTCTATATCTCTAATGTGTACGTTTAATCATAATTTTAAATTTAATACTTAGGATAACATACCTCACTTACCTCGCGTAGGGCACGCAAATCGAGGAAGTCCTCCAAATCTCTCGACACGCATCCCAATGAAAGCAAGCTCCACGAATCCACGCACGATGCTCACCTAACCATGGCTAAGGCAAGACGAGAGTTATATGACCACTAAATCCGAATTCAAAAGATGAAGGAGCATACTCAACCTTGCAAATTCCCAAGGAGATGAACCTTGCCCTAAGTGATGTTGTACCTGCAAATCTCCTGCACCCATGAATACATACAAGCATGCATATACAAATACCTATTCAATGAAGATGTTAGCCCAAGATTTATCACAAGGGTTAGGGACAATTACATTTACACAAGAATCGATGCAAAAGTACAATAATAAGTATGCTCAGTTTATTTATTTTATCTAAACTACACATTGCATATCGGTTAATCTACCATTCAAGAATGTCACATAGGAAGTCAATCAAGGTTAAACGGGTTTTAAAGGTCCGACTAGGGTATGGGCATTACAAATTGAAAATATTTCCAAAAAGGTGCAAAGTGAAATTCATAATTCATAAATAACAACCCTTATTTCTCCCAGTAAATTTTATTATGAGAGAGAAAAACAGCTAAAATTCACTGGAGAGGATAGGAATCAAAACTTACCTTCATAGTTGAAACCAATCGAACGATTACCAGTAGACAAACCTTCTATCAAACACTCCGCAGCAAAGAAGAACAAGTTTCAGAAATTAATCACTTCATACCTTATAACAAGCAAAGTGATAAAAACTCATTTAGTGCATTAATTTCAGCTATCAAATCAAATGTGCCGAGCATTGGGATTTGACATCACACATGTGTATTGAATGCATGGCAGCATTTTTCGAGTAACCGCCAATTCCCAAAAATGATTACTTGCCTTCAAAAAATGACCAGTTGACGTCACTCGAGATATGGTTCAATCTTTATCATACTTAGCAATAAATGTGCCATCATGTCATTTAGTCCATGGGACCCACTTGATTTAAACATGCACGAACAATTTGAACTGACTTCATGAGGATTCAAATAGTTCAAAACGTACGCCATGCCAAGGAAATTTTACTTTGAAAAGATCAACTTTTGTTAATTGTTGCTGGCCTTCGAACTTTATCGAACATGTTAAACATCACTGAGCTATTTGAACTAAGTTCAAACGGTTCACGGTCTGGGGAAAGAGGATATGAAACATCATCCGTGACCGTAAAATAGAACTGCTGCAAAACACTTGAGTGAACGTTATCCTGAAACATTCTAGACACAACTTAGAACCTGTGGTACCTAAATGAACATTATGAACTCCCTTCAAAATGGTTCAATGAGTTCATGGGTTTCAAACAGACCATTAAAACTTGGCATTACGGATTAAGAGATGATTTACAAGCAGATTAAGGATTGAACCAAGGAATTTTCAACAAGATAAAGACTCAAACAAAATTTTGTAGGGTGACTAACTATTGTTATGAAGGACGAATGACAAGATAACAGAAGAATGGAGAGATTCACATTTGCATGAATTTTACAAACCTGAATCAATTATCTTTGAAAGATAATTATCCTCTAACCAGTTATGGATCAAGTTTTACAGACAGTCACTAGTTCTTAGATGTCTATGCTTGATGGTTTTCCTGGTTACAAATAAATTGAAGTAAGTGAAATTGACCAACACAAGGCTGCCTTTACTACTCCATGGGGCACTTTTGCATATCACAGAATGTCTTTTGGGTTGATAAACGTTGGTGCCACTTTTCAAAGAGCCATGGATTTGTCTTTATGTGGCATTATTGATAGGTTTATTGTTGTTTATCTTGATGATCTCAGAATCTTTTCTAAGGATTGTGAAAATCACCTTTATCATCTTCAAGAAGTGCTCGAGAGATTCTGTAAGCATGGCATTTATCTTAATCCCAAAAATTCAATTTTTGGGGTGACAAAAGGGAAGCTCTTGGGTCATATTGCATCCAAAGAAGGGATTAAGATTGATCCTGGAAGGGTTAGGTCTATCCAGAGTTTGGCCTTACCGACTAGTAAAACAGTTGTTCACACTTTCTTCAGGAAGGTAAATTTTCTTTGAAGGTTTATTCCAAATTTTACTGAAAAGACTCATCATATCGTTGATATGATGAAAGGCAAAGCTATTTTCTGATGGAATGCTGAAGGGAAAGTTGCTTTCAATGACATTAAGGAAGCTATTACTCATGCTCTAATTTTGGTTTGTCCAAATTATACTAAAGATTTTATTATGTACAATTTTGCTTTAGAGCATACTCATGTGCTATCTTAATGCAAAAGAATTATGAGGGGATTGAATCTCCTATAGCTTTCATGAGTTTTACCTTGAAATATAATGAGTTGAAATATCCTAGATGGAAAAGCATGCTTATGTTATGGTCAAAGCAGTTAAGTATTTCAAGTTCTACATTCTAAATTCTCATACGCATGTTTTGGTTCTTGATACAACAATTAAATCAATTCTTACTCAGCAAGAATTTGTTACCAAGAGAGGCAATTGGATTTTCAAAATTCAAGAGTATGATCTTGAGATCAAACCTACGAAGCTTGTTTGCGGAAAAGGTTTGTGTCAACTAATGGCTGAAAATGATTCATCTCATACAGGTAAGGAATCTGATGAAATTCCAGAAAGTTTGCCTACTATGTTATTTGTCAATACTACATAGGAGTGGTATTCTAATATCGCTCACTTTCTCACATATGGAGAATTTCCTTCCTATCTGTGTTACAAAGAAAAGAGAAATGTCAAGATCAAAGCTGCAAACTTTGTCATTTGGGACAACTGTTTGTATAAGAATAATATTGATGGGATCTTCTTGAGGTGTGTTGATAAATCACAACAACTGAAGTTGTTGGAATCTTTCCATAACTTGGCTTGTGGTAGACACTTCTCTGCACCCGTGACAACTCATTAAATTTTAAGGGCTAGATACTATCGGCCTACACTTTTCAAGGATGCATGAAAATAGGTACACAAATATGATGTTTGCCAACAATTTGTTGGGAAACAAAAGATAGCAGCTCTTCCAGATCTCAAGCTAGTTGTAATCGATGAACCTTTCAAGCAATGGGGCATTGATTTCATTGGAATTATTAACCCATCTTCTAGTTTGGGAAATACTTATGTTCTCATAGCTACAGATTACTTCACTAAGTGGGTTGAAGCTATTCTAGTGAGGCATGCTACTTTAGAAGTACTATGTCAGTTCTTGAAAGAAAACATAATCTGTAGATTTGGTGTTCCTAATAAGATTGAATGCAGTTGCATTTTCCTCATATTAAGTAGCTCAATTTTTCTTTGAGTATGGAATCACTCTTTCACACTGCTCTGATTATTATCCTCAAGGTAATGGTCAGGCATAATCTAGTAACAAGAACTTGGTGAATATCATCAGGAAGCTTGTTGATGATAATCAACGATTGTGGCACAAGGCTTTTTTTGATGCTTTGTGGGCCGATCGTATTAATTCAAAGAGAGTTATTGCTATGTCTCCTTTTCAGTTACTATATGGTCTCAATGCTGAAATTCCTATTACTTTAGAGTTGCTTGCTTTGAAGTTGGCAAGAGTTGTTGAAGATGAGACTTATCCTAATGCTTTGGATAAAAGAATCATGTCCCTTACTCAGTTGGAGGAGCAACGAGTACAGGTTGTTGATCGTCTTACAGAACATCAAAAGTGAGTTAAAATTCTCTTTGATAAGAAAACTAGGCAAAGAGATTACAAAGTTGGTGATCTCGTACTTCTCTAGGATAAGAGACGTGAGCCCAAAGGAATGCATGGAAACTTTGATTCCTTATGGACTAGTCCTTTCACAATCTATCAAGTGTGTGAAGAATCTAGTTATCTTTTGGCATATCAAGATGGTAATCCATTTGCATTACCTCATAGTGGACAACATCTCAAATTATTCACTCAATGAAATTTCGGAGCTTTTGTAAATCTTTGTACAGTGGTCTTTTATTTTCCTTTTCTTTTCTTTTCTTTGTTTTGCATTTTAGTCGCTTGACTTTGTGGCCCAATGGATCAGAGGAAGGCACTTAGAGATTTGAGGTTCTACACCTTCCAATTATTCTTCTGAATGATGAGAAGATGTTCCCCAGTCTAAGCCAATTGTTATCCTTTAATTCATTTTAAAGTGAAAACAAGATAACCCCCTACGATTGTTTTCTCAAATTTGCCCTCTTCTCTCTAATTTTTAGTTTTTGGGGCATTTTCGTTGCCTCACTCATCTTTGAATACTTAGTATTCAATCTTGAAAATCTCGTCTTTTTAGTTAAAATTCAAATTTTAACTTAAAGTAATGATTCTCCCATTTTGGTGTGAAATCGGGTTTAAAATCCGACTTTACACCACTTTAAGTCCTTAGGTGCAAAATCAAATTCTAAACCTGAAATTGCACTTGGTAGTCCTTTTTAGATTTAATTCGGACTTCTAAGTCTGATTTACACCTCTTAGGGCATGTTGGTGCAAATCAGACTTGCAAGTCCGAATTACACCATTATGAATAACGTATTTGCAATTAATGTTTTAAGAGTCTAATTATTTTTAGGTTTATTTCTTCCCTTTATTATCGATTCGAGTCTTTCTTTCTTTTCATTTTTATGTGGTGGTTCATAAGGCGTCGAAGCTCTTTTTGCTTGAGATCAGATTCATCTTTCTTGTGTTATGTATTTTTGGCCTTACCCTCGTGATTTTCATTTAGTAAATCTTTGATTTGTCACTGTCAGATTTGAACATGAATAATATACATCAAAGTTTTTACTTTGATGCATATTGTTAATGTTCAAACCTGTACTATCATTTTTAATCAATTTAGTTTTATAAACCCTATCATTTGATGTGTATTGGGCTCTCACCCGACCCACACCATTGTTTCATCTTATAAGTTTTTTATGCCTTCCAAAATGATGTATGACGGGGTCGTGACCATGCCATGCACCGGAGTTTGTTCTCTGCAATGTGCATGTCAGGGCCACGACCTCATCATACAAATTGTACTTGTTTCCCTAAGTGCAAGGAGGGATGGTGACCCTACCATGCACCAGATCATTGCTCCTTGGTGCACGTTGGGGCCACCATCCCGACTTACACTTCACACTATTTTTTTTAAGTGTTGCCCCAAGTGCTAGTCGAAGTTGTATCTTCGACTCGCACCAAAACAATATTTCCAAGTGCAAGTCGGGGATACAACCCCGACTAGCACATTGTGCAATTTTGTTCAGTACATGGTGTAAATCGAGTTTATATCTCCGATATGCACCTCTTTGTTTTGTGGATTTTCCTAACTGTATATCGAAGTTAGAAGTCTGACATGCACCTCCTTTATGATTTTTGAATTTCCTCAAGTACAAATAAGTTTGATAAGCATTGTTTATGTTTTTCACTAATATTAAGTGTTAATTAGAATTATAAGTCTGATTTGCACTTGATACACACACTTACTAATTGGGGATTCTTAACCAATTTGTGATCGATTGGAGGTTTTTGTTCTACCAAAATGGGATTCTTATATCCATGTAAGGAGGCTAATTGACTAAAATATGGTGATGAAAATTTTCAATATTGCAGTGCAATTATTTTCAAATGACGAAGTTGTCGCCAAGCAAAATAATAATGAAGTTCAAAAAGCAAGAGCTTCATCCGGTTTTTCTTCCCTCTTCTGTATCCTCTAATATTGACAATATTAGAGATATAGAAATAGGGCATGTAGATCTTGAGGAATTTTTAAAAAGAGTCAGAGAGCCGCTAGAGTCCTACAAAATGGAGCCCACCATTAACAGTGGAATTCATCTTGTTGTGGGCTTTCCCATGTCAACACAAAACCCAAAGTTTGTGTTAGCCCTAGCTAATAGATATGATCCTACAACTAGATCAGTGAAAGATGCAGAGGGGAAAAAGACTCTCATCAAGCTTGATGATGATTTCTTTGATACCATTTTCAAGTGCCCACACATAGATCAATATGCTAACATTGATATGTAGTCAATAATGACCTACTATGATAATAATTCAAACAAGTACATGAGAAACATCAATGAGAATTGGTTGAGGACTCTTAGGCCTACAATTGCAAGGTGGCCTAAAACTCTTCCCCAAAGTGATCTCATCGAGGAAGTAAATGATTTGATTATCCACTTGCAACCCAACCTAATGTCAACATGCAGTTCAAAAATCCCCAAATTCTAATTTTATCTAATTTCAATAAATGTGAATTTCATTTCATGTTTTTGAAAATCAAAATTCAAATAAAATTGAATTTCAAATCAATTTCCTACAACACATGTTGAAATCCTAACTGACATTGACTTTCAGTTTGACTAAGCAATCAATTCAGTCAACTTCCCAATCAATTCAGTCATCACTCTTCTTAGTAGGGTAAAAGGGATCCCAACTTCCAATACATATCACAAGTAGATGTATCCGTACATTCACATCATTAGGAAAAACAAGAAGAAAATCTACTGGGGCAGATTATTGATGCATTGTGTGAATAGTTGACCAAAGTGCCTACCACCTTGAAGTTCTACATGACTTCATATATTGTCTATGCAACCACCTCAATGAGGCATTTTCAAGGTTGATCTACCATAGGAGATAGTAGTCAGATTCTTGTTTATTAGTACTTCACAAAGTTGACTCTCAAGGGGAGTTTACATCATTTCAACAGAGTCAATGATGCTTTCTTCGCCCATTACATGTGTATGTTTCATAAGGATCTTCAAAGGAAGAGAGTGTCAAATGAGGTCTGGAATATGGTAAATCAATATGGTTGTATCTTTTTCATTTCCCTACATTTACATATCTTAGGATCAGATGCTTTGATGGAGAACCTTTCATGCTTCCAAGGTATCCATCAGAAAAAATCAGTCTCATGTAAATGGCTCATCAAATGATATCAATACATGAGCATCAATCTGGAGCTCATAAGACGGGTCTCAAGTTCTCCTTTACCATTGGGAGATATTTTATCAATTCTATCTACAAGGCTCGAACCATGGAGGAGGAAATGAGGAGAGTGACAATAAAATTCTTCAAGGCCAGAAAGCATTTTGACTACAGGGGCATGAAGAATAAAATCAAGAAAAATTACACTAATGTCCACTGGATTGAAGATGTTTGGATTGATTGCCAAACTAAAGAAGACACCAAGAGATTTGATTCTTGTCGTCTGACAGTAGATCAAACAGAATTTTTTTGTCTTCTTGATAATCCTAAGGACTTTGAGGATGATGGAGATATCTTGGATCCTATGTATGAAAAGAACAAAGTTATTGGATCACCTTTGCCTTTTATCCAATGGTCCCAAAAGGACAACACTTCTATAAGGGCCAGGTTCCAAAACATCCTTGCTAATACCAATGTTTGGTTAACTCAACAAGGTATTCAATTGAAGCCTTTCCAGACTAGATCTAAAGATGATACTGCAGGGCCCGTGGGAAAGACTTCTGAGATGAGGACAAAGAATAGACATGACTCAACAGTTCCAAAGGGTCCAAAGTTCTAAATTCATAGTTGGGAAGAGAAAGAGTCAAGGTGAGTCTTCTACTCAAGAGACTCAAGCTCATGATGGGGATGATGAAGAATTGCTTGAAGAAGATAATGAGGGAGAACAAGAAGAAGAAGATGAGCCTGAAAAGGAACATGAACAAGAAGAAGGAGAATTTTATGAGGAGGGATTACCTGATCCCAAGTACTTCCCAGTCTCAAGAGAGACAAGAAAGTATTCATCCTACATCATGTGATGCTACAAGTACTACTTCAATTTCAGTTTCAGACATTATTCCTTTGGATTCCACAATCTCATTTTCATCTCAAGCTCTTGAAATCCATGTAATTCCTTCCACAACCACTAGTGAGTCTTCCCTTGACACACCTCATGACAACCTTGATATTGTTTTTTTCACTAACCTGTCTCAGGTTACTTCTTCCATGTTGGAAGATTTTGATAAGTTTATGTCAGAAACTTAAGTTCTCCCTAGGGTTTCTATTGCTCAAAATCCACCCATTATTGTTACCTCCACTTCATCCATTGTTACTACAAGTATTTAGTCTCAAGAATTGGCAGATCACAAGTGTTGATTGTTGGAGTGGATGATGATACACCTTTGCCACCTTGGCTAGTATCTAATGCTCCTAAGAGAAAGAAGCAAGCCATCTCTCCAGATGACTTCGATTTTAGTCAGTTGATTCCTACTAATCCCAAAGGTACAAAGAAGGCCAAAACTTTATCTAGGGTGAAGGTGGATAAATCAAAGAATAAATATGTGGCAATGGTAATTCTTCCTCTAGACACGGATTTGGATAAAGTGCAGCCTAGAGATTATGTCATGAATAGAATTAACCTAGGGAAACAAACACATGAAGGAGCAGTGGAAGATGCCCAAACATCTTTTTCATACCTTGTGGCAATGTACAATGAAGAAAAGGTCAAGAAATATAGATTGAAGAAACAAGTAGATCAACTCACTAAGGTTTTAATCAAGATAACCAAATCATCAGAGGTAGTTGAGCTTGCCACTTCTTTAGTGGATGAGAAAATCATTAAACAAGATGAACATGTCAATTCTTATGGGAGAAAAGTTCATGAATGGATGGATAGGTTGTTGAGCCAAGGAACTCATTTCTTATGTTCAGTTGTCACTCTAATGAATAATCTTGAGGAGGTAAAGAATGTGATTGATAAATCTTTGAATTTATTTTCAAATGAATTTGAGGCATATGAGAAGGGAATTTGACTCTTGGTTCAAGTTAGAAGATTTCCAATTGGATTTCTAGTTGAAAATGAAGTACTTCCTTCAATAAATATGTATATTGAACAGAGGGAGTTACTAGAGCATCAAATGAATGTTCTGGAGGTACTTCTCAAAGATATGAGAAAATCTTAGAAGGAGTGCAATGATAAGGGAAAAGACATCGTTGAGAAGATATCAACACTTCCTTACACCTTCCTAAATGAGAATTAGAAACCTCTTTACGAAGATGTCATCATCAAATAATTTAGTCTACTTGTTAGTGAATAAGTTGACAAATAGGAGTTCTCATTATCTTCAATTTATAAGCTAATAGATATCTAAGCTAATCTAGATGATATAGCCTCTCATTTGAAAAAGCACATGATACGTTTCATAAGCCTCAGAGAATCTATTACCTGGGTCAAGGTTATCACAAGTCACACCAAAGGACCCGATAAAGAACAAATTAAAGCAGTTATGCAAAAGTTAGAGGACTTCATGAAACAGGATCAAAATGGAGTATCTAGTGACACTTAGCATTTTTTATATTTTTAAAAGTTGTAGATGCATTTTTGTAATAAGACTTTGACACCTTAAGTGTCATTTTGTATTTAAGTTTTTGCACCTAGAGTGTGCACGGGTTCTAAGTCAAACAAAACTCTTCTTTTATTTAGTCATAGTTTTTCCTAGATTTTATCGATGCACCTCACTTATATATATTGAGGTTGATTATTGTAATTATCTTATCTTCAATCTATATGCAACACAACTTTGCCTAAGTGAAGAGCAAAAGTGAAACTTTGTGTTCCTATTGTTATTTTGAAAACTTGATCAAATAAGAAGAAAGCTTTGGCATTCAGACTTTGTGTTGGATTCATTGTGATTTATGGTCAGAGTGTTCTTACGTCATTCTTTTTATAAATTCTTATTTTTCTCAAGTAAAGGTGTTGTTGAGAAAATATTATTAAAGAGTAGAAATAATTGTTGGTTTGTGAACTTTGTGTCATATTTCAACTCTTGTTAATTAGAATTAGAAATTGGTGAATGTGATATTTATTGTCTTTAAAATTGAAGACTTTGAGCTTCATATTGGCATTTTCAAGATATAATTTAGTTGAAATATAGCAAGATAGCATTTCAAAGACTTTGTGATTTGTTTTTTCATCTTCGTAAGAAGATTATGATTTGAAGACTTTGGTCTCCTTTTCATTATTTTCGAAAAAATATTATCAAAATTCTTAATAAGGAATCAAGATAAAGACTTTGTGCTTTACTTTGATTTTCTTAGTTAACACTTTGGGTTACATAAGTTATTTGAAGAAATGTTGATAAGACAACAATGATTTGAAGACTTTGATCTTAGACACTCTTTCCCATCCCATAGAAACAATGGAGGACTTTGGGCCTTTATAGAAAATTTGCTTCTTTACTTGTTTGTATTTTGATCATTCATACATTTTGAGTTAATTTGTAACATTAAAATTGTAAGAATTATTGCCGCTCTATATTGTAAATTCTTTCCTGAAGAAAGCAGAGAGAATAAAATCTATTCTAAAAAAGAGGATAGAATGATGCACTGATGCAGGAGCATCCCCGGTTCATAGCAATCTTGCATCAACCAATAACATTTTCTTTCTATTTTGCTTTCTATTTGTAGCTTCAACTTTTCTTTCTGTGTGTCTCGATTTTGGCTCACCAGATCATGTGGAGTTGGATTCTACTTGAAGACTTGATCATCTTTCTTGTTTCCAGACCGCATCCCATTTGGATCATTTTCTGACAAGATATCGCTATTGGTTTCCTTGACAATTTCCTATTATCAGTTGATAGTTCTTGTTACCGGTTGCCTGGACCTATTTTGGTGATCTACTGGAACCCCTTCCAAAGCTTGCAGAGCCTTGGGCATTGATTCTGATGTTCCTTGGTGTGTGGCCAACCTTTTCCTGCGATCTACGTTTCATCCTTTGGATTTTCTGGAGGAATCTCTTGGTAGAGGTCGACCTTGTTAATTTTACACATTAGGTCTTGTTCTTCGGGTTTTGATCCCTTTTTGGGCCGACTGGATCCTTTGGATTGAATATATAATTGGAATTGTACATTAGAATATAATCAATCAAAGAATCAAGTAGCGAGACTATGCATAGAAGATAGATCTTAAAATTCAAGGTCTCAGTTGTGACCTATTTTGTATGTTCTACCAGGCCTATGAGCCAGTTATGTTGTAACCCAATTGGTTGTAATCAATTTTCATGAAATAAAATTATTTGTTCTACATTGTCTCATCATATCTTTGTGTTTTCATTGTGTTACTCTTGCCGACAGGTCTGGATTGATCTCTTTGAGGTCCCTCCTCACCAGTGACTTCTTCAAGTGGTATCAGAGTGAAGTTTTGTTTCGGAGGTTGCGTGTCCTAAATTTTTTTTTTATAGTGGTGAATTGCAGATCCAACCTACAATTGTAGAGGACCGACATGAACGATGGCACAAAGAGGAGCTAGGAATGGTGGATCTTGTGGGAATGCAAACCCTGTTGTGATGGATATGTTACATGGTATAGAAGATTGGTTGGAAGCTGTGGAGATAGCCCAGAGAAGAGGCTGACATATCAAAGATGTAAGTGAAGATGAAGGAGAAGAAGCCTTGGCAGAACAAGTAAACCCATCAAACATTGATCCAGATGAGGAAAGGTTTTTGAGGGTTTTGAGTAGGGCGAATACTAAACCTCATTTTACCCCACCGGAATATGATGGGAAGTTAGATACGGACGAATTGATGGATTGGATCATGGAGATGCAAAATTATTTTGATTTTGAAAACACTGTAGAAGAGAGGAAGGTGAAATATGCCTATACCCGGTTGAAAGGTCATGCATCTCTTTGGTAGGAGCATTTTCAAGTTGATAGACAAAGAAGGGGTAAAGAGAAGATTAAGACATGCGATTGGATGATTGCTAAGTTGAAGTCAAAGTTTATGTCAGCTGATTATCAAGTGAATCTATTTCATAAGTTGCAAAATTTGAGACATAAGGAATCTAGTGTGAAGGAATACACCGAAGCATTTTGCAAGTTGAACATCAGATCCAAATATTTTAATGATGAAGTTGAACAAGTTACAAGATATTTGAATGGATTGCAGATGTCTATACAAGATGAACTTAGATTGATCAAATTCGAGAGTGTTGAAGAGGCTTACCAGTATGCCCTAAAGGAAGAAGAAAAGTTAAACAAAAGACATGAGCACAGGTAGAGAGGAAGAGGTGGAAGGTTTTTGGAGGAATATTTCAAGGAGGAAGAGGATATATTGAAGGTAGAGGAACTTGTATAAATCATATCGAAAGGATGATAGAAATTTCTATCGAAGGAGAGAACCAGATGGTTACCAGAGTGAGAATTTTGGGAGACAAGACAAGAGAACATTTAGAGGAACTTGCTATAAGTATGGAGGAGAAGGACATCGTTCTTTCGAGTGTAGGAAGACAGAGAATACTAGAAGAGTAGTAGTGGTGGAAGAAAACCCCACCAGATCAGACAATAAACCAGAAGATGGAGAACTGTTGGTGATGAGGAGAGCTTTGTGTCATACCAGAGGAGATGAGGAGCCCTTGTAGAGGAAGAGTTTGTTCAAGACCAGATGTAAGGTATCTAGTAAGTGTTGTAAAGTTGTTATTGATAGTGGTAGTTCAAATAATCTTTTTTCAGAAGAGATGGTGAATAAGTTGAATTTGGAGAGATTGAAACACCCTAAGCCTTGTCAGATAGCATGGATTTAGGATGGACATAAGTTGTTAGTAAGTGAGAAATGTTTGGTGAAATTGAAAATTGGGAATTATCATGATGAAGTCTTGTGTGATATTATTCCTATGGATATTTGTGATCTTTTGTTGGGTAGACCTTGGCAGTTTGATAGACAGACAATGCATGATGGGAGGAAGAATACATACACTATTGTGGCTAATGGGATGAAGCAAACCTTGTTGTCTTTGGAGGAACCTTTGAAGAATGAATTTTGTACAAATGCCAAAATATATTTGGTAGATGGAAGGAAATTCCTGGATGGATTGGGATATGAGATTGTGTGGTTTTCCTTAATTCCTAAGAAGACTAAGAAATCAGAACTGGAAGGAGAACAACCGGAAGAGAAAAGATTTGCTAACAGAATATGAAGACATCATTTCAAATAATGTACCTGATGGATTGCCACCTATGAGAAGTATTAGTAATTGCATGGACTTGGTTCCCAGAGCTAGTTAGCCTAACAAAGCTACACACCGGTTGACACTGACAGAGAATGAAGAGCTAAATAGAAAAGTGCATGAGTTGTTGAAGAAAGGTTTGATCGGGGAGATTCTGAGCCCTTGTGCAGTACCAGCAGTATTAACACCTAAGAAGAATATAGAGTGGAGAATGTGTATTGATTCCAGAGCAATAAACAAGATCACAGTGAAATACTGGTTTCCTTTGCCTAGGATGGATGACATAATGGACTATTTGAGTGGAGCAAAATACTTTACAAAGATAGATTTGAAGAGTGGATATTATCAGATCAGAGAAGGATATGAGTGGAAGACAACATTTAAGAAAAATGAAGGACTGTATGAATGGTTGGTGATGCATTTTGGGTTGACTAATGCACCAAGTACTTTCATGAGGCTGATGGATTAGGCATTAAAGAAATTCTTGGATAAGCTTGTTATTGTGTATTTGTTGTAGTTGAATCAAGTTTTGCAGAGTTTGAGGGAAGAAAAGTTGCTGATAAATATCAAGAAGTGTACTTTAATGAAAGATGAGTTAGTCTATTTGGGATTTGTGATATCTGAGGATGGTTTGAAGATGGACCCTGAGAAAGTGAAAGCAATTATTGAGTGGCCTACATTGGAAAGCATTGGAGAGGTAAGATCATTTCATGGATTGGCTAGTTTTTATGGAAAGTTTATCAGGAATTTCAGTTTAGTTTGTAACCCTATGACTGAGATCATGTGGGGAGATCGGAAGGAATTCAAGTGGACCACTAGAGAAAACAAAAGTTTTGAACTGTTGAATCAGAAAGTGACTGAGCAGCCTGTGTTGGCTTTACCAGATTTTAATAAAGTATTTCAAGTGGATTGTGATGCAAGTGGAACAATAATAGGAGCAGTCTTAAGTCAAGAAGGGAGAGAAGTAGCTTATTTTAGTGAGAAATTGAATGATGCCCAGAGGATATATTCAGTGTATGATCAGAAGTTTTATGCCATTGTTTAAGCTTTGAAGAAGTGGAGACATTACTTGTTGCCTAAGGAATTTGTGTTGTATACAGATCATCAAGCTTTACAATATTTGAACACTCATAGTAAGTTAAATTAGAGACATATGAGATGGGTAGAATTTATTGAAGAGTTACACCTTTGTGTTGAAGCATAGAAGTGGGAAATCTAACAAAGTTTTTGATGCATTGAGTAGGAGAAGGAATTTGCTGACAAATATGAGAGTGACAGTACTAGGATTTGAAGATTTGAAGACCTTGTATGATGATGACCCAGATTTTCCAGAACCTTGGAAAGCATGTAGAGAACTGATAATGGTAGATAGAAGAAAGTGGTTGGATTACTTCATATAGGATGGAATGTTATTCAAGGGAGTTCAGTTGTGCATACCTAAGAGTTCTATGAGGGAGAATCTGATAAAGGAGAAACACATTAGAGGTTTAGTGGGACATTTTGGTATTGACAAAACATTAGCATTGGTGAGTGAGCAGTACTTTTGGCCCCAGATTCATAAGGATGTTAAGAGATATGTGTAGAGTTGTAGAGTTTGTCAAGTTGCAAAGGGTAGTAGTCAGAATGTGGGATTGTATAAACCTTTGACAGTACCAGTAAGACCTTGGGAGGATATAAGCATGGATTGTGTACTTGGATTGCCTAAAACACAAAGAGGGAATGGTTCTATATTTGTGGTAGTGGATAGATTATCGAAGATGGCTCATTTCATACCTTGTAAGAAGACATCAAATGAATTGCATGTAACAGACCTATTTTTCAAGGAAGTGGTGAGATTGCATGGATTACCTAAGAGCATAATTTCAGACAGAGACACTAAGTTTGTTGGCTATTTTTGGAGAGCACTTTGGAAGAAGATGAAGACAGATTTGAAATTTAGTTCTACTTTTCATCTACAGACTGATAGACAGACATAAGTAGTTAACTAGAGTTTGGGAAACTTGCTAAGATGTTTAGTGCGAGATAAAACGGGGAGTTGGGATTTGATCCTTTCGCAAGCAGAGTTTGCCTATAACAACTCGGTGAACAAGAATACTAAAAGAACACCTTTTGAGATTGTTACTGAAGTGCATCCTAGAGGTATATAAGAATTGAGGGATATCAACAGTGAAGACCGAAGAAGTTCAAAAGCAAAAGATTTTGCAAACCACATGGCAGCCTTGCATATTCAGGTTAAGCAACATTTGGAAGACTTGAACAACAAGTATAAGGAGAAGGCAGATGAAAAGAGGAGACATAAGGAATTTGAATTTGGTGATGAAGTGATGGTATATCTAAGAAAAGAGAGATTCTCAGTTGGAACTTATAACAAATTACCGATGAAAAAGTTTGGACCTTGCGGGATTTTGAGGAAGTTCAATTCTAGAAATACATATGAAGTGGAGTTACTAGATAGTCTGAGTATTTAACCTTTGTTTAACATTGCAGATCTTCATGAGTATCATGAACTAGAATTTAGTGAGGACAGTACTACAAACTTGGAGAAACAGTTGCCCCAGAAGGAACTGTATCAGATTGAAGAAATTTTGAATAGTAAAATTGGGCGTAGGACCCGAAGAAGTTAGTATAAGGAGTATCTTGTGAAGTGGAAGGATAGACCGGTTGAAGATTCATCTTGGATTTCTTAGGTAGAGGTAGACTGCCTTGGTTTTCCTATGACCTCAACAAAGTGAGAGACTCACTTTTTTAATAACCCTGGATGTCTGATGCAGGAGCATCCCCGGTTCATAGCAATCTTGCATCAACCAAAAACATTTTCTTTCTGTTTTGCTTTCTGTTTGTAGTTTCAACTTTTCTTTCTGTGTGTCATTATTTTGGCTCACCGGATCTTGTGGAGTTGGATTCTACTTGAAGACTTAATCATATTTCTTGTTTCCAAACCGCATCGCATTTGGATCATTTTACGGCAAGATATCGCTATCGGTTTCCTTGCCAGTTTCCTGTTACTGGTTGACAGTTCTTATTACCGGTTGCCTAGACCTATTTTGGTGATCTACCAGAACCCCTTCTGAATCTTGTGGAGCCTTGGGCGTTGATTCCAATGTTCATTGGTGTGTGGCCAAACTTTCTCGTGATCTATGTTTCATCCTTTAGATTTTTTGGAGGAATCTCTAGGTGGAGGCCGACCTTGTTAATTTTACACGTTAGGTCTTGTTCTTCGGGTTTTGATCCCTTTTTGGGTTGACTAGATCCTTTGGATCATATATAAAATTATAATTGCACATGAGAATGTAATCAATTGAAGAATCAAGTAGTGAGATTGTGCATAGAAGATAGATCTTAAGATTCAAGGTCTCGGTTTTGACCTATTATGTATGTTCTACTAGGCCTGTGAGCTAGTTATGTTGTAACCCGGTTGTTACAGGTTGGTTCTATTCAATTTTCATGAAATAAAATAATATGTTCTGCATTGCCTCCATCATATCTTTGTGTTTTTGTTGTGTTACTCTTGTTGACCAGTCCGGATTGATCTCTTTGAGGTCCCTCCTCACTGGTGACTACTTCATGTACCACCCAAGTTTAGATTAGAAATCGAAAGTTGTATCTTGTTCTAGAAAGGTAGAGTAGTAAGTTAAAGGAGGAGCCTTCCCTTACAAATTATGAGAGATTCAATATCATGCACTGTGACTGAAACCACAATTTTGTAAACATATAGTTTGCAAAAATTTCAACCAACAGGAACCACCTAGTAATATAAAGGTATAATGCAAGACAGATGAGGACAAAAAAATAACTTTTTGACTTTTCGAGGGAGAAAAGCAATGGCAAACTAATGGTTGATTGATTGGGAATACTAAGCAATCAACTTATAATCTCTTTCAATCTCTATAACCATACATGTAGTAAGAAACCACAAACACGTTGAAAAGTGTCACAAATAGGTTAATAAAGTCCAGATACATGTTTTCCAATTTTTGAATGTTCAACTAAATTTGTCCAAATACATTTAACAAAGTCGAAATATAAGTCAAGATGATGCAAATATATGACATAATGTATCAGATATGTGGCAAAACTATTCAAATACACAACCAAATTAACCAGATATGTGAGGAGATTAGCCAAAAACAAGACAAAAAGTGTCAAAAATGTGTTTCTGGTAAAACTGTATGTCTAAGTTTGATTTGATTTTTAAAGTGTCAAGTGTGACTAGATCTAATTGTTTAATGATTGATGTTGCAAAACACTACAAACAAGAAGACATAATGGGTGTTATGTGATTTTCCAAAATTTTGAGCATATAGTGTTTGTTCGTAGGCCAAATTCAGCCCAATTTCCACAGGTCTTATCACTATCAAAAACACTTCAAACACTTGCTATGCCTAAGGTCAAAGCTTCACTGTAATAACATCAACCCATATTTTGGAATCTCCATCGACACAAATATAGGGACACCTAAAATGGGTGTGTACACTCTTGTCTTTGCAAGAGAGGATAGGTAGGGGCCTTCACAAGAAAATCTTAGAAATAAGGGACAAGAGTTCCATCGGGTATGCCAAAATGTATATGTTGAATTTCAACCACTCAATATTGCAAATTCTAATAATATTCAACCACAAAAACCCTAGATGTACAATGAAATCCAACACAACATCAATGAACAACCATAAGATATGCAAAATTATGAAATAAATTCAGTGATACCATTCACACATTCAATGGGTTTTATCTTCGTTGTTCTCCTATCTCCATTGTTCTTTATTTTGATATGTTGCTCTTATATTTTGTGCTTGCTCAAGAGCTCAAATGAAGAATAGATAGTGGTTGTGATGATGTATCTTGATTGCAAAGATGTAGGCTATGATTGCGATAGAACATAAGTATGCTTGAACACTGGATCCAAAAATGAGGAGAGGAAGCCTCTTATATAAAGAGCATGTTAAAAATGAAGGGATAGGATTAAGAGGTGGGAAGATAAACGGTCAACCAGGATTGAAGGATAGGTAAAAGAAATAATAAAATAAAGGGAGTGGTTAAGATAAATTAGGGGAAAAAGCTAAATGAATTAATTAAATAAATTAAGGAACTTATTTAATTAATAGAGGGATGGCCACATAAATTAAATAAATAAAATATTTATTTATTTTTTAAAAAAGGAAATTTAAATAAATAAAAATATTTATTTAAATTAGAATAGAAAAAGGGCTTAGAAAAGGATAAGTGGATTAATTAAATAAATAAATAAATTATTTAATTAATAGAAGAAAGGGATTATTAAATAAAGAAAAACATTTATTTAATTAGGCTAGGACAATTTTAGGTGTCTACAATAAGTGTCAACAAGCTTTTCAGATGCTTAAAGACTATCTCATGAATCCTCTTGTTCTTATGCCACCAATCAAAAGAAACCCCCTAATTCTTTACTCATCAGCAAAAATAATAGCACTGGGGTCACTTCTAGCACAACAAGACCATGAAGGAAAATAATGATCCATCTATTACATCAGTCACACATTAGTGAGGTATGAGCTAAATTAAACTCCTATTGAGAATCCATATCTTGCCATAGTTTTTTCCTCGCAGAAATTGCAACACTACATGCTCTCTAACAAAACAAAGCTCATAGAAAAGATTGATCCCCTAAAGTACTTGTTCAACAAACCAACTCTCATAGGTCAACTAGTTAAATGGGTAATGATCCTCAACAAATTTGATATTGAATATGTTAAAAGAAAAGACATCAAAGGACAAGTCATGATGGATCAATTGGCAAATGCACCTATGATGATCACCCATTGATTTCATAATTTCTAGATGAATCCATCTAGCAACAACACCTTCAAGAGTATGGCAGCTCTACTTTGATGGATCATTCACACAACATGGTGCAGGTCCAAGAATCCTCTTTGTCACAACATAGGGAGATTGAATTCTGAAATCATATAGACTATCATTCTCTTGTACAAACAACATAGTAGAATATGAGGCACTCACTATAGGTCTACGAATTGCAGTTCAATGGAGGATCTAGGAAATTTTTGTTTTTGATAATTTCGAGTTAGTTATCAAGCAAACAAATAATGACTATCACACAAAGGATGAAATTTTGATGCCTTATAAGAATATGGTTGATTCTTAGTGACAATAACAAATTTGTTGATAAGATGGATACTATTGCTTCTTTGATTGATATGTTGCAAAATACAACCTGTTGTGAGTTCTTGGTGGATAATCTCTTGGTCCTTGCATACGAGATACCTTTGTTTGAGCATTTATGTTTCATTAGTCTCGACTCCCCTTGGTACAGTTAAATTTTTAGTCACATCTGCAACAACCTCCTTCAACCTAAACAAACCAATAATCAATATCATACCTTTATCCACTAAACCTCATGTTGCGTAATTATTGCCAACACCCTCTATCGCAGAGGTCTTGATGGTACTCTCCTTACATGTTTAGAGCGTGAGTAATTTTAAATCATGTCACATGAGGTACACAAAGGCATATGTGGGGCTCACTCTAGTGGTCCAACTTTAACTAAGAAACTGATGAGGACTATTACTACTGGCCTACTATGGAGAAAGAAGCCTATTAGTTTGTTAGGAAATGCAAGCAGTGTCATATTCATGGAGACCTGATATATGCCCCAACATAAGAAGTACAACCGATCACAATGTCTTTGCCCTTTTTTTAATGAGGACTCGATCTTGTGGGTAAGATTCACCCTCAATCCTCCAATGGCTATAAGTTCATAATAATCACCAATGCGTACTTCACAAAGTATATTGAATTTGTTCCCCTCACATAACAAATAGATCACCATATTTATCCTCAAGTATATTATATGTCGATACAGTGTTTGCCTTTCCATCGTCACGGATAATAGGCATCTCCTAAAAAATCAAGATATTTGTGAACTCCATGAGAAATTCTATATCCACCACCATTTTTCCACCCCACACTATCCCCAAGAAAATGGTCAAGCCAAAGCATCTAGGAAAACTATCCTAAAAATATTCAAGAAGATAATCAATGGCGTTGGCTATGATTGGCATATCCAACTTAATCTTTCTTTGTGGGTATATCATACAAGTGTCTGCACTCACATTGGTGCCACACCATACTCACTTTTTCTATGGCACTAAATCTATCTTACCCATCAAGGTTGAGTTACCATCCCTATGGGTCGCCTTGTGTGATCTTATCTGTGATGAGGATTACAGAGTCCCCTGACTTCAAGATCTTGAACTATTGGATGAGCATAGACATAATGATTTCAATAATCTCAAAGTATACCAACAGTGCATGAGTCGCAGCTATAATCGTAAGGTTATTTCTCACACATTTGAGGTAATTCTCAAAGAAAGTCCTAAAAATAAAAAAGATCGACCAAAATGGGGCAAATTTGAACCTAACTGGCTTGGCCCCTTATTGTCACAATAGTATATGGCTCTAGATCATATCAACTATCTACTCTCAAAGGGGAATTGCTTGAAGATCCTCTCAATAATATGCACCTTTGCAAATTCTACACTAACTCCTTTAGAAATTCCCTTAAAAATACAAAAAAAAACAAACTAAAAAATACAAAAAAATCACCACCTTGATGAAAACCTAGCAAACATGCATCTTGTGTGACACAAAAAATGAAAAAAATAGAAAAAGGTAAAGATAAATATTCTCATCCAATGGTAAAAACCACTTTGGTGGCACCTTGGGCACATACTAGGGTGAAAAATAATCAACCAATGCCATGTGTAGGGACTTTGCTCGTCTCATCATATCATTTCATAATAAACTTTCCATCCCCATCATGGCTTGTTATTGTTCTACTATGGTCATCGCCTTCCACAATAAACCTTTTTGTCACCCTTACTTCATCCATAATAATCAGGTCCTATCTATAACTAGGAGCATATCGTTGACCTAGTGATGGAAGTGGATCTTTAGCATTGCATGTTATGATAAATGTCACTTTTATACCTTCCTTCTTCCACTCACAATTTACAATAAAGTTTCATGTGCATTGCCAATCCACAATAAAGTTTTTGTTTTTCTTCACAATAAGCATATGTTTCATGGAGTGATATAGTTTTAGATGAGACATGAGAAACATTTGTGCTTCAACCAAATCAATATTTTGAGTCGACCAACATCTTACCATGACTGATGATCCTATTTTCCTTAGCATTATCTATCCTTTATCAAGATACTATCAACATTGTGATCAGATCAAAACATTAAACATATGTGGCAAGAAACATTTGTGGCATGAGGATTTCATTAACTATTGCATTTAGGTCTTTTGTTTTTCTTTGATTTCATCTTTTGGTGGCATGCTTACTATTCCTTTCAAGGGTGTCTATGTACTAGACTGGTTGGGATGGGGCATGATCAGTTTATTGTCGCTTATGGATTGTGCTTTAGTAGCACTATGGATTGTCCAAGGATATGGTGGCCTATTTAACCATCGAGGACATAATGAGTCTCGTGTGAACAAGGGCATTCCTTTTTTGCAAGTGTCTTATCTTCATGAAAATGGTATGCTAACTATCTAGGTCAAACCCATATATGGGTGATCATCATCATTTGCTATAATAAGCTCAATGATGATAAATGCACAAGATCTCATCACCCTCATATTTTCTTTATTTCACCATTCCTTCTATCGCCTCCCCTTTAGCCTTCATCTCATGTAGTCCTAAATCACTCGATTGAGTATAATGACACACCAAAAATAGTAGGGGCACACATTTCATTAGCATTCATATTACATCAGCACATGATACTCATGCATTGTGTTGGCATCCATCTTGCATCACCACATGTTAGTCATACACATATAAGCATATCATATAAAATAAATCTTGCATCCACATAGGTTAGCACATAATCATCATAATGCATCATAATTCATGCATATTACACATAGAAGAATCACAGGTCAGTACACATATCCACATAGGGTTGTTATGTATCATCAGTTCATCTTATATATTCATATACAATCATCATGTAAGATCATATCATTAACACATCTCATCATAAGAATCATAAAACATTAATCATAACTAAATCACATAGTACATCATACATAATCCATCATATAAGTACATAAGCATCATAAGAATAATATAAAATCATCAATCCATCATATAGAATAACATTTAGAAAATCACATAGAATACATGCATATAGTCACTGCCAAGAATGGATCTCATCTCATATATAATCAAAAAATAATTTCAAAATCATAATGGCTACTTGGAGTCCCAAAGTCACCCTATGTGTATACATATCATTGTACAAAATTGATACAAAATCTAGATTGAATAGGGCTATGATGAGCTGCCACCCTCAGAATCAGTCAGTCTCGAAGGTCTCTAAGCCCCGAAAGGTCCTATGCCTCCTGTTCCTAAGGGTGGTGGTCCCCCTCCTGCTCCTCCTGATGGTGCCCTAGGTGATCCGTTGTCTCTATGAACTACTTTGTGAGCTCATCATGAAGATCCATACCCTTTGTCTTGTTGATACTATAGCCTCATATAATTGCCACTAGTATGCTATCTCTTGAGCTACCTTGAACACAAAATCTATCCCTAAGTTGAAATCACCTTGTTGTGTGGCTCTCACTTTCTCGATGGCCTCCTTTGTTCTAGTGTACCACTAGATGGTGATATCTCTCTCCTCAAATAGTGTCTCTACTTGTTGTCTCAATGATGCTACCTGAGAGGCATGTGCCTGTATCCATGCATCTCTAATTTATATCGACAATTGTAGTGTTGACACATCCTAACCCTATGGTCCCTGAGATTGTGGCTCTTGAACCTTTGGTCTTTGTCCTTTCCCATCTCCTCCTTCCTAAGGAACCTCTACCTCTATACCTAAGCACCCTATGCTCCTCTATATATCCTTGTCTACCCTTGGGTGGCTTAAGTGGTTGTCCTCCCCTCCCCCCATCTCCCTCATCATCCCCCTCTCCTCCATCCCCTTGGCCTCATCCTCCTCATCCTCTCCTCTTCCTGTGTGGAGCCTATCCATCTATGTCTTCATCTAACCATTGGTGTAGCTCACCAAGACCTGTCAACCATGGGAAGGGGTGTACTCAAAAGTAAGACTCAAACCTTGGAGTCATCCTCATTTTTGCCACATCCCTCTGTAGGTTCCACTGTACTAGGACTAGAGCCTTGAACTCCACTACCACCACCTCATAGGATAGTGTCAAACCCCACAATGGTACCTCTTGTCATAACATCATGAATTTGAAGAATCCCACTGGTTGCCCCTGGATGCATCCAAACTGCATTAATACCCTTTCTGGTAGATGTCTCTAAATAATGTATGGTGTCCTCCCAATTAGGCATCGAGTCTGATAACAATAGGGTAATACTTGAGCATCTTCCTTCCACTCCTTGTAGTCAAGGTATGGTCTCCCTATAACAATGTTGATATCATCTATCACTTGTCTCCAATACTTCATCTTCCCTAGTCATGACTGGGAGATGATCATGTTGTACATGTGAACATACAATTGTACTACACTATGAAACATGTAACACACTAACCTAATCATTGTAATATGGTCATACACTTGCACATGCAGTAGTGGTACCCCTATAAATAATCCACGTCCTCCTAGGTACATGAACTAATGGAGATGATGATATAGGTGAGCCATTAGGCATGTCCCCCATGCGAACTGTGTCCCCTCGGCCAACATCATCTCCATAACCCATCCCCATCCAACTAACAACCCATGTGTCATTTTGTCTGGGCAGACGTATCCATTGATAACTCCTCCCACAACTATTGGTAGCACTACTCCCGAGTTAGTCATCTCTTCCCAACTGACATGCCCTCCTTGGATCTCCAAATCATCATCATCAAATACTCAACGCATAACATCTGCATCCTTGTCCCTATCATACACAACAAGCTCTCCATAGATCAGCCGATGCAAAATTTAGTAGATATCCTCAAGTGTCACTGACATTTGTCTTGTAGGTAGGTGGAAGGAGCTTGTCTCACTATATCACCACTTGGTCAACACATAAAGTAATCCTACATTTTCCCTAATCTTGGGCATGAATATTGCATACCATAGTGCAAGTGACCCTAGTATACTATGATCATCATCAGTCGATTGTGGCCACAATCTTTGTGTGCATGGGAATCTCTCACATGAATCTAAAGGTGCCAATTTAGTTTGCAATCATAAACACAATCGCATCGGCATCAACTTTATTAGCTTCCTTAAGTCTTATCAATCTTATCAACTTTATCCTATCTAAAAGCTCGATCAACTTTATCAACTTCATTAGCTGGTACTTAGCTTATTTTGTTTGGGCAACAATTGAATTCTATCAATTAGACTAGTCATCCTATTTGCCACAATTGTTTATCACATCGACAATATTCCTAGCCACTAGACTACACTTCAACCATATACATGTTGATATTTATCATACATGCGTTAGGAATCCATATATGTAGTTTTGAACTGCACATACCTTACATTATCCCTATACATGTTAACATTGGTCAAAACTATGTCATTAAACCATAAATGCAATTTTGCATGCCATATAAACAATAAAGACCACATATACGCTAATACCTACCATATACATGCTATCCCGCCATATACACAACTTTACCTACCCTATACACAGTTTTAGCAAAATCCTATCTTGCCGCATTTTTGGGTACCTAATTAAAGGTGTACTTACTGGCTTTCCATACTCCTTTGGCCGCTCATGCCTTTGTACCTGCTCGAACCTATGAAATCTTTTTCCATCTAGCTATATGCTTCATGCTCCTTCTTTTCTCTACTATGTGCCTTGATATCCAATTGTGATAGATGCAAATAAGGAGATCTTTCCCCCAAGCTCCTATTTATAGGCATTGTAACTCTAATTGCCTGCGTTATCCCTTTGTGGTCCTTGTGATCTCTCGTGACCTTTTCTTGGGTTGTTTTAGCCAAACTAACCTCATCTTTGCCTTTTCTTGCTAGCTTATCCTCTCTCTTGTCGAGAAATTATTTGACCTCGACTTTCATTTTTTAACCCAATCTCTTGATGGGGCATACCACCTTTGTACCAAGGCAAATCTGCATATCAATCAATCTATCTATCTTCTTTGAAACAACACAATAAACTGCATTGTCAAAAAGAGGGGCAAAATCCAGACACCTAAAATTTTCCTAGCCTAATTAAATAAATATATTTTTTAATTTAATTATTCTCTTTTTATACTAATTAAATGAATATTTATTTGTTTAATTAATTCACTAAATATTTTCTAAACCTTTTTCTATCCTAATTTAATTTAAATTCCCTTTTTCCCATATTAAATAAATATTTAATTTATTTAATTTATGTGACCCTTCTTCTAAATTAATTAAATAAATTCTTTAATTTATCTAATTAATTCATTTACCTTTTCCCCCTTCCATTTATCTAAATGACAAGTGGCCCCTTTTCCATCTTAACCACTTCTTTTATTTTATTTTTTCCTCTACCTACCCTTCAATCTTAGCTGACCATCTCTTGTCTCACCTCCTGATCTTATCCCTTCATTTTTAGGTTGCTCTCTATAAAAGAGGCTTCCTCCTCTCATCTTTCATCAATCAAATCTTGGAGCATACTTACATTCTGTCGAATTCACTTTAGCCTACATCATCACGATCAAGTCTACATCATCACAACTACATCCGTTCTTCATTGAGCTCTTGTGCAAGCATAAAAATTTAAGATCAACATAGCAAATAAGATCAATCAAGATAGGAGAATAATGAAGATCAAACCCATTTGAAAGTGTGAAGGTATATCATTTGGTTCATTTTATGATTTTTCATATTTGATGGTTCTTCATTGATGCGTTGTTGAATTTTATTGTAGATCTAGGGTTTTGTGGTTTGAACTAGGGTTTGCAATATTAGGGTTCAAATTCGATATATATAGAAAGAAATGAAAAAATAAAACAATTATAAAACAAAGAAAACCCATGTTGATGCTTAAGCACTTGGCCTCCATTGTCTTTCTTCTCCTTGTGTTGTATGATGGCTATTAGAATCGTACTCATGAAAATCTGATATATTGATGTATAGTTGTGATGATTGAGAATTTATGTTAATATTATAGATTTTATGAATTTGATTCGACGGTTAGGATTGAAAGTTCAACATAAAGATCAACAACTAAAACTGATTGAGACAAGTTGGCTAGAGATAATTACAATGTGGAATGATTGCATGATTCAGTTAGATTGAACTGATTAAGAGTTAAAAGAATTGATTGAATTGTTAACTGATTTGATACATTCAAAGATTGAATTGATTGATTAGTTAGAAAAAGGTGATTGATCACTCACTAGTGGGATCTACGAGTCACTGGTAGATACTCATTTTCAACATTTGATGTAGGAAATTGAAGTGAAATTGTATTTGGAGAATATTTAGGTTTTAAAAAATATACAATTGAGATTGGGGTGAGGAAAATTAAGTTAATTTGAATTTGGATGAATGAAATTAAATAAATTTAAAAATTATTTTAATTGAGATGACATCATTAGCTAATTAAATAATTTAAAATAATTATTTAATCACGGGAAGATAGAAATTGAATTTAATTAAATAATGAAGATTATTTAATTAAAGGGATGTGGTGAAGTAATTAATTAAATAATAAAATTATTTAATTAACGTTCGAGGAAAATTACATAATTAAATAATTAAAACTTATCTAATTACGAGAAAAAGAGGAAAATTTTGATGTTTGAATTTGAATCAAAAGAATGAAGTTAATTTAGAAGAATGACGTTGAATTAATTAAATAATAATTTTTTTTAATTAATTAAAAAGGAAAAGTTAGTAAAATTATTGCTCACAGGGAAGGTACAATTTTAGGTGTCTACAGTTACTCTTCTTTGAGACAATACGATTTTGAGCATTTTCTCAAAGAATAATTGCAAAAAAATTGCCCCAGTAAGTTGAGGGGTGAAGGTGGGAAGAATGTCTACAAGGAAAAATCAACATGCTAATTAGATCTAATAGACAACCATTAAACCCTAGATCTAAAGAAAAATCCAATCATCAATAGAAGAATACTTGAAAGAAATCAACAAAATGAGACAATTACAAAACAAAGACAACCCATGTTGATGCTCAAGAACTTGGCCTCCATAGTCCTTCTTCTCCTTACATTGTATAATGGCTCTCAAAATTTTACTTATGAAAAACTATAATATTGATGCACAAGAATACGAAGATAGTGGTTGTGATGATTGATAATTGATGTTGATTTTATAGATTTTTTGAATTTGATTCGATGGTTAGGATTGAAAGTTCAACAGAAAGATCAACAATTGAAAATGATTGAGACAATTTGGTTGGAGATAATTATGACGTGGAACTAATTGCATGATTTAGTTAGATTGAACTAATTGAGAGTTAACCGGATTGATTGAATTGTTAATTGATTTGATTGATTTGAAGACTGAATTGATTGATTAGTTAGAAAAAGGTGATTGATGACTTACTAGTGGGGAACTATGAGTCAGTGGCAATTACTCATTTTCAACATATGATGTAGGAAATTGAAGTGAAATTGTATTCGAAGGAAATATGGGTTTTCAAGAATCTGAAATTGAAATTGGAATGAGAGGAAAATGAAGTTAATTTGAATTTGGGCGAATGAAATTAAATAAATCAAGAAATTAATTTAATTGAGAGGACATAATTATCTAATTAAATAATTTGAAATAGTTATTTAATTATTGGAAGATAGAAATTGAATTTAGTTAAATAATGTAACATTATTTAATTAAAGGGATGTGGTGAAATAATAAATTAAATAATAAAATTATTTAATTGACATTGGAGGAAATTTAGATAATTAAAAAAAATTTTAAAAATTAATTATGAGAAAAGGGAAATTTTGACGTTTAAATTTGATTAAGAAAAATGAAGTTAAATTAGAAGAATGACACTAAATTGAAAAAAGGGGTAAAACTTTATTAAGAAAGAATCAAAGAGTACCAAAAAAGGCCAACGGCCCCACCAAGATCACCAACAAACCTCCAGATCAGAGTGGTCCCAAAAAAGAAAACCTAACCAAGCCTGTCCTCACTAATTAACCTATCTAAAGTCTTTGAGTACTCAGGGGGAAGGAGTCCCCGATTATCCACATCCAACCTATCCAAGCCCTTAGAGGCCCATTTAGCTAGACAATCAACCACCATATTCCACTCTCTAGGAATGTGACAAAAAGAGATCTGGTCACCCAAAGAACACAGATTCAAGATTTGCTTAACCACTAAAGCTAGCTACCAATTAACACCATCCAACTACTTTCCATTCAACAGGCCAATCACAATTTGGGAGTCATATTAAATCCTTCGTTAACCTAGAGAGCAACCCCTTTCAACCACTTGAAGGATAACAAGAGCCTCCATAAGATTATTAGAATGATGACCTATATAGGTGGAGAAAAAGAACTCCACACTACCATCACCAACACACCCAATACCCCCAATTCCAGCATGCCTAGGGTTTCCTCTAGGAGATCCATCAATATTAACTTTCAAAACACCCTCTGGAGGAGGGAGCCAACAACCTTCCCTGTGAATCTTATGCTTCACCCTACCAGGTCACCTAAAAACTGAGTGAAAAGGCCCATTTTCCTCCAACATCAAATTACTAACAATAACCAAATCATTAGGGTCAATAGAATCAAATAGGTCACATTTAGCCAAAATAGTCTCCCAGAGCTTGTTAATGATCTTTTTCCATAAGCAACTAATCCCTATGGCGATCTGCTGAAAAATATGACGATTCCTCTCTAACCAGATGTGCCAAATAATAAAAGTGGGGCCAATGTCCCAAGCCACTTGAAGGAACGAGGACCTGACAGGTGATCTACCCATTCTTTCCCATAATTCAACAAGAGAGGTTGCATGGACATAGGCATGATTCCACATAGCCCACCAATGATGTCAAACCTCTGTAAGATACTGACATTGAAAGAAGAGGTGGGAGGTGTACTCCTCATTGTTCTTGCATAAAACATAGATGGAAGGGCCCTAGAACCCACACTTACACAGATTCTCCCAAGTCAGACACTTGTTCTGAACCACTAACCAAATGAAGAAATTACACTTAGGCCAAGAGAATCCATTCTAGACACGCTTCCACCATGAGACTATTATTATGAGGATCTGGTAACTACTGAGAGGGGGGGGGGGGGGGTGAATCAGTAATTAAACAAATCTACAATACTTAAAAAAAACACTTCAAAAACTAGTATCAATAACAACTCAAATAGTCCCCTTAAGAAGATTTACCAAACCATTCATTCTAGTGTTCATCAACATGTGAATAAAGTAATGATATCAAATCCACACATTAACAATGCATCACCACATGAACACAAATATTTTCATGTGGAAACCCAAATGGGAAAAACCATGGTGGGAATTAGCACCCACAAAATATTTGCACTCTTTCGGAATGTGCCTGGTTAGGAGCTTTACAATATGCCCAGTTAAGAGAAAACCCTATAAGGAACTCTACCATGTTAGGAGTAACCTTGCTAATGGATTTTAAACTCAAGTTAATGAGCCACCTAGTCAAGGGATCTACAATAAGACCTATTAGGATCTACCTGGTTAAGAGAATTCAATACTACTGTAACTGTTAGGGAACAATAAGGAAAATGATCTGATTACAACACTTCCTTTCTTGCTAGTACAAATCCTTTTTAGCTCAACTATGCTTCTCATCTTCAATCTAGTTCGGCACACTCTTCTTCTCAAATCACCGACACAAAATCTCTTCACAAACTCGACCTAAATACACTTTTCAACTAGGGCGGTTACATAACCCTAACTACATTCAAAATATATTTAAATTACAATAATCGCGACAAAACAATCTGCCAAAATACATTGCAGATCATTACAACAAATTTCTAGACAATTTCCACCATTGAATGATCACCGCTCATCACCGCACATCGATTTGATAAGCAATCAAATCCTTGTCACATTCTGCTAAGCACTTTGCTATTTCCCAAGAAATTCGATCCTTGTACGCGCTCAAACACAATCTATCATTAAACACACTTTTTGACACGTCATCAATAAGTTATGAACATGATAAGATCCACCGCCAACCCATAAATCATTACCGGTCAAAGATTTGTTATCGATATACATTCTTCACAGAGTTTATGATAGTCAATCATAACTCACTCAATATACTGAATTTGTTGATGCGGTGTGGAACATAGATGCATGTTCTTGTCTTCAACACTCCTATAAAACCGCAACACTAACTCCTCACCAATCATCCATACCAATGTCTTGATCATCACATTGTTCCTGCTAACCGGTTTACAACAACTTAGCAGTTTTGTTGTCTAACACATTCCTCTACTGGTCAGGCTTTACCAGTAAGCCTAGATGACTTAGATGACTCAAAAAACATGGTTGTCATAAATGACAATAAAAATAAAGTCATCAAACAAATCACAACTATACAATATCATCTAGCCAACAATCTCTATCAACTTTACCAACTATATCGGTTATCTCTTGATCTCATCACCATCTCCATATGCCAATAATCTCCTCATTATTGTCTTCATCAGATATGCCAACAATATGCTAATAATATCCCCCTTTGGCATTGATGGAAACACCAAAATAGCAATACCAATAGCTCACCAAAACCTCATCATGCAAAATTGAAACGCTCACCATACATAACTATTAGAGTTCCAGTTATGACAGTTGTACATTTCTTTACTGCTCATTCTCCTCCTTTTCTTTACTTCTCCCCCTATCATTTTTTTTCTCCCCCTTTGCATTTCTTCTCCCCCTTTGACAATAATACCAAATGTGAAAAGTGTCAAATTCATCTTCTACTACTCTTGCTTCCTTCATCTCAGCTGCTCCCCCCGTGGAGTAGCCCACTTCTCATCAATCCACAATGAAAGATCTTCAATTTGTCCACTGGATTGATGCCTCAACAACATCTTAGTTGGGATTTGGTAGGGATATAACCCCTAGCTTGCCTCTGAGATATTCAAAGGTAGCCTTAGGCAATGGCTTAGTGAATATGTCTACTAACTGCTCCTTAGTTGACACATGTTCCATCTTGACTGTCTTTTCCTTCACTCTCTCTCTCAGAAAATGATACTTCAGTTTAATGTGCTTTGTTATAACATGCAATACCGGGCTCTTTGAAATACTTATTGCACTTGTATTATCACAATATATGATCATCGGTTCTGTCATAGTCTTTGAATCCTTCCAATACATGTCTCATCCATATAGCTTGAGTACAGTTCATGGATGCAACCACTTATTTTTCTTCTGTTGTAGATTGAGAAATGCAACTTTGTTTCTTACTGGTCCAGGATACCAATCTTCCTTCTAGAGAGAATGTGCCACTGGTTGTGCTCTTCTGGTCATCTACATTACTTACCCTATCAACATCTGTGAACACCTTCAAAGAGAAATTACCTTTGTATGGATACCATAATCCATAATCAATAGTTCCTTTAAGATATCTGAAAATTCTCTTCACTACAACCATATGAGTCTCCTTAGGACTTTTTTGAAATATTGCCACTATACCATCTGCATGAGCAATATGTGGTCTGCTATGAACAACATAGTGTAGTTTCCCAATCATAGATTTATACTCAGATTCATTCACTAGATCTAAATAATCTTCCTTTGATAATCTACAACCAGTAACCATAGGGGTTCCAACTGGTTTACAATCTTCCATTCCAAAGGTTTTCAATACCTCCTTCACATACTTGGACTGACTGATAAAGATACCACCTTTCATCTGTTGTACCTGCAAACTAATGAAAAATTAATCTCACCTATTAGAGACATCTCAAACTCCTTTTTCATCTCTTCTACAAAATTTAGACTCATATCATCATCTCCTCCAAATATGATATCATCTAGAAATACTTATGCAATCAATAACTTATCCCCTTTTGTCTTGTAAATGTTGTTGTCGTCATTGTTTCTTTGAAATCCAATCTTTATCAAATGTGAATGGAGTCTCTCAAACCATGCCCTCAGAGCTTGCTTTAATCCATATAAAGCTTTATGTAGTTTTCATACCATATCCTTGTCTTTCATCAATGCAAACCCATCTAGTTGTTCTATGTAAACTTCTTCTTCTAGAATTCCATTAAAAAAATGTAGACTTTACAACCATCCAATAAACCTTGAATCCCTTGAATGTTGAAAATGCAAGTAACATTCTTACTCCTTCAAGTCTAGCATTCGGTGCAAAGGTTTCTCCATAGTCTTCACCTTCTTCTTGTGCATATCCTTTGCAAACTAGTCTAGACTTGTTCCTAATCACTTCACCATCTTCATTCAATTTGTTTCTAAACATCCACTTAGTATCAATTACATTTTTATCAGCTAGTCTGGGGACAAGTGACCAAGTCATGTTCTTCTCTATTTGATCAAGCTCTTCACTCATAGCCTTTATCCAATCATCATTGTTGAGAGCTTCTCTCATTGTCTGAGGTTCAACTATGGAAATCAGACAAGCACTTTCTCTAATCTTTCTTCTTGTTTGAACTCTAGCATTCTTGTCTCCAATTATCTGATTTTTTGAGTGATTCAACTTTACATATCTAGGTATAATCGGTTTCGGTATAGAGGTATCTTCTTGTTCTTCATCTTCATCTTCTTCATCTACCGGTTGAGTAGTATTCTCCACACTGTTATGCTCAACATCATTTTGAACTTTCGGTTCTATGATCACTATCTTCTATTCTTCTACTACATCAAACTTGTCGGTATCATCAGATTTATCATAATACTCATCAACTCTCACATTAACACTTTCCACAATTTTCTTGGTTCTTTTGTTAAACCACTTGAATTCTTTGCTCTTAGTTGAATATCCAAGGAAAGTTCCTTCATCACTCTTAGGATCAAAATTTCTGGTATACTCATCTCTCTTTATGCAAAACCTGTTGCCAAAGACTTATAAATAACTAACATTAGGAGTACGACCATACCATAATTCATAGGGAGTTTTGTCACTACCTTTCTTGACCAATACCCGATTCATTATGTACACTGCAGTGTTGACTACTTCTCTCCAAAACATTTTAGGTACATATCCTTGTATCAACATTGTTCTAGTTGCCTCAACTATGGTCTGGTTCCTCCTTTTTGCAATTCCATTCTATTGTAGTTTCCTTGGTGCAGACAGTTGTCTCTTGATTCCATTCTCATCACAGTATTTCACAAATTCAGCTGATGTGAATTCTCCACCCCGGTCAGATCTTAGGCACTTAATATTCTTACTGGTTTCTTTCTCCACTAAGGTTTCGAATGCCTTAAACTTGCTGAAAGTATCAAACTTCTCCTTCAAAAATGTAACCCACATCATTCTTGAATGATAATCAATAAATATCATGAAATATTTGTCACCATAAAACTCCTAGTCCTCATAGGACCACATAAATTAGTGTGCACCAAATCTAAAATATTTTCAGAAAAAAATGATTTGCTTTTGAAAGAGGAAGTAGTCATCTTACCCAATTGACACTCTTTACAAATCACATTGTCTGGTTTGACTAATTGTGGCATACCTCTAACCATACTTGACTTGGTTACCTTAACCAAATTATCAAAATTCACATGACAAAATCTTCTATGCCATAATTAACTTTCTTCAACTTTAGCAACCAAACAACTGTTAACATTAGTATTTAAATGAAATAAGTTACCTTTTGTTTCTTTATCGGTAGCAATCATTTCTCCTTTGCATCCTACAATCTTGCACACTCCACTCTTGAACTCAAGATGATAACCTTTATCATTTAGCTAACCAACACTCAACAAGTTATACTTCAATCCTTCAACCCAATACACATCATCAGCATTACTTTTTCCATTTAAAGAGATAAAACCTTTACCTTTTACCATACATGGTGAATTGTTGCCAAATCTCACTACTCCACCATCAAATTCTTCAAGTGAAATAAACTTGTTCTTGTCACCGGTCATGTGATGTGAGCAACCACTATCAATGACCCACTCATCACTATTGTCATTATGAGACACTTAAGCTTTCTTGTCAGAGAGATCTTCCTTAACTGCTACAAAAACAATTTACTCATTATCTTCATCCTCAGATTCATCATCGGTAACGCCTTCATTAACTGCAACATAACATTGTTTCTTTCCTTTTCCTTTATACTTTTTGAAATTTCCTTTTGATCACTATTAGGACAGCTAGCAACAATATGTCCTATCTTTTTACATGAGAAACATTTAAGAGGAATATTGCCTTTGTACTTACCAGTGCCTCTAGGAAAGTTTCTTTTCTAGTAAAGCTTCAAATTCCATCAGGTTGCTTTCATCATCCATTCCTTCATTACCACCGCCATGTTGACTTGACCTATAGACATCCTTTCCTTTTCTTACTGGTACATTAGATACTGATTCTTTAAAAGAAGATTCTATTTTAGGTACACTATTGCCAAAGCTATTCAACTCAAAAGCAATAAGCTTGCCTATCAAAGAATCAACTGTAACTTTATCTTTGCTTACTGACCTCAATTCTTGGATAGTAGATACTCTAATATCATAATCAGGCAATAAGGTTCTTAGCATTTTACTTCTCACTGTGTATTTTATTATGGTTTCACCGACACTTTTGATTCCTCCAACTACTTCTTTTATTCTTTGTCCATATTGGGTGATGTTCTCACCTGCCATCATCTTCATGTCATCAAACATGCCTCTTAAGATTTCTTCCTTAACTTTTTGCACATGCTCATATCCACCATAAATCAACTTCAACTTTCCCAAACTTCATAAGCTATTTCAAGACCATGGACATCAATATACTCAGAATCAGAAAGTGTACTTACAATGGCTTCCAATGTTTGAATATTTTCCTGTTGTTCCTTAAGTTGATCTATAGTCAAAGTATCGGTAGGAGGTGTATACTAATTAACAACATGCTCCCAGAAATGTTGCCCCATTCCTTTGATGTAGATCTTCATTCTGTCGCTCCAGATTATGTAGTTATCCTTTGTGAACTTAGGACCCTCCTTTTTCATCATCTCAGATTTTTACCTCAAGCGATTAAGCTTCTACATAAAGAGGACCTAGTGCTCTAATACCAATTGTTATTATGAGGATCCAATAACTACTAAGAGGGGGGGGGGGGGGGGGGTGAATCAGTAATTAAACAAATCTGGAATAATTTAAAAACACTTCAAAAACCAGTACCGATAACCACTCAAAAAGTCTCCTTAAGCAGATTTACCAAACCATTCATTCTAGTGTTCATCAACATGCAAATAAAGTAATGATATCAAATCCACACATGAAAAATGCATCACCACATGAATACGAAGATTTTTCATGTGGAAACCTAAATGGGAAAAACCACGGTGGGAATTAGCACCCACAAAATATTTGCACTCTTTCGGAATGCGCTCAGTTAAAGGCCTAGCCCGGTTAGGAGCTTTACAATATGCCCAGTTAAGAGAAAACCCTATTAGGAGTCACCAAGTGAAGTTATTTTACCTTAGCCCTATGAGGAGCTCTACCCTGTTAGGAATAACCTTTCTAGAGGATTTTAAACTCAAGTTAATGAGCCACCTAGTCAAGGGATTTACAAATAAGACCTGTTAGGATATACCCGGTTAAGAGATTTCAATACTGCTGTAACTATTAGGGAACAACAGGGAAAATGATCTAATTACAACACTTCTTTGCTTGCTAGTACAGATCCTTTTTAGCTCAACTATGCTTCTCACATGCAGACTCTTCAATCTGGTTCAACACACTTTTCTTCTCAAATCATCGACACAAAATCTCTTCACAAACTCGACTTAAATACACTTTTCAACTAGGTCGGTTACATAACCCTAACTACATTCAAAATACATTGAATTTACAATAAGTGTGCCAAAAAAATCTGCCAAAACACATTACAAATCATTACAACAAATTTCTAGACAATTTCCACCATTGAATGATCACCGCTCATCACCGCACATCGATTTGATAAGCAATCAAGCCCTTGTCACATTCTGCTAAGCACTTTGCTATTTCCCAAGAAATATGATCCTTGTACACGCTCAAACACAATATTATCATTACACATGGTTTCTGACATGTCATCGCTAAGTTATGAACATGATAAGATCCACCGCCAAACCATAAATCATTACCGGTCAAAGATCTGTTACCGATATACATTCTTCTTCATAGAGTTTATGACAATCAATCATAACTCACTCAATATAATGAATTTGATGATGCATGTTCTTGTCTTCAACACTCTTGTAAAACTGCAACGCCTAACTCCTCACCAATCGTCCATACCGGTGTCTTGATCATCACATTGTTCTTGCTAACCGGTTTACAACAACTTAGTAGTTTTGTTGTCTAACACATTCCTCTACTATTCAAGCTTTACCGGTAGGCCTAGATGAATTAGATGACTCATCAAACATGGTTGTCATCAATGACAACACAAATAAAGTTATCAAACAACTTACAACTATATCAACATCATCTAGCCAACAATCTCCATCAACTTTACCAACTTTACCAGTTATCTTCTCATCTCATCAACATCTCCATATGCCAATAATTTCCTCATTATTGTCTTCATAAAAAATTCCAACAGTACTAACCATATGAAGAAATTACACTTAGGCCAAGAGAATCCATTCCAGACACGCTTCCACCATGAGACACCAGTGGAGCCATGCAACTGCCTAACTAGTTCGAAATACCCCGAAGACACCGAGAACTTGCCTTTAGGATTTGGGCTCCAGATTAGAATATCCTCATCCTTAAGAGAGCTACAAGGTCCACTAGCCAAAATCCTAGCCAATTCAAGTCGATCCTCTATGGCACCACCCACAGGCCACATCTAGGGATCCTTCCAATGAGTCACCTATATCTGACCCTTAACTTTAATAGTTTTAAAATGCTTCACAGCATTGCATCCAACTGTCAACATAATATCACACAAATATTGAAGATGAGGGAACTCATGTATAATCAGAGGATGACCATCCCAAGAATCCTACCAAAAAAGGGCAGAAGAGCCCTTGTTGAAAATCTAAAAGAGGTCATCTTTAATGAGCTTAGCCCCCCTTTTAAGGGTATCCCAAATCATAGACCCCCTCCCTTGAAACTGCATCAAGGCACCTTAGACCCACAAATACCTAGAAGGTACTTATTAGTAAGAAGTTTCGCCCACACCTAATTTTCATAAGTGCACCATCTCTAATATATCTTAGCAGCTAAAGTTTGACAAACCAATTTATTTGATCGAAGGCCAAGACCACCTTCTTGCATCATCCTACACACAACATCCCAGCGAACCAAACTCCACTTGGAGGAAGCAAAGTTACTAGACCAAAGGAACTATCGAGAGAGGGTATAAAAATCTTTGATAAAGCTAGCAAGAGCTCCCTGAACAAAGAATCTATATAAGGGCATAACCTGCACGACAACCTTCATAAGAGTCACTCTCCCAATAGTAGAGATCCATCTATGTGATTAACCTTCTTACAGAATGTTTCTAAGATCTCTAGCCAAAACTCTCTCTGATGGACTCCCAACCCAAGAGGAATCCCAAGATAAATGAAAGGGAGATATCCAATCTGAAAATGAAGAATGCGAGCAATTCTAACTTGCATTAGATGAGGGGTCTTTAAGAAAAAGATGCAAGACTTATGTTCATCGATTTTTTGGCTTGAGGTAGCCAAGTATGAATCCAAGGATCTCCTAAAGTTAGTGGCTCCAACAATCCTAGCCACACCTGACAATGTCGTATCATCCACAAACTAGAGATGGGAGATAGGAGGAAAATTTTCTGACCATCTTTAACCCTGTAGAAACCCCTACTGAATTTGTGAATGGATAAACCTACCAAGGCCCTCAGTCATGATGATAAAAAAATAAGGAGAAAGAGGATCTCCTTGCCTAAGGTCCCTTGATTCCCTAAACAAAGAATAAGGCTCCCCATTGATCATAATTGAGAATGAGGTAGAGGTGACACATCTCATGATCCAGTCAACCCATTCTGCACTGAAACCAAAGGCCAATAAAACCTTCTACAGAAAAGACCATTTAACTATGTCATAAGCCTTAGTCATATCAAGTTTGATGAACATGGCCTTCTCTTTAGAGCTTTCCATAGAGTGAATAACCTCCATAGCAATCACAATCCCATAAAAAATCTTCCTACCAGCAACAAATCCTCCTTGTTCAACATAAATCAAGGAAATAAGGCAAACCTTAAGTCGGTCTGCAATCAACTTGGTGATAATTTTATAGACCATATTACAAAGGGCAATAGGATGAAACTGATCAAGCTTGTTTGCACCATCCTTTTTAGGAATAAGGGCTAAAAAGGTGGAATTCATAACTTTCAACATCTTCTTGTTTCTATGAGATTCTTGGACCACCTCCAATAGATCAAGTTTAATAATCTCGCAAAAATTTTAAAAAAATTGAATAGGAAAACCATTAGGGCCTAGGGCTTTACCTTTTTTCATATGGAACACAACATGCTTAAGTTCCTAGAGCGTGATGGGCCGAATAAGAGATTCATTCATCTCCAATGAAACCGAGGAAGGAATACAAGCCAAAATAGATCTTTCATCCTCATAAGCTAAAGGAGAATCTTCTGTAAATAGAGCTTGAAAATACCGAGATGTTTCATAGGATATATCCCCTAAAGAAAAGATTTGGACACCTTCTATGGAAATCATAGAAGAAATGAGATTTCCATTCCATCTTGCCTTGACTGAGTTATGGAAGAACGCAATATTCCTATCTCCCTCTTGGACCCATTCAATCTAAGGTTTATGCTTCCAAAAAATCTCCTCCCTAAGATCCCACTCTTTCAAATCCTTTATAGTTGACTTCTCCTCTCTTTGCAAATCCAAGGTGAGCCCTTGATCATGAATAAGGCGAGTAATATTATCCATTCAAGCTTGAGCATTCATTTTATTAGAGTGAACGTTACCAAAACACTATTTATTCCACTGCTTAAGCTTATACTTGACAAATTGCAGTCTTTTGACAAAAGAGTACATAGCCCAGCCATGCACAAGTCTCCCTTCATGCCATCAAATAGACATCAAGTCCTGAAAAGAGTGATCCCATAACCACATAACTTGGAACTTGAAAGAAGGGTTCTTCAAATCTTTGAAGGGACTTACCAAAATTCTAATCAACCAATGGTCTGAGCCCCACCAATCCAGAATCTCAAAGCAAGTAGACCAATTAACTCCCATCGAAAAGTACGAAACCAAAAACCTATCCAGTCTTTCAGAAATAGCCTCCTCACCACACCTTCTATTGTTCCAAGTAAATATACCATCACTTGGTTTAATATCCACCACATTCAAAAGATCCAAATTAGCATTATGGAGGATAATAGAGGGGTCAAGCTGAGTTGTACCACCTCTTTTCTCATCAAGGCCACAAATTGCATTAAAGTCTCCAGCCAAGATCCAGGGGAGAAGGGGTGCTAGAGAATGAATATATCTGATATGTTCCCACTATTGAGACTTGCCTAGAAGATCAGTAGGAGCATAAACGTTAGTGAATATGCAGATTCCACCTGACTCCAAACTTGAGTCAATCAAAGAAATAGAGGAGTGACTAGAAATCCACCAAAGTTGAACCACTTTTATTGGATCCCAGAAACAAGTCAGCCCACCAGAATTACCATGAGCCCCAATACATTGGCAAGAACCCTGAGCCCAAATTCTAGGAGCTTTGACCATCATAATATCCACAAAAAATTTAGTCTCCTAGATAAAGACAACATCCAGAGAATTAGTAGTAATCAAATCTCGAACAACCTTTTGTCTAGGGACGTTGTTCAGGCCCCTCACATTCCAAGATAACACTATCATCTATGAACCTGGAAGAAATGTGAGTCAATGGTTTTCACTAACCCAAATTCCACCAAAGTATCACCCATCAACTTAACTTTCTCCTGGTTCATCTTACAACCTGCCTTCAAAGATTTCTTCGAAGGTCCCCTCTTCAAAGGTTTTAGTTGCAAGCCTAGCCCCTAAGAGGTCTTACTTTTCTTCCCAGGATCAAAGGACCCAATTGTTGGAAAAGAACTCTAATTCCCTATTTTACCACTCCCCATTGGCTCCCTCCTCCTATCACGATCTAGCTCAACTAAGGGTTGTGAAGGAAAGCCAAGATCTATCTACCCTACCTGTGAGTTCACCCGAGGCACCATAGGAGCATCCTTCACACCATCTACATTAACATCTTCACCAACGTCCTTATCTCTCAAAGAAAACTCCATAGGAATTCCTTCCTCCTGAGTCAAATCATCCAACATGTCAAACCTATTATAGTTTTCATCATTCTCTCTATCTCTTAGGATCCTCTTTTGTCCTCTTCCTCTATTACGAGCCTTAACGGGAATAAAACCCTCCCTATCAAGCATCTCATCCTGCACAAGAGCCTTCCCCTTATCCATCTCTAGGTTAGAATTGGAAGGGCCATTAGAAGCCACCCTTGATTGATTAAAGCGAGGGAAATTCTTCTACAAGTGCCCATACTCATGACAAATTTTGCATCTAAAGAGCAATGTTTCATAGTCCAACTGTTGGACCCAAGAAGAAGCTCCTAAACATATTTCAACTGAATCTGGCAATGGTTTATTCAAGTCAACTTCAACACATATGCGAGAAAAAGAGATAACCTTATGATCTTAAGTTTAAAAAACATATCCCACTGGCTTACCAATCAAGAGAGCAATCAAATGAAGAATATCTCCTCTCCAAAATTCTAGCATGAGCCGAGGAAGATGAACCCACACCGGGACATGCAAGGGAAGCTCCTCAGCGGAATTAAACCCCACATGCTAGGATTTGATGAACATCCCAACTTGGTTGAAGAAATATGGACCCCCTTCAAAGACTCTATTTTGGTCAGCCATGCACGAGAAAACAACAATAAAATAACTGTTCACAGCAACCAAAATCTTCATATCATCTTCTGGATTCTAGACCCTTCGAACCCATGACTCCAAAACTGGTAGAGAAAGACGCAATCCCAAAAACTTACAAATAAGAGCATGATTTCTCCAATACACAACATCCCAAAGATTGTATCAGGTTGGAACACCAAAACTAGTCGATTGGAACACCTTTCCAAACACCCATTAATCTTCTTGATCTTAAGACCACCCTTCGATGAATCCCCCATCACAGATTTGGCTTGAGCATCAACACCACTTGTATGCAGCATAGGAGCTGAATACGAAGGAGCCATGGCCTTAGGGGAAGTCTCACCTCAAGAAACTCCTTGGTCTTCCATACTGAAACAAGGAAGGGCATATAACCACCAAAATAATTAAAAAAACTTCCCAAACAAAGCCAAAATGTAAAGACCAAACACAGTACCAAAAAATATAAATGCCAACAAAAATATGAGCCACACTCCACAAGCCAAGCACAAATCCGGAAACAACAATAACATGAACCCTCCCTTTAACACCTCCACGAACTTGCAGTAGCACCTACACCAACCGTCACCACCCCCCGACGCCCTCCAACACACAACCCCCTCATGGTATTCCCCACGCACTAGCCTCAACACAAGATATGGCTAGAGTTTCCCCTAGCCAGTTGCGGACAACTCTCCACAGCGCATATCCATCCCATCCAAATCGATCTCCTCGAAGAATGACACTGAATTAATTAAATAAAATTATTTAATTAATTATAGAGGAAAAATTAGTAAAATTAGTGCTCACGGGCATGGTACAATTTTAGGTGTCTATATTTGCCCCTCTTTGAGACAATGCACTTTTTTAGTGTTGTTTCAAAGAATAATTGCGAAAATTTTGCCCTTGTAAGCCTAGGGATGGAGTTAGGAAGCCCCCTCAAGAGATTGTTTATGAATTAAAGGCATGAATGATCTCTCAAAAGTGGGTATGTATGCATATAGTGGATGAGGGATAATGGGAGATGTGGTAGGTAGGATAGAGTGGATGAAACTTGCCCCCAAGTGTAGAGTGCAAGGGGATAATGACTTACATATGATGCATGTTTTCTAGGTTTTCATCATGGTACTTGTACAAGATGCCACAAGAAGTGGTTTTCACTATTGGATGAATTATTTCTTTTTAATTACTTTTTTTTTGCTTTTGCTTTTTGGAAGATAAGGGATGCATTATAGGAGATGGAGGAAGGACTCAAGCATCTCATTGTTGGACGGTACCCTTAAAACATGTGCTACAGTTTACCATGGACATTGAAGGAATGATCAAAGATGTTGGTAGGGTGATGGTAAAGGGAAATGAAATGGATGATAGGATGGATTGGGGAAAGGATTTATGCAAAGGATTGGATGCAAGGGATTGAAGGATGGAGAATAGGTGTTGGATAATGGATAGGATACTAGAAGATTTGTGATTCGGTGGATGTAAATATTTTTAAGATCAACATTAGCACACACCTTGAGGGGTGGTGGATGTTGGCTTGATGATGATTCATCATTTATTGTCATTGATGAAACACTCACACACACATATGATTATATTTGACTACTGGTGTAACTTCAATTGTTTACATTGTCAACCAGTATACTTAGTGGTTAATCTCTAACTGGTGCTCTATGTTAACTGGTATGTGCATATGAGACAACCTGTGGTTATACTAAGTTGACATCATGATGAAGATCAAGATGGAGATCAAGCGGAGATTCAAGGACAATAGTTCATATGTTCTATTCAAACCGGTATTAATTGTTCCAACCGGTATTTGTTGATTTTTGTGATGAGTTACAAACACTGACTGCTTGGCGGAAATTTTTGTGATGAGTTATGGTTACTTGTCCAAATACACTGCACCTAGGAAATTGTGCTATGATTTCTTAAGGCTAACATGAAATCATAAGGCCTATATATTGATACCATAGTGAATTATGTTATGTGTGATATATGATAAGTGAAAGTTTTATGTTGTGAGAAGTTAAGTTGCAGAATATGCAGAAGAGTAGTGTTGAATATGCTTAGAAGGATCTGATCAAGCAAGTATTGTGCTACTCAGAACTGATCAACCATTCTTGTTGTTTTCTAACCATTACAGCAGAATCAAATCCCCTAATCGGGTAAGCTCTAACAAGCTTCAATGTATAAATCCTTTAACAGGGTGATCCATTAGTTTGGATTTTTCAATCCTCCACTGAGGTTATTGCTAACAGGGTATAAGCTTCTAATCAAGCTTTGGGATCTCTAACAAGATTCGCTCCTAGCAGAGCACTTTGTAGACCTTAACCGGTCAGTTATCTATTACTGCAAATAGTTAACTTGTGAGTTCCATCTCACCATGGTTGTTACCTATTTGGGTTTTCCACATACAAACACTTGTGTTATGGTTGATGCTTTACTTTTTGTGGATGATGTTATATCATTTTGGATTACATGCATTGTGTTTAAAAGCTTTGTTAAGTTCATCTACTGGTTAATGTTTAAAGTAGTTTGGTTTTTGGTGTCACTGATTCACCCCCCCATCTCAGTGCTTTTCAAATCCATCAATTGGTATCAGAGCCTAACTTCTTTGAAGCCTAATCACTTAGAAGGGAGCCTTGAAACCACCATGGGGGACATGAGTTACTTGGAGATGGCTAGAGAACTAGAAGCCAACAGAAATGAGCTTAAAAACCTAAGGGTCAAACTAAAATCTTCTCAAGTCAAAAGGAGAGAGATAACTGAACAACTATTAGAGATATCTGATAATAGTTCTTCAAATGAAGCCAATATTGATACTTAAGCAGAGGAAGTTGAAAATTTAAAGGGTGAGAAACTGAATCTGAGGAGAGAGCTAGAAGGTCTTACTATCTGCATGAGTCAAGAACTAGAAGCTAGAAGAGCTGTTGAAGATCTTAACAAAAACAAATATCAAGAGATTGTCAAGATCAAGTGGGAAAATGACACTATTCATGAGCATTTGATTGTTGAAAGAGAAGAAAAGGAGAACTTGCAGCTAGATCTTGAACTTGCATCATCTCTGAAAGAGAACCTGTCTAAACATAATGAAGATCTCACTAAATAGCTTACTGAAGCCAATGAGAAATTGGAGAAGTTCAACAGAAGTTATACCATGTTGAAAGAACAAATTCAATCACAAAGAATGAAGGGTGATGTCTCTGGACTTGGTTTTCATACAACTGAAAAAGGAGAATCCTTCAGTACAAAGAGAAAAATTCTTAAGAACAAATCTGCTCCTATGATTAACAAGTCTACCGATAAGAAGATCTTTAAACCTGTTTGTTTTGTTTGCCATAAACCTGGTCACACTGCAAATGTTTGTAGAGACAAACCTAACAAAAATGTAGGTTACAATAATAATGCTAGGTATGTTTCCAAGAAATTTGAAGGTCATTGCTTCACATGTGGAATGTATGGACATAGATCTATTGAGTATAAATATGGAGCAAACAATCATGTACCTCACATGCATCAAAGACCAAATGGTGACCGGATGAGGAACTTTACAGTCGGGTAAACTTGAACTGGCAAAAACCCTACGGTAATCAGTTTAGTCCATTTGAGATGGAAAAGGCAACAAATTTTATTTGCACCATCTGTAATAACTTTGGTCATGTGGCTATGAATTGTAGAAGAAGAAGAGGAAGAGGAAATGTAGGACCTTGGAGATCATCTGGTATGTCCTGTTATCACTATAACAAACCAGGGCACTTAGCAAAATTTTGTAGATCCAGAAACAACAAACCGGTCAACTCTTCTAAAGATAAGAAGAGAAAGCAAAAATTTAATGTTGAAGAAACCAAAGAGGAAATGAATCGAATTTGGAAGAAAAAAAGTGACGAGTCACCTAAAGAAGAAACTATTCCTTCACCCAGTGAAGAGAACCCTAAATCAGTGACTTAAGCCTTTTAATATGGCTAAGGGGAGCTTAATGGTTAAAATTCCTCCGGACCCCTTGTGAAAAATGAGCGAGAAAAGAACTTTGAAACATGAAATTTTGGTAACTTTTTGTCAATATGTTATCAACCAATTTTTTCTTTGAGCGATGAAATTAGGGTTTGTAACCCTAAACAAGCAAGCATTTAATGCAGTAGGTAAAAGGATAAAAGGGAGTTTTACTTTTTCATTTTTACCATAATGCATTCAAGAAAGAAATTTGGAGTGCTTGCTGAGTTGAGAAAGATTGTTTTGTTGTTAATTGCCGAATTGTTTCGTGATTTGTGAAATTAAGCTGAATTGAAGGCTGCAGAAGGTCGAACTGGTGTGTACTTGGGCATTTCAACCGGTAAACAAGGCAATGTGCATGAAATAAGGTATTTATTTGAACATACTACTTCAAATCTTGTTCATCTGGAATGGCATCAACTTCAAAGTCTGTAGAGAGGTTAATGATTACTTCTGAGCCTATGGAAGCTCTAAAGGCAGATCAGATTGTGTCATATAATGCATTGTCACAAATTCTAAGTAGAGTTTTGGTCAAAGGTGATTTGTCTAGTTATATTGACTACAATCTAGAAGACTTAGGGTCTCTATACATTTACACACAGTTGAAATCACTTTGTGATGATAATAATAAGATTAAGACAAAGTATGCTAGGGTTTTTGAAAAGGGTTTTCATAATGCATCTTATTTTCTTTAAGATTTCGAAGAAGCACATATCATAATCATTTTTAGTTGAGTTCATGGAGAAAACATGTATTTAGAAAGAACTCACACAATTAAAAAGGAATCCATTCAGGTTGTGACTGGCTATTTCTCAACCGGTGAAGTACCTGAGTTAAGGAGAATTTCTAAGGATACTGTCTTCAACTTAACCGGTTCTACATTTGATGGGTGTGGTTTTTCCATTAACAACATTAAAGACCCTACAGTAAAACTAGCAGCAATGGTGATAGGCTACCGAGTATTTTACTCTAGAAGACTTAATAGTGTTCCATCTACAACAGTTCATACAACTCACAGAATGATTGTTGATAATGCAAATTATGATCTCTGTGAAGCTATCAGGAGACAATTGTTTTTGAATTTGCAATTTATCAAGAAGGATAGCAGTTTGAAATTCAAGTTTGGTCAGCTATTAGTTGGTCTATTCTTTTACTTTCAGAACTTTCTACCAGGAATTGGAGACATTGAGTGGTCAAAGGACTCACCGGTCTCGACACAAATTAAGAACAACATCAAGGATGTAAAGAATACTTTCCCTGCTACCATGAATAAGTATTTCAATGACTTCCAAAAGAAAATGAGTATGAGAATGAGACTACCAGAAGAAGTGATAAAACAATTTGAAAAGGATATAATCTTCAATGTTGCCATTGATTTTTGCCTAATGCAAGCAATTGAGCCAAGAGATGAAGAAATGGAAGACATGAGTTATGAGGTTGTTGGATGAATATTTTGTCACCAACGTACTAATGACAAAATATATAATTCACACAATTCTATGCTGAGAAATTAATCTCTCCTCTCATCAAGGGGAGGTTCCCTATGAAAATTAATAATAAATTAAATTTGTGGGTTGGTGTTGGGCATATAACTCTCTTTTTTCAGAGTTTATGTATTCTCCCTTCACCTTAGTTACAATTTCTCTATCTCTTCAAATACTTAAAGAAAAGAACCATTAATCTAACAAACTATGCCAAGAGTTACTATTAAGAAACACAAAGTCTCCTTGAAGGTAGCACTAATTCAAACTGATCACTACAAATTAAACATTTAGAAATTTAGCTTGTAGCTCAAAGTCTTAAAGTATAGATTTCTAATCCATTAAGCTACAAATAATTGCAGCAATACAAAGCTTACCACAAGTTACTTAATTTATCAGAAGATTTCTCAAATATGCTAAGAGCACAAAGTCTACTTGCAAGATTTGAGAGCTCTTTAATCACACAGCAATATCTTAAAGATCAAAGAAGTAAAGATAATATATATTCAATGGACATAGGAACATTAAATTATATAAGCAATTTTCTTGATACAACACAAATTTTGTGATCACCAAAACTATTTTCTTTATTTGTTTGATTGAATTTTCACAACAAAAGCCCAAAGTCTTAATTGGGGCAAAAATTCAGCAGAGTTTTGCTAAGCATGAAAAAGATAAAATATTTACAAAAGAGGTCCTCCTTATATAGGAAAAGAAGTTGAGAAAAAGGTGGGCACAGTTGACTTATTCAACTGCACAGTCCCATTTTACTACAACTACAATATAAAGAAAACATGCAGCTACATAAAAATTAGAAACATCTATCGGTGCACCTACATGAAGAAACGGTGCCAAAAGGGGGTACTTCATTCTTGATTCTCTTCTTCATTGGATTTCTGGAAATCTTCGAATTTAGCAAGGATGGCTTTCATCTATGCTTCATTTGACATCGAGGTAGAACTTGTGATGATTTGGACGCGGGAAATTGCATCTTAAATCTTCACATGTTTCTTTTTAGCATCCTTCAGCATGGATGTGAGGACTTCAAAACTGACGTGGATTTCTAACAATTTATCAAATGTATCAAGTGAGAAATCTTGTCTTGTGCATTGATCCATCAAGGAAAGGAATTCCTATGTGACAACTTCAGTAGTGACGAGATTTTGATCGCCATCATGTAAATAGCAAGGGAGATCACAAAATTTTGGCAAAAATAAGGTCATCCTCGTCATCACATTCTTTCTTCTTCCAGTCTAGCTCTGCAATCATTTTTTCATTGTCTCTTGCTTATGAGACAATAAAGACAAGATCTGGATGTTCTTCTCCCTTGTGGGAATTACCTTATTCTCAACCAGGACATCTATCCTGAAGTCCTCCATTTTTCTCCACAAGGTAGTACTTTTCACAACTTCCTCAATCTCCTATGATAAAGAGGTTTTGAGTCCTTGCATCTGACTCTAGATTACTTCATAATCTCACAATAGTTCCACTATTGAGCTCAGAAGATGAGAGCCTTCTGACCTTAGCCATGAAATCCACTCATCCATTGCTCGGCCTTTAGCTCCCACATGTTCAATTTTCTTGAGAGCTTCAGTATCTATTGAGGATCCTATAGGCTCAATCTCTTGAGAAGATTGTGTGACCTTTAGAAGAACGTTGGTTAGTTGTTCACACTTCTGCTTCAAGATATTTTTCTCATCCCTCTCTTGATCCAATCTTCTTAACAAAGAATTAAAGGTTGTCTTAGAGTCTAATTTCACACTCTCATGTGTTTCCACCCCGAGCTCTACGACTTGCATGGTATAATCTTTGGATTGTATGTTGCTTTTGTCCTTGTCTGAAGATGTTTCCATAACTTCAACATATTTTTCTCTTGGAAGCTGGGTCTACTACCACCAAACATATCGTCTTTGGCTTTTTTGTTCCCTTAGGCTTTGGAGGAACTAAAAGTTCAAAGTCAAACTCATCTGGAGAGATCACCTAATTTTTCCTCTTAGGGGCCACTACTTCCATCCAAGGGGGTAGTTCTGAATTGGATGATGGAGTAGTAGCTCCTTGCTGATTTTGAGTTGAAGCTTTGGGAGCAGGTTGACTGGAGCTTGGAGCAGTTGTGAGTGTTACTGATGGTGCTAATATTGAGGTATCTAATGGAACATTTGTTGCTGCTACCTCTTCAGTTACAAATGGGAGAGTTGAGGGTGTCGTGATTTTAACTTCAACACTTACCAATGGAGGAATTGTTGTGGTGGTGGTGGTAGTGATGGGTAAGTCTACTAAAACCTATTCTGCAAGTGCATCTTGCAAGGTTTGATTAAAATCCATCATGGTGGATTCAAAAGTAGATGAAGGGATATCATCTAAATTAGAGAAGTTGGTTATTGTAAAAAACTGACCAACGGTCTCTAATTGCGTCATGCCCATACTTAGATCTCCATCTTCTTGAAAATCTTGATCCTCTTCATCAGAGTCAGATTCTACAGAGTGGATGACTACTTGTGAAGTGGTCGAGGCATCTACTCCTGTTGGATGTGATACTTCTTCTGCCTGTACTTCCTCTTGTTGAGGAATTTCACCTTCTTCAACCTCCTTTCCTTTTCCAACTTCACTGGCAGGTGATTGTTCTAGCTCTTTCGCTACTGCTTCCTATGATGCAGATGATGATTCACCCTTCTTTGACCCTTTAACTGTAAATTTGATTTTGGGTCCTTTACCCTTCGATTGTACCACAGGAGCTGACGATAGTGCTTGCGGGTCTACCCTACTCTTTGTTCTTGTTTCAGCTGTAGCTATCTTGCCCAATGGGCCATCACTATTGTCATCATCTCCTATACTAGCAGGAAGTTGTTTCATCCTGAGATTTTTCTTTACCAGCCATGCATTGGTGTTTGCTAAGATAGGAGAGATCCTCTGAGTAATAGATTTGATTTCTTTCTTCGACCATTGCACAAGTGGAAGTGGGGAGTCAACAATCTTTTCTCATAATAAACAAGGTCCACTATGTCATCTGTGTCTTCCATGGTCATTGGGATCTTAGCTAAATCCAAATTTTCAATTTGTTCCAAAGTAAGACGGCTGAAGTCCATCCTTCTTATATCCTCCTCATTCTGACAATTTGCCCAAACATCCTCAAACCTATAGACATGATTATAACCTCTCCTGAGTTTGCTTTTTATGCCACGAAAGTCAAATTTGTTCCGTGCTTTGAATCTTCACATGGTATTCCATTTCATTTCTTCTTCCATGTTCTTAGCTTTAGGGTTGGTTAGTACTGAGTACCTACCGATTGATTCTGGAAATTTCAGCCCAGTCTTATGTGCTTGTGATTGTTTCTCATGCACACTAATCAGTTATCTGCACAACTCCATAAGAATGATCTTGTCTGAAGGGAACCTTGGTAGAGTAAAGGGCTCTCCTGAAAAAACATTCGATTCGGATGTAGGTGAATGTAGGAAATTGAAGAAAAACACAACCATAATGAGATACCTTGTTGTAAGCGGCCTCTGACAATCTCTGCTTTTGAAGGCCCTTATCAAATATACATTTCCACACAACAAAGAAAGCATCGTTGACTCTTCTATAATGGTTACCTTGATTCTTGATGGTAAGTTGATCATAATACTCCCAGACGGGCACCAATCTCCTATCACCCTTGGTAGACAAGCCTAGATATTGCGTCATTGAAGCAGCTACGTAAACCAGGTACGAGGTCATGTAAAACTTCAGTGTCACCTTGACCTCCTTCAATTGAGCACAGAGTGCATCACTGATCTGCTCTCCCCAATCGATTCTTGCAGCACCCTTTCTAATTATATTTATGTAATAAGACATCCAGTTTTGAAAATAATGAGTGTCTTTTAACCCCCTCACTCTGGATAACATGGTGACCATGTCGTTATATTCCTCATTAAAATCACTCCTGTGGAAGGGCTTTGGCCATCGTGAGGTGAGGGAACTTCTTGCAGCAAAGAGATAAAAAGTATTGATCACGTTTTTGCATTTATCCTCATGTTTCTCGTAGTACTCTTGAGCACTCTCTTGAGAAATATCAGCCACTTCCTCAACTGGTGAACCCTTGAAAACACTGTTAAATAACACACTATCTAGGGTCATGATGAAATTCTGATCTTCATCTTTTACTTGCCTTGTGTTCAGATCAAAGTGATCCGCTATTGCCAGTACAAATTCAGGATCATGAGCCGCAACTGGGAAAGATGAATACTTATGTAGCTTAGATTTGATTAGATTGGTTAGATGAGCAGGAGCCTTTTGAACCCGGTCAACAAATTCTTGCATATCAACATGCCCAATTTCAGTGTCTCTGATCTCCTTAATATTTGAGTCTACTGAACTCTCTGGGTGCAGATTCAAATACCTATCATACTTGTATTTCATCTTTCTTGATGATGCTTTACTTGGAGAAGATTCCAACTGACCTGAGGAAGACTCGGATTTGTTGTGAGGAAGATTCGACATTCGTGATGACTGCATTCAACACTGATGATTAGCTATTCATCCTTATCAAAATCAATTTTCTTAAACGAATCGAAAAACGAGACTCAAAACAGGCTTGGGAGTAAAACTGCCAAAAACAACAGGTCAGACTTTAAAGTCCGAAATGCTCTTTTGAAAACAAAAATTGCACCTCAGACTTTAAAGTCCGAAGTACAATTAAAATACCTTGATCAGCATATCAGACTTTAAAGTCCGATGTGCAAATCTGAGATGGGTCATCAACACATCAGACTTTTAAAGTCCGATGTGCTGATCTAGGGAAATCAATAATAAGTCTGATGTGTAGGGGGAAAACTTAAAACAAGCACATCAGAATTTAAAGTCTGATATGCAACATGGGAAAAAAAAAATAAAGGCACATCAGACTTTAAAGTCTGATGTGCTTACAAAGGGAAAGACAATTGGTTGACATGTCAGGTTTTAAAACCTGACATGTCAACCTAATTCTCTCTGCATATCGGACTTTAAAGTCTAATATGCGAAGGTTAAGATCCCACATATCAGACTTTAAAATCTGATATGCGGAGATCCTTTTCGTTCAGCTGCACACTGGATTTTAAAGTCTGGTATGTGGTTGGAGGAGGGAGACTTTGGAGGGCAATCAAGTTTTGAAGTCCGATTGTCCTCTGAAACAAGGGAGACAATCGGACTTCAAAATCCGATTGCTCTTCGAAACATGGAACAAAAAACTTGAAAGAAGCCAAAAATGCAAAACAAAAAGGAAAACCTGGAAAGACAAATAAAATGCAAACCCTACCTCGCATCAACGATGATGGGAAAATCTGAAAATGGAGTGATCTGATCTGAGTCGAGGCAAACAAAATCCAAGTCACGGTGAACAAAAGCGAAGGAGGGTGCGCGAAGGAAAGAAAACAAACCAAAATGAAGAATAAAAATGCAAGAATTAACTGAAAAAAGCCAAAAATGTGTTTAAATATGAAAAC